>NC_051188.1:53070194-53386194 GCF_015220075.1 Falco rusticolus
TGTTGGTTTTTTTTTCTATGATCTTAGATACTTAAACACTTTTCCAGTAGCCTGTTAATTAAGGGATATAATTTGAATCTAAGCCATAAAAAGATTTCCTAACCTCAAAGAGAGTACAAGTCTTTTATCTTAGATTAACAATGAAGAGTGCAAAAGGGAAAGCGTAGCAACTAAATGGCAAATATGAACTACAAGGGAAAATAACCATACAGAAAGATTAATTAATGATGTTAACAGGAAAAATACAAGCCTTTGCTGACTAGTAAAATAAGATTTTAAATGGCAATACCAAATATCATTGACTAGATACTTCTGTTAAAATAATTATAAAATCTGTCCATTTTGCATCTTACTAATTTACCTCCTTTAATATTTAACTTTTTCTTCAACCTGTTTTCATATCTAAATAAAGCCTTTCAGTCTTTACAGGTATGACAATGTTGCATCATTTCTTTCATTCAGTCCACAGTGCAGATGTTATCATTCTAATATAAATGTATTTTGCATCAACAAAACTTCATTGTTCTGTATTTCAATTATACTGCTATTCAAGATTATTTAACTTCCCTACAGAGATGAGTAAACTGTATTTTTCATACTACAAGCTAGGCAATCTCCTAAGCTTCCTAAGCAATCTACAAGCTAGGTTCTGCAACTCTCCCTGCTAGGACTCCCAAGCCTAAGTTTAATATTTTTCTCTTTGCAGATGGATGAGTTTAAGCACAATCAAAAGTTTGGCATAGTCAGGAAAATATTTTATGCTTATTAGACCCAAGCCTTACTAATGTTATCAAAAGCACAGATTTCTTGAAGACATTACCTAAGTCAAGAAACTGCAGCATTATTTCATGTTCCAGAAATACTTCTGTTCTGTCAATTTATTGATCAGTGTGATGTGAAGGGAAAAGTAGGGGGGAAAAAAATTAGTCTTTTATAACTATAGGTATTCTGTATATGGAAATTCATCAGCTTCATTTGTCCTGAACGAGGAAATATTCCATTTCCCTTTTCAGCATACATTTCTGTTATTGTAACGTTTATCAAGAGATTCTCCTATAATGGAAGTGTAAGTGAAGATTTTTCTTCATCGGAGTGTCTGTAATCTTTTCTGTAATGAGCTTTACTGATGGAATAGTATTTTTCTTGTTTAGAAACTTATGTATTCTTCAGAAGTTATCTGATACTTATTTACCTTCATAGATGTGCACAGTATGGAAATGAATAAATTTTGTGGACAACCGTTAAATTGATTTTTTTGAAGATATAATGATAAGGTAATCATGCCAGGTAGAAAGCTACTGAAAATAACTTGGTAGCTACAAAAATGGCAATCATATTGTATGTCCACTTGCATTTTAAACTTTCCTATGAGATAAAACAGAACTGGCAGACAGACACTGACATTTTGAAAAGTATTGGTGTGGCTAGCTATTGCACAGCAAAGCATTATGCTGTCATCTAAAAAAAGCCACAGACCTTGTGTTACTTGTTTTACAAGGTAAATAGACTGATTAAAACAGGCTGATTAAATATTTTTGTGGTAGGTGAACAGAGCTTGGGAAAAAGCAGGGGGTGGGGAACAGATTAAAAAATCAAGACTGAGACTTAGAAATAAAAATAGCTGAAAGAAATAAAGTTTAGGGTTTAAAGCCAGAAATGTAAGTTCATACCTATTAAAATGCATCTTTTATGAAGAGGGCTGGGTTTCAGGTTTTATCGGTAGTGCACGTTTTCTCTCAAGTTTTATTAAGTAAACAGAAAAGCGTGCAATGAGATCTAAAAAAACACTTTTCCAGAACTGTAATTTAGATGTTGCAAGATTCAGCACTGCAGCATTTTGAACACAGGTGCCCATCTCTGGCAGTGGCATTCTGGGTGTGGGTTCCTCTACCACCAGATTAGTGAGGTAAGGACTGAATAAGTGGACTACAGGGTGAGTGTTCTTTTTCAAAGATTATGATCAGATGGTCAGGAGTGGCATCCCTCAGAGGTCTAGGCTAGTGCCAATACTGTTTAACTTCCTAATGGCCTGAACAAATCAGGAGGAGCATTTAATTTGAGTTGCTGCTCAGGGAAACCTTTGACTACAAACATGGGCTAAGAGAAACCGTATGAAATTTTACAAAGGCAAAAGCAAAGTTCTCCACCTGTGACAGGTTAATCTGATGCAACAGTACAGACTGGAGCTCACTGTCTAGAAAACAGCAGAAAAGGATGTGAGTATCCCACTAGAAAACAATATGTTCTTACAGCAAAGACGAACTCCCTGCTGGGATGCATATGCAAAAGTGAAGACAGCAGGTGGGTAGAAGCGATTACTTCCCTCTCTTCAGAACTTGTGAGGTCATATCTGGAGTACTGTCACCAGTTTTGGGCTCTGCAGTACATGAAAGGTACTGACTTAACTTACTAATGTTAGAGCAAGTCAAGCAGAGAGCCACCAAGATCATCAGGGTGCACATGAGGAACAAGAAGAGGCTGAGAACAGGACTTGTTCACCCTTGAGAAGAACAGGCTCAGGGAAGACCATATGGCTGTCTACAAACAATATTGAACCTTGTTCTCAGAGGCGTACAGTGATAGGACAAGAGGCAGCAGACACAAGGTGGAACATTGCAAATTCTGATTAGACAAAAAGGGGAGAAAAAAATCACTTTCACTGTGATCAAGCACTGGAACAGATTGCCTAGATAGACTGAGATGTCTTCATCCTTGGAGATGTTCTGAACTCAACTGAAGAAGGCTCTGAGCAAACTGAGTTCTTTCCAAAACAAATATTTTAAGATAGACACAGTCTTCTAGTGCGATATGAGAACTTCCAAATTATCCAAGGCAACCACACATAGCCAGTAGACATGGTCAATGACTTTTAGGAGACCCAAGTCCTTCTGCAGTGTAAGCTGGATGCCAACTAGGATACCAAGAACAAGCAACTGAACAAGCTTCCAGGATGAGATTTAAACTTCAGAAGCTAGGGTGTAGATTAAGTGAGTTGTTCACTGTTATTCGGTAATAAATGCTGAAGAGTGATGTTGGATTTTCTTTTAACAATCAATAACTATTCCCTGAACACAAGTACTTTTCAAAATCATTTATGGAGACTGGAAGTATATAAATAATTTTGATGTATCTATTTAAAAATAAGGGATTTAAAAAATGGGGCTAGGAATTTAGTATTTTCTGATCTTTAGGTTTCAGTAAAAATTTCTGAGGTTGGGCATCTGTATGTGGATAAACCATAAAACTGCAGTGAGAGTTATCATTTATTAGTGACCAGATTATAATTATGCCATAGGTGATAACATAATTCATTATCCAAATGTTATGCTTTCTGCTTTAGGTTTCAGCATGTATACTTTAAAGAACAGATACCATTGATTCATTCTTTTCAGTATCTCACAGAGAAAAATTGAAATGCTTTTTTTAAAAACTCAAAGTAATCACTAGAATTATGTGGAACATTTTGTTAATGTGTTCTAGGTATGCTGAAAAACTCTCACACGCTCACACAACTATAATACATTTCTATACCATGTAAGATATTCTCAGCAGGTTGAGTATTTCAATATCACCATCCATCAGATTAGTCTATCTTTGCCAAAAGCAGCAGAAAGTAAAATGTTAAACGCACATGATCAAGCCTCTGTTTTGGAGAAAAGACAAGTGCTAAATGACCCAGAACTGTACTTAAGAGAAGTCAGAAAAACAAGGCAATAAAAAGTAAATCAGAATTTTATAAGGATGAATAAAGAAATGCACCTACTGTGCTGCTTCTTTTTTGTTAAGGGATATGTTTATTGTGCAATAATCTGCTTAATAGCTCATTAAAGAATCATTTCCTGGGTTTACTTCTATTCTTCATGTGGGATTCTGCACCTGCTACACATTTCTACTTACCAGCCTCAGTATATCTAAAATGTTTAAATGCCATCATGCCACCTCTGTTAAGAACAAGAGGTAGCACTTCCACTTCAGGCATGGCTTCTCTAGAAATCTGCATGTTATCCCTTATCTCTCAGAGAAATATAATGACTCTGAGGAACCACTAAGCTGTGGCAATAAAACTTAACCAAAGGGGATATTAAGCAGAACACTAGAAATTAGTTTACTGCCTATTAGTAGATAAAAATCCACTAATAATCTGAACATAAATCAATGCCATGGACCAGGGACATCTAATTACAGTATATACATCTAGCTGGAGAGATCTGCCCCTTGTACTCAGTGTATTCCTTTCTCTTACAGGTACGTCTTTACCAGAAAGATAATCAATACTTGGAAAGACATCAGAATAAAGTTCCTGAAGAACTGACACATGAGCAAGTCTTAAATAAATTAAGTATATAATGCTTGGCTGGAATATTAAAAAGAAAAATGGCAGTATTGGTACTAAAAAGTGAAAAGGTATCTTAAGCAAGTGAAGAGAAAATAAAAAGAAATAAACTGATAAATTTTCTAACAAGCTGTTATATAAGAGTTCCCCTAGTAAGATATAAAATGGCTTTGTGAGGAAATTAGTGGAAATTTCAGTGTTTGAACACTGTAAATAAACAAAAGACAAGAAAAAATATTGTAGAGAATACTGCTTTGGCAGGGAGAAAGACCAATAAGCTGAGTATTTCAGTTGCTTTTACTGTGTTTACAAATATGGAGAGGTCACAAAATATTACAGTTACAGCTGTAACAGTTCACTGGCATGGTTTCTAATGTCAAAAGAACAGTAATTCAGGGCACCAGCTACTAGGGTTAGCATGCCCTAGGCTATTATCCGTTGCAGGTACAATAGTAGATTGTAACCACTGAGGACTAAGTAAAAATTTACACTATTACTTTAAAACATTCTTTTTATGAAAAAATACTTGTTCCAGCCTCTTCAGTGAAAAGGGTAGATAAAAAATGCTAAACAAACTTTGAAACTTTGAACTTTATGATGTTTTTTCCATCTGAAAAATGTAGTGTCTATCTGTAAGAGCTTTTTTCCACTTGTAGTCCCACTTCCGTTCCCATTTCAAATAGCCCTAGCACTAGATTCAGCTGTACTTCTACTTTTCAAAATATTTTATTATATTAAATGCGTATTTCATGGCTCTGCTTATCACTTGCAGCAGCCTGGGAAGATTTTTTTCTCTGCCCTTCATATACCTTGTTCAAGGACTTTTTTTCTTTCCTATCAAACATTAGATACTGATCACAGGAAAAGATAGTGTGTATAGCAGAATGTGTAAGTTTTTTCACTGCCATTAAAATCTTGAATTTTCCTTATTGATGTCTTGATCAAGTATTCAGTGTTTAGCTGATCACCAGATTTTGGCAGAGGAAGAAATTCTCAACACATTAATTTTTGAGAAACTGTTTGGGATTATTCTCCTTTTCCCTTTGGCATGGAGATCATAAAATTTCATACTGCTGCAAGTAGAGTACTTACAGCAACTTTGATGTTTCTTGCTCCCTTTTCACAGAACTTCACAGCTGTGACTTTTAGTCTTTCTTTCAATATATATATAGATCTCCTTAGTTTGTAGAACTGGAAAGTGCTTTGTGAGCTGTGGTAGAGTTTACAGTGAATACAGACACTTCAGATAAAATTTTGAGGACTTGAGTGTATGTAGTTGCAAAGCACTAAATTCAATGATAAACTGACACCTTATTCTGTATATTTCAAAGCATTTCCTACTGACATCATTCTTCTCCATTTTGAGTGTAATAGTTTCTGTATTTTTTTCCAAAAAAACCTATTTGGCTAAAGCTCTTTAAGATTCTTTCTGGTTTTGGGGTTTTTTGGGTTTTTTTTTTAATTATTATTATTATTTATTATTATTGTCCCAGATTCTTCCTTTAGTATTCCCTCCACTCCAACTTCCACCATCTACTTATACCTATCTATCCACAGTTCTCTGACTCCATTTATTTAATGTGTGTTTCCAATGAAAAAAAAAAAATGCTTATAAACCTGTCATTGCCTCATTGTTTCTTTTCTTACATAGGCATTTGAGAATCTGGCTTTGTCTGATCTCTATAAATATTCTTCCTTTTCCAACTTTGATGATTTTGAACCTGGTTTTCAATCTACTTGTGAACACTTCTCACTTCCTTCATATAATATATTTTTCATTTTTGTTTCCTTTCTTTTTGTTAATTTTCTTTGATTTTGTAATTAGAGACTGTATTTGGTCTGGCTGAGCCACATAGAAGCCCTCATAGTGCTGTGCTTTGTACTGGTAGCTAGAAAGGCAGTGATAACACACGTGTTTTGGTTATTGCAGAACACTGCTCGCACAGCATCAAGGCTGTCTCTCCAACGTTCCCGAGTAGGCTGGGGATGAGCACTATCTTGGAAGAGGACACAGCCAGGACAGCTGACCCAAACTGACCAAAGGAATATTCCATACCATATGATATCTTCTCAGATATAAAAGCTAAGAGAAAGGACGAGAAAGTGGGGGCATTCCTTATTTACAGCATTTGTCTTCCTGAGCAACACGCTACATGTACTGGAACCCTGCTTCCTGGGAAGTGGCCAAACAGTGCCTGCAGGTGGGAACACATCTTTTGTTTTCCTTTACTTACACACACGTGACCTTTGCTATTGCTTCGGTAAACTGCCTTTATCTTGACCCACAAGATTATTATTTTGTTAACCTTCCACCCACCATCCACCCCCCTCCCTGCCCCTGCTGAGGTGGTGTGTGGAGAGCAGCTTGGTAGGCACCTGGCATCCCACCAAGGTCACCCACCACAAAGATAATTTTATTCCTGAGACAATTCTAAAATATACATATGTCACTAGTTTTCTTCCCTGTTTCTGCTTCAGTTTATTAAGCTATCTCTGTGTGCAGGTGGCTGTGTCATTGCCTATGTTTCCATTATTCTTTAAGACCAAGTTCCTTGGGCAAGGCAGTACAACATCCACAAGTTTCTCTGAGCCTTGTCATTCAAACCAGCTGAGCTGAAACCATACTTCCAACAGAGGCCAGAGATGGGCCAGAGGGTAAACAACTTTACCAAGTGTCTCAGGAAACTGGGCTGTTTAGAGAACTATGCCTAACTATCCAAGCAAAACAAGGAAAAAGACAGATTTTACCTTGGAGTATCTGTTAGAGGAGAACCAAATACAGCTGCCCAACAGAGGCAAGGCTGACACTGCTCCATGTCCCCAGGACTAGCCAGTAGTAAACCTGAGCACGTATTCCCAGTAGGCACACAAATTCACATATACAGTGCACATGTACATATAAACATATCCAGCCACACAGATCACCGACACACAGAGCATTCACATGGACACAGTACCAATGGCCTCATCCAGCACCTCTCTCATCTCAGGCTGGTACATCAAGGCAAAATTTACCTGTTTGTTTAATATGGATTGCCCCAGCAGCTGAGCTTAGACACACAGTCTCTCTAGCTGCCCCTGGATCCCTGTCCCCACAGTTGCTGTCACCTGGACATATGAGCCCCTGAGACCACAGCCCCACTCCAGGCCTCCTTGCTAAGGTGTGCATGCACACATGCACACACACACACAAGCACTGACATACCACAGATTCCCCAGGAGCTGGTGTCGGACACATGGTCCATCCAGCAGGTGGTCCCCAGGTGCCTCACCCCTAGACACAAACACACAGTGACCACATTGTCCCTCTAGCAGCTGGCCTAGGGTCCCTCTGATAGCCAGCTCCTCCTGTGCTCCTGCTCTTAGGGACACTCTTAGGGCCAGCTCCCAGGCCACTTCACCTTCTTGCCATGTAGTCTAGCTTTGTCTTTGCTAGTGATCACACTATTGGCAAAGCTTTAACCTTCTATTTCTTTCAATTTTCTTAAGGCTCTAAGAGACTCCATCATATAGGTATGATGACTGATAATTTTTAACATTACAGCTCTCTGCCCTTTAAACCTACAGATGAGTTCCTGACATTGTCCACATCAGACAGTTTCCATCTCTTTTTCTCTTTTTTTTTTTTTTTTTCTTTCTTGAAAGTGCTTCAGGAAGAGGTAGAACATAAAAAGCCAGTCTAAGGAAAAACCTGAGACTAATGATTTAGATATGAACATAAAAACCGAATCTTACATTCATCAAATAAAAACCAGTATACGAAAGCAAAAACCCACACCCTCATATTTATTACTTCTCCTGTCCCTACTTCTTTTGTTTGCTTCTTTTACAAACATGAAAACCAATAAATTTATAGGTCTTCTATCTCCACCAAAATCATGTCCAGAATAAAGTACTTTAGATATTATGAACAATATCTAAGCATCCTTTTATGTTGGGAGCTTCAAACTGCGTAGTTTCATCAGACCACATTAGTGAATTAATTCTATATAAACTAAGGAAAGTCAGATCATAAGAACAGTATTTTAACACCTACCTTTTGGATGTATTAAGGCTTAATAAGGAAATATCATAAAGAAGGACTTCCGGAAATTAAGAGGTGCTCTTCAGCCCTTGTACAACAGCTTCATGGCTAGAGCAATGTAAACCATAGAAAATAGTATGTCAGTTTCCCTGCAAGTCTGGAGTTAGACATAACCACAGCTCCTACTTTTCAGGAATTTTCCCTGACATCACAGGGAAATGAGGAGGGGACTGTACTTAATACTCTAAAGAGAAGGCCAAAGAAAATGCTGTGCAAGAGAGAATATATTCATTCTCTAAGACATCCAGAAGGACGTAACTTATGTGGTTCTTAGTCCTATCCTCTCCACGGGCTTATTAATCTTGTATTACATATGCATTGACTAAAATGCAGGAATATACACTAGCCCCAGCTTCAGAATTTGCCAAATATTCTTATCTTTACATTGTGTTAGGCTCATGCTTCCTTAGCTACTTGAACCAAAATTCTTGACTTAAAACCAACGTACTCATGAAAACTATTCTATGTTTCAGTCTTTTGTTTTTTTCCAAGAACATGTTGACAGTTATACTATAACAAAAGCCTGCATGGTTATTTAATCAACGAAGATGCAGATTATTTTTATAAATTGCATCCTTTTTTTCATTGCCAGGTAAGACTATTAACTTTATGCAATTTATGCGACTGTAGCAATAAATTAATAGATGACAAATGTGTTTCATGATTTTAACCAGCTTCTGAAGCTTTTATGTTCATCTCCTAGTTGCTGAGTGCAACAGATGAAGTAGATGAAATATTGAAGTACAGAGATAATATGATATTCACCCTACTGGAATGCAAACCCTTGAGAAAAAAGAAAGGGAAAAAAGAGGTCCAATAAAGTAATTTAATAATATTCTTCTAAAAAGATAAAACTATTATTTGTAAAGGAAATAAAGTATCGTGTGTCACCTTTAAATCTTTTGATAACATTTTAATAAGTATTAACATAGAAAATGATAATATTTCCAAATTTCTAAAAGCAACTTCTATGGCTCTTCATTATTTTAGAGCCTAAAAATTAAAACATGTATTTTACAGATATTGTCTACGTTTAAGAATAAGGCAAAAACAGAACACCTCAATTTCTTATTAGGCCTACTTATTTAAAGTTAATCTGTTCTTCTCTTGATCTATATAGGAAGACATTCAGATAGAAGTATTTTCTACAAGTAAAAATGGGTCTTTCTAGGCAAATAGAAATGCATAACCGAAATTCTTTGACCTGAACAGCTGAAAATCTCATAAAAATTAGTACAGTCAAAAAGTTTTTTGAAACTGCTGGGGTTTTTTTTAGATTCCAGAGAACTGCCATATGGAACTTCCATTTAGCATTTTAAAACTAAAAATATGAATAATATATGCAAAAAAAGGAATTATCGTGTTTCAACATAATACTAAAACAAGCAGAGGCTGCAATGTAGCAGGGGCTTTAAAAATGAAGAGGTGTTTTCTGTGGAAGAAGGAACATCTAAAAAAATTAAGAGGCAAAATAATGAGAAGTTTGAATGCCCACCTTCAGACAGTTTGCTTTACAAAGAAAAAGCAAGATGAGAGCTAGGAAGGATGTTTCACTAATACTACAAAAATTGAAGCGTAATATATAACTTTTCAGGAGATTAAAAGCAGTACAATTGGCAAACTGTCCCATAAATCTAACTTGAGTTGCTGGGCTGAAGAATATTTTTACAAAGATTACAGCTTTTTCTTACAAGTCAGCATGCATTTATGTGTGTTAAAATATGGATAAAAGGTACAGAAATATGCTCCAGCAGCATAAATTCTTTTATCCTACTAGAATATGGAAAAAAAACCCAGAATATCTTTCATTCATTGTGGATATTACACTAATTATAGAAAACTGAGAGTTGTATTTTTCATCTTTTTAGTTAAAAATAGAATTGAATTCATACAGGCTTTTATATTTGTAAGCATCAGTTTCAATGTTACTTCTGTTTTTCATGTTTCTTTTTACCACTGAATTTGATGAGCTAGATTTAACTGAATAATAATGTGATTTAATATGGAATTGCATATAAATGACCAGGCTTGTCATCTTGGTTTTCCTTATATGAACATCCAAAAAAACCCAAGAAAAAATGGCAAATGGATACTTTTGAAGATAACTGGTTTATCAGTTTATTACTCAATGCTGACACTATTTAATCATATGGTATAGTGAACAATGGTGGAAAATAAATAGTATGGAACACTTACAGGAGAAGACTGTACAAACAATGTACAGGTGTAAATAGCTCATTGTGTCATCAATGCACAGTCTGATTTGTACATTTTCTAGAACCTGTAAAAGTTGTGTTGCTCATTGCCAATAATCTCTCTTTTTATTTAGCTGCTTGCATCGTTCTCTAGCAAACTTAGTAGCCTCTTTTTTTTCTTCTCTTTTTTTAAAAAAAAGGTTATTAATGCATTCAAAATTAAGACACCTAAATGTAAGGCTTTACAAGAAGGTGTCTAGATGCAAGTTAGGTGTGAAAGTCCCAGTATTTGTATCATTTTGCATACCTTGGCACCCAGGTTTCTTTTTCAGATTCATACAGGGTCTTAAACTCATAAAAGCAGTCTTGGCCTACATCAGTAAAAATAATTCTAGTAAAAGAAGAGATGTATTTACAGCATACAAGGCACTTCAAAGACCTCATCCATGCTTATGAAAGATGAACTGAAACTGGGCTGAGGAGGCCTACTGTAAAAATTGCGGAAATTGACAGTTTTATGGAAGAATTTAAAAGTTTTGCTTTCTTACCCTATCCAAAGGAAAACCAGGAGGGATGTACTTTGGAAATATGAATGCATTCTTTGGATGAGCATGATGAAAAGAGGAAAACTTATTATCTGGCCTTGAAGACACAGAAATGTATTTGGTCTCCCTTTGGAGGACTTCTAATACACCATGATGAACAACATAGCCATCTGGGAGACACAGAAAAACTGGTATTGTTATCTCCTAATAGACACAAGTTCCTTTGTAAGTATAGAAGTCATACTGCTTGCACAACATGTGCTGGGCAGACTTGACTTGCTGTGCCCAAGCTCTGCACATACCAAAAACTCAGTGACAGTGTTAATGATATGCAGAGTTCAGTTTTATAAGCCTTACTATGGAAAACAGCTCAATAACTCAAGGGGTTTTGCCTTATTTTGTTTTATTTTTTTCTGTTTGTTTTGGTTTTTTTCTGTGTTGACAGTCCCATGGTCTTTGGTCATCTCAGAACATAAGCAAAGCAAAATCACATGAACTGGGAGATAAGGCAAAGCAAAGTTATTTTAGAATATATCAGGAAATAGAATATATTCAGAATATATTAGATATATTCACAATATATGAGGAAAATATAATTTATAGGGCTTTGTCATGGTTTAATCCCAGCTGGCAACTAAGTACACAGCTGCTCGCTCACTCCCAACCAGCGGGATGAGGGAGAGAATCAGAAGGGTAAAAGTGAGAAAATTTCTGGGTTGAAATAAAGACACTGTAACAGGTAAAGTAAAAGCTGTGAGCACAAGCAAAGAAAACCAAGGAATTAATTCACCACTTCCCATCAGCAGGCAGATGTTCAGCCACCCCCAGGAAAACAGGGTTCCACCACACGTAACAGTTACTTGGGAAGGCAAATGCCATAACTCTGAATGTCCCACTTTCTTTCTTCCCCCAGCTTTATATGTTGAGCATGACATCATATGGTACGGAACATCCCTTTTGGACAGTTGGTCTCAGCTGTCCCAGCTGTGTCACCTCCCGACTTCTTGTGCCCCCCCAGCCTACTCACTGGTGAGGCAGTGCGAGAAGCAGAAAAGGCTCTGTGTAACCATTGCTCAACAAGAGCTAAAACACCTCTGTGTTATCAGCACTGCTTTCAGCACAAATCCAAGACACAGCCTCATACTAGCTACTATGAAGAAAATTAACTCTATCCCAGCCAAAACTGGTACAGGCTTGAGTGAAGAACATCGAGTTTAGCTCATCATAGGTAGGCAGACACAACTCTAACACAAAAGAACTTTTATGTTAAAACTGAAATTTTGAAAGAATACCAGCATGGTTTACAAGAAAATGATATTTTGATACAGAAATATTTTAATATACAGACGGATAGATAAGTTGTCCCTGGGTTTCTGAGTGGGTTATGTCAAATTTAAATTAGAAAACATTGGCAAATCTTTAACAAAGATGACTTTTGATACTGGAAAAAAAAATTAAAGTTGTAGTAGATTATTACTTCTGAACCTTACTAAAAAGGAAAGTTGCTATATGTGTTGAGTTTGCTTGTTTTCCTGAAAGATATGTTCTAGTCCAAAAAAAGATCAATACAGGGAAGTACTAATCCTGTGTTATATGGAGGATCAGGCTAAGATGACATAATCATTCTACCTGGCCTTGCAAATCTATAAATCTATACAGGTCATCTTGAGTGCATTGAGTATTTTGAGCTAGCAAATGCCACCTAGCATACTGCAATATGGACTGATACTAAATGTCTTAATCTGGGAGGTCTTAGAAAAACATTATTGGCAGAAGATTGCCATAACGTTAGAAATTTGTAAACATAATCACAGCGTAAGATATTCAGGTATTGATGGAAGACCCTGACATAGTAGTAGTAAATCTGTAACGTAATGAGATAAGATTTTATATTGCATTTAATACTGTCACATACAGTACAATGAAGGTAGTAATGCTGTGTTGATTTCCTCCACTTTTATATAGCTTTTCCAAAAATTACTTGTACTCTTACCTTTAATAAGATGAATCTAAATTCCTATCAGATGCTTTTATTAATTCATTTTGGGGAATTTTTCCCTGGCATTAAGAATAATTCTTCAAGCTTAGTAAATAAAAGTATCCAAAAGCTGACATAAAACCTACTGATGCTTTAGGGAAAAAAAGAAAAAGTATTTTGATGATTGGCTATGGACTGAATAGTTGAAAAATATTTCCTTCTCATAGAATTCTTTCATTACAATTCTGAAACAATATGTATTTTCAGAAGCTACCTTTTTGTACATTCTTTTTTGATGCATAAATGCATAAAACCTCTACAAATAAATGTTCTCATTCTGATGCAATCTCATCTGAAATTCTTTGAGATGACATAACAGCACTAGCCTGAACCCATAGAAATAGCAAACAGCTTCCAGCAAGTGCAAAGCAGTAAGCTGATTATTATAATCATATCTTAGGGTTTCAGGAGAAACTGTGCAGTCTACATGTTCTGATATGATGTCCTTTAAAACTCTAGCTATTTAGACTGTCCCGTCAAAATAACATGTGAACAACTATGACTGTCCATCACATCATATTATTAACTGTTGTGTTCTATAAGTATTGTTCAATCACATCAGATTATTGCTGCATCATACCATGATGATACTAAGGTTTTCAACACCCTGCTAATAAAGGAAAATGTTTAAATAGTAAAATATTGCAAAGAAATGTTTTTTGAACTTGTCATAAGAATCGGTACTGGAAAAATATCTACCTTTTTTTTCGGTTTTTTTTTTTTAGACTACACATGTAAAAGGGTTGGAATTCTTGAATTCTTCTGGGGTTTGAATGCTTTTTAAAAGAAATGACAAGAAGTAAATAAAAAACTCCTGTATCCTCACAGATAGTAGAAAATTTATTGAGGTACATTGCAGCAGAACCGGTCCCCTCCATCTGAAAAAGGGGACAGTGGCAGTGAAAGATGCTATTCCTGTATGAATCATTGAGATGTAGTTTGAGAAAATTCCACTGCAAAGATAAATACTAAAGCACCAGGACAAAAAAAAAAAAAAAAAAAAAAAAAAGCAACAGAAAAATAACACAGCAGATGTAACAGCCAAGGAATTATGTTTCCATGGAAATACACAGATATTGAGAGAAAAAATATGTGTCCCCTCCAAAAAAAAGAAGGAAAAAAAAAAAAAAAAGAGAGAAACAATGCTAAGAACTATTACAGGAAACTGAAACAGAAGCAACATTCATACAGAAACAACATTCATTAAGAACTGAGTTATCTATTGCTTTTAAGAAATAATTTGAGAAAAAGCTATAGAACATAGAAAATACATGTTTATATATTTGATCATCCTATGACTATAAGAGAGCATTGTATTTCCTAACATGGGGTTTTGAGGGATGAAATATAAAGCCTATAGAAAAAAAATATTGCACTCTATAAAATTTGACAGTTTTTCTAGAGTCATTTCTTCAGAACTGTCATAAACTTCAATAAATCATCTTGACTTTTATGGACATCTGCACTGTTTTTCATTTAAGCTTTGTATATGGATACATTAAAGAATTTTCAGTATCATTGAAATACTGTGTGTTTTGAAAATGTTGATTCATGGATTAAACTCAGCATCAGAATTCACACAAAATACATAGAGGACTTAGAAGGAAAAGTTAAATTTTATGCAGCTCAATGGAAAATTGACCCAGACCTGATTTTCTACATACATTTTGTCTTTCTGGTTCCTACAAGTGCCACTTGCAGACAGATGACAGAAGCGTAGCGTACTTGTCATACAGGTAATTTGTTCACTACTTTGATGCTCACAAATGTGAAGAATTTCATTCAAAGCACTCCCTCCTTCACAGAAGCAGAAAAGAAACATAGTTTCCCATACTTCCCCTTACTTACACCTTGCTCACACTCTTTCTTGCTGTTTTTATAAAGGTTATGATGACCCTTTAGTTCATGTGAAAAAAAACCCCACAAGTCAAAACAAAAATCAACAATAAATATGCTTCCCTTCAGTTAAACTGAAAGTTTTGGATTAATTTCAGATTCACTTGAAAAGCAGTTTATGAATGTGTTTAATGATCACTTTCAGTCTTTGAAAGAAAACGAGCTTCTGTATAAGACTGAAAATTGTATGATATAATGGGCTGAGGGAAAAAAATGTAATTATAGGTTTCTTATCTTTTAGCAGAGTCACTCTCAATACTACTCTCAAGGAGCAGGGAAGACAACACCAGTGAATTTGAACATCTCTTAGCTGCTTTTTGCATCCCAATAACAAACCCAGCTTTTAGAAAATAGCCACTAATTGCATATTGCTGATTAATATTCTTGGACAGTTTTTTTCCTTCTTTCCTTTAATCAGTTTGCTTGCATAGCACTGCCCCGATTCGTATTCTATCTAGATAAAGCCAAAAGCACATAGAGTAAAAATACTGTTTAGAGAAATTTTTATTTTTATTTTTTTAAAAAAAGGATTTATCTCACCTAACTTCAGATCTCCAGAAATACCTCTTCTAGTTATTCAGGTTTTTTCTACAGTTAATAGAGAAACATAATAACCCTTCAGTGAATGACTTCTTCCACTTACATGTGTTACAAGGATGAACAACTTGATGGAGATGCCTCTTTCGCTCCTCTATCAGTGGAAGCAGCTTCCATCAACATCTAAAACTACACACTTGACTTTGAGATTAGATGAGAAGAATTCTGTCATAGGAATCAGTAAGCATGTGTTTGGAATCTTATTATTCTTCAGAGCTGTTGTGCCTGAATTTTGACTGCACGTGGTGCCTCTGTGTACTTAGAACCTAAAATCTGGAACCACTTCTTAAAGATACATACAAGAAAGATCAGCCATCATAGACTTGGTTTCAGCTGGGATAGAGTTAATTTTCTTCCTAGTAGGTGGTAAAGTGCTGTGTTTTGGGTGTAGTATGGGAATAATGTTAATAAGACACTGATGTTTTTCATTGTTTCCAAGTAGTGTTTATACTAAGTCAAGGACTTTTCAGCTTCTCATGCCCTGCCAGACAGAAAGCTGGAGGGGCAGTAGAAGTTGGGAGGGGACAGAATGAGGACAGTTGACCGAAACTGGCCAAAGGGATATTTCATACCATCTGATGTCATAAACTGGAGAGAGTTGGCCCAGGGAGCTGGGGGAATGGGAGCGCTACTCAGGGACTGGTTGGGCATTGGTCAGCAGGTGGTGAGCAATCCTATTGTGCACCATTTCTCTTGTTATTTTGATTTTTTTCCCTTGAATTTTATTTCTCTTTCTTTTTTTGTTATCTTCATTTTCATCATCATTATTGTTATTATTACTACTAGTAGTAGTAGCATATTTTACTTTATTTCTATTATAAAACTGTTCTTATCTCAACCCACGGGTTTTACTTTGTTCTGATTCTCCTCCCCATCCCACCAGAGATGGGAGGGCGGTGAGTGAGTGGCTGCGTGGTACTTTGTTGCTGGCTGGGATTAAACCGTAACACTTGTAACAGTCAAAAGGCAAAAAATACCCACAAATATTTCCTTGGTATTTCAAAGGTGGTGGTATAATTAAACATATACATCAATCACTGGGTATTGTGCTTTGCAAACTTAAGAGATGGTAGCGTGGTGCACTGAACAACCCTTTCTGTTAAAATTCAAAAGGATTAGCTAACCTGTGATGATTTTGATTTTCAGTATCTCCATCTGACTAATACTGCTAAGGCATTTAACTAGTTTGAAGTCTCTCTCAGCCCTTTGAAATCTCATAATAGAACAAAATGGCTTTCCTGGACAAAATAAAATATTTCCTTTTCCGCACCAGTAAATGACCAAAAGGAAAAGAAAATCAAAATCACCTGATGCATATTACTAAAATCGAAAAGATTCTGATTTTCTAAATAAATCATCAAGAAAAAAGAAATCTAAGAGAAAGACATTTGGCACCTTCCCCGAAGGTACTGCTGATATTATATCTCATTTGGGAGCCTTTCTAAGATTTCAATAACCTTTTATTAGAAAAGAAATATCTATCAGAACACTTACAAAACTGTGTGAAAGGGAAAAGACAGTGTATTTTGTAGCTCAGAGGCTCCAAAGTAGCCTTCAAACATAGATGCCACCTGGTATATTGCTTATATCCTAAACACAACATCTCATGGAATGAAGAGAAGAAAAATTGTTGTATCATTGTCTTTTAATATACATTGTACACAGTCTATGAAATTTTCATGTGTGGGTCAAGTCCATACAGCCCAAAGTATTTACTGTCAGAAGACAAGCACATATTTGACAATGCAATTTATATAGTACAGATGCAGCAAAAAAGAAGGGAAGTGTGAAACTACAGAGGTCACTGTACTGGGTGTAGGTGTCAAGGTTTTGGCAGTGGGGGTTTCAGAGGTGGCCTCTGTGACAACACAAGCTGTCCCATGCTGGACACAGATGGTTCCAGCCGGCTCCAATGGACCCATCACAGGACACAGCTGAGCCTCTCAACGAAGATGGTAGTGCCTCTGGGAAAATGTACTCAAGAAAAAGCGAAATACTGCCCAGGAGTGAAGAATGAGGACTGAGGATTGTGGGGAAAATAATAATAATTAAAAAAAAAATAATGGAAAAAACAAAGTAAGAATCAGCTTTGCAGTACCCAAGGTGAGATATGAAGGAGAGAGAGGAGGTGCTCCTGCAGCCTGCAGCCTGTGGAGACGACCACAGCATTGATGTCCACATTGCAGCCCATGTAGGTTCCCACACCAGAGCAGGTGGATACTTACTAAATTAACTGTGACTCATGGAGAGGACTCATGCTGGAGCAGGGGAAAAGTGTTAGGAGAAAGGAGTGGCAACTGACCACAAAACTTGACTCCTCATAAAGCCTGTTATTGCTCAAGGCTAAAGGTAAGTAGAGGAGTCAGGAGTGAAGGAGTAAAATTGAGTCTGGGAAAAAGAGATGGGTCAGAGGACAGTAGTTTGATTTTTTGTCTTTTTTTTTCTTACCGTCCACTCTATTTTATTTGGCAATAGATCAAATTTATTTTCCCCAAGTCAACTGTTTTGCCTGTGACAGTAATTGGTAAGTGATCTCCCTGTCTGTATCTTGACCCTTGAGCTTTTCCATTTTATTTTCTCCCTTTGTCCTGTTGAGAGGGGGTGAGAAAGTGGCTGGGTGAGTGTCTGACAGCTAGCCAAGGTCAACCCACCGCAGTCATTCAAAGAATTCATTGAGTATAGTTTTTCTTTAGAAAAGCTCTAAATAATCTTATCCTACAAAGAGATGGTTTTAGATAGGAGTTTCACATGTTAGTTGAGGAATAATAAATGAATCTCTCTTAAACATCTTTGATTTAAGGGTTGACAACACAATAAACCAATTTTCTCCTTATTTATCTTTTTATTGATGATCTCGTTGCCTGATTATTTCCCAATTCTACCTGGTCTCTGTGTTCTGTATATCATTCCTGGGTCTTCTGGGTTTTGGTTTTTTTTTGGTTTTGTTTCTTTGCGTTTTTTTTTTCCCTATTGCCCAAATGATTGTCTTCTTCAAATGGAGACTTCTGTAACCATATTTTCAAAATTGTCTTCCTGACATTGTATGCATTCATCATCAAACCATTTTTCTGCAATAAGTAATTACTAAAGTTGCTTTAAAGTTTTGGGGTTTTTTTTGTTTGTTTGTTTTATTTTTATGATGGCATTATTGATCTGTTCTGTTAAAAATAACTTTTACTCACTGACTTCAAAACCAGAATAATCCTAGAATCATTGAATGGTTTGGGTAGGAAGGGACATTAAAGATCATATAGTTCCAACCCCGCTGCCATGGGCAGTGACATCTTTGACTAGACCAGATTGCTCAAAGCCCCATCCAACCTGGCTTTGAACACTTTCAGGGACAGGGCATCCACAGCTTCTCTGGGCAACCTCTTCCAGTGTCACACCACACTCACAGTGAAAAATTTCTTCCTAATGTCTAATCTAAATATACTCTGTTTTAGTTATAATGACAATAATAACTATTATGATTTTTAAAAATAATTCTAGAGATCTTGTCAAGTGTATGTTATCAGACCAAAAAGGTAAATATTTAATGAAACTGGTAAGAAAACAAATGGTCTATTGAAAATTCTAAACAAAAGACTAAGAAGAGTCTAATAAACATATTAAATGAAATGTTGGAGGTGTTCATTGCACTTCTGTAGATACCATAATAGCATGGCATGAGGTTCCTCATGAGCTTCACCCAAGAAAAGTTGCAACCTTAGGAGATCTTGTTTTTAAAAATGAATTTTATGTAGAATTCCAAATGACATCTACAAGAGTAGGTGAGTGATATGGACAGGACTCAGCATCTTCAGTAATACTTCCAGCACACCATTCTAAATTGTCCTAGGCTACCTGAAACTTCCACACATGGCTGGTGCAGCAGAGAGGAACTAAGAAGACAGAGCATAAGACAGAATGTGAGGCAAAACCTAAAGAAGACCCAAGCCCTGTGGAGCAGCAGCTGGGGGACTCACAGTACATCTTGACTCTAATTTCATCACAGTGAATGCAACTTCTAAAAATTAGCAGCAAACTGTAGCTGATTTTCACTATGAGAGAAGAATAGTCTGTCTTAAGTTGATATCAGCTTTGAGCTTTGAAGTTCTAGACACAATGCAGCACAACACCATGGAAAGAGTTGAAAGCAATGGTGATCACGTTATTATTAAAGGGATAGCCTTTATAAATGATCTGGTTATTTTACAATGAAGACTTATTTCTTAAATGAAATTTACTGTGGGCTTTCTGTTGGATTTTGTTATTACTGTCTTTAGTTAGTACAGCATGTTGACCTTGGTAGAAATGAAGAACTGGGATATGAACAAAAGAATCATAAATGAATCCTGGCATTGTGCAACACTGATGTGGACAGTGGAAAAATTCAAACAAGTCTTAATTCTTACCTCTTCAGTTTCTGCTAGAGCTGCTTGATATGTTATAAAGTTTTGAGACTTACATAGAATTTCATTTTGATCAAAGCCATAGATCAGTATTCTATGGCAGAAGTCCAAGAGGCAAGATGTACTCAGTTTTGGTTTGGCTGAATAAAGGTCCATGGTTTATTGGAACTTAGATCTTTTCCCACTAGAAAAACCCTGAGAAGACTATTTATTTTCATTTCACTTTATTAAAATAATAATAGTAACAATAAAAAAACAAGTATTTCTGCTCTGGTCAAATTCACTGCTAGAAATTCTGCAATAATGGCCTTTCTATCAGTATTTTATCATTTTGGGGATCTTGTTTTCAGATACAATCCTTAACAGGAAATTAAAAGCAAAGGCAAAGAATTAAGAATCTCTAGGCTGCCCAATGATTCAGAATTAACATAAAGCTTGGTTCAGTCTTTGTTTAGCCTGATGCATGGTATTATATCCAGCATTTAAAAGAAACTTTGGCGCATACTTGTAAATCTTAAATGTAGTCACCATATGGTCACTTAGGAAAGGATTACCTCCTTTTATGCTGAGTTGCCTCAGATGCAGTCATCTACATTATGTCTTCAGTCAATGGAAAAAGCTAGAAACTACCAAAAACATATTGATATCATTCTGTGCTCTGAATCACATTCTAATCTAATTCATAATTGATCTAAATTAATTGAACTGAATCTTGGATCATTGGTTGTTGTGATATACAGTTAACACATTTAACTATATGTAAAGTCTGCAATCTCAGACTTTGAAAACTAATTGCTTAAATCCCTACTTAGACACCTGATTTCAAAAACATTTCTTGGATGTTCAAGTTTCTGGAATCAGTTCTAAGTTTTTCTAGGGGTCAGAATACAATTGTAAACTTGAACATGACCAGGTAAACAGATCTGAAAATCTCTGCTCCAAAATTCTGGTCTGAGAGCTCTTTTTATGAAGTTGGAATAAACACAGCAGCTAAAAGGTGTTGCGTGCTAACTGGGATGCACATAGCCCATGAAAGGAAATCAGATGCCTTTACAGAAAAAAAAAACCCAAAACAACCCCCAAAAAACCCCCAAACACACCAAAACCCCCAAAACAAAACCAAAGCTGAAAAAGGACAGTCTTTGAAAATTCTTAATGTTTGCATCACTACCAAATTCCAGGGAAATAATTCTCAAAAATAACAACGGAAGAGTAACAGATGGGGCAAGCTGGCCTGCAGACACACACCCCCCACACACATACACACACACTTCTATCATAGCAACACTTAAAATTATATCTGTTCTGAAAATGAATTATTTATGTCAAAGTCTTAGCTGCTGCCAAACAATGTACCTATTCTGAGTGAGTGAGGTACTCTTGGAATACTGTCCTTATGTCTACTGTGACTCTTTTACTTTGCATGAATGTTTTGCAGTTGCATCATAGTAATGTTTTTGAATATGTCAAGGATTTGCATGCTAAAGGCTATACATAGCTGATGGACATGAAATGGGAAATTTCCAAAGGAAGGGAAAGATGGAAGCATCTCACCAAATTTTTACTATGTAAACAGATTGATGATTAGTCTAAGCCAGCTGAAGCACTATCTAGTGAGGAGGTATAGGCACTTTCAAAAGTCTTAGTTTGGCATTTGAGGTAAAGGGGACAAATCTCTTTCTACTGACCACTAAGTCAATAGATGCTCTTGTTCACATTGGAATTTTTTCTTTCTTTATATTTAAAAGAAGAGTAACTTTCTTAAGATATTTATTTCCAAATACCAAAACAAAATTGCTGCACAGAAGTACAAAGGGATATCTTTGGCAGTGGGGGTACTAGGTGTTATGAAAAAAAATTTTGTTAAAATCTTACTAAGAGAGCATATGTACAGTGTATGTTCTGTAGGAATCCTGACTCCTTTGAAAGGAAAGCCCTTGATCCAGTTAAAGGTCTGAATGTATTGGTATAAACTGAAGGTAGGTCTGATTTTTTTTTGTTTTGTTTTGTTTTAATGGGTATATTCCAGATCCCTGATTGTTCAGAATGGGGGACCTCTATACCGGCTTGGGTTTCTTTCCAGTAGGAACCACAAGACATGGAGTGATGCCATGTACCTGAGTCTTGTTCCAATACAGATTCAAGGTAGAGACACAGTACCTGTCTATCCTGGGATTGATTTGGGATCTGGACCACCACTGGGATTCCCTCCACCTCTTGGAAGTATACATTAAGATTTTGAGACTTCAGTGGCAAGTAGCCAAATTTTACTATTTTGGCTAATTAAATTTCCTGAGGCACTGGAGTTAAAAGTGTTGGGCATTAACTGCATATGAACATCTTCACTAAACAAGAATCGAATTACTTAAAAAGGAAATAACTTAGAAATATCTTCCTGTCAGAGCCCTGAATACAAAGGCACTCTAATTCTTTGGCTAATAGGTTCCACAAATAGGACTCATGATTTATCATTTCAGGGTTAAAATTGCTAGAAAAGGAGACTATACACACAAAATGAAAATGTCCTGATTGAATTCAAATGTAATGCAAGAGAGAGCCCTACTGGCAGAGCTTACTAAATACAATCACTATTTTAATAGCTTAAGTGAATGACTTGCCTTATAATAAATAGGAGGGAAACACACATCCTGGAATATTTGCCTCTTCATATCCTCCCTCACTTTAAATGGTTCATTGAGAAATCCAAAAACATTCATACAGTATGGATACATCATTATCCCATTGCCCATAGTAGTAATGCTGTGATGTAACATCCTCCTCAATGGGTTAAGTGGATTATGAAATATTTTATCAAGAGAACAAAATCAAACCCCCTGCTCTTGGGTGCTCTAAAATGTGAGGGTAAATGTGGATTTTTAAGTTGTTAATCACTCTGTATTGAAGCTCCAGGAAGTTTTAGCAAAGAGAAGCAGAAATGATGCACACAGAGAAAAAGATAGAAGGCTGAAAAGGGAATCCTTTGCTGCTTATATGGGAAGCTAGGAATATAAAAAATATCTATTCAGGTTGACTAAAGCATCTAAACTGTAGCTTTCTGCAGTACATTTCTGTCATGTGTGGGTGGTGTTGGGGGTGGCAGGTGTTCCAGCAGATTTTACATGTGCTTAAATTGGTTCCTCTGTATAACAATAACATTAACATTAACAATAACAATAACAATAATAATAATAATAGAACCAAACCAAACCAAAAAAAACCCCACCTACACACCAAAAAAGCCAACAACAAAACCCCCAAGAGCAGTTGGTTCTGAATAAAGCTGTAGTAAGCAGGCCAGCATCAAATCTAAATGAAGGTGAATGCAAGCAAGGTACAATGCATACAAGAAAGAACTAATTACTGGAAGAAAAGAATTTTGTTTCATTTTACGTCATGGTTTAGAAGAGACATTAATCTCACTCATCAGCTTATGAAACAATCACTACAAGTGAAAAATTTGAGACTGGAGAAAAAGCAAAAGGATATCTTCATATCTATGCATTTTTTATTAATCTTCCATTCAAAACATCCATGATAGCCCAGTAAAAAGCAGGTGCAGCACTAAAGCCTTTAAGTTGTATGGAATAATAATTTCCTAAAGTAATTCATTCGGCAATTAAAACTAGGCATCTAGTGTGATATGAGACACTGTAAGAAACCCATAGTAACTCCACGAGATTGGCAGACTTGACACAGGACCTACAGGAGAACCACAGCCATCTGGAATACCAGGTGGAGGGCATATAAAATACTTACAGCTTCCCAAATCACACTAAAAATCTTTATTTAAGGTTTAAGATATTTGTCTGTAAAGATGTCTAAGCTTTTATTGCAATTCAGTGGAGGGCTAAGAGAAGAATCAGTTACCTCAATATAAACAGCTCCATGGAAAGATGCCTCAGGGTATCCTGTCTAGCCTCTGGCTGCTGGTTCAGGGAGTGCAGATCTCCCTGGATCATACCTGCTGGCCCTCTGCATATGTCCCAGGCATTCCAAGGCATCACAAATAACACCAGAAGCCTGCATTTAAGCAAGTGGGTCAAACTCCTTCTTCGTACTGACAGTGGAGAATAGAGAGCAACCCAGCTCATCCTGGCAAGAGGGATTTAAATCTGGAAAGAACAGCCTTCAGGATCAACAACTGTACTGGCTAGATTGTCCCTGATTGTAATAGCAGTTTATATGAATTAATGGCTGGCTTAGTAACCTTTGATGTTTGTTCATTAGGAAAATAATTTAAAAGTTCCTACCAAATTCAGTTTTATCCTGGGAAAAGCTAAAGCAAGTAAGATACAAGGTCATTCTTGGAAACATTTAGTTTGAGAGAAGACGAAGAATAAACAAGACAAAATAAAAATATATATTACATTTAATTCACTTAAGGCTTAAAGATGCAGAGATCCGATTGTTTTTAATGGAATGAGTTGGCTCATGCCAAGATTATACATACACATTTTTGACATTATGACTTTGTGATGGAGAGTAGGAAAAACTAGAGTAATCATGAAGACAAATACATACTTGAGGGCAAACAGGAAGGGTAGGCTATACAGTTTGTATCACAAACCTGGGTAACAGGTTTTTGGATGGTATGCCAAGAATTTGAAAAGGAGCTGTCGTCCTAAGCAATATATATGGGAACTAAAGAAATATTAGCATTTACCAGAGATGCATTTAGTGCCATCTTCTGTATTTTAGCAAGCTATCAATGGATCCAATACAATTAATTAATGCACAGAGGCTGCACAGATGCACAGCCTGCCCGTGACAACTGTTTTCTAAACAAGGTATCTATCCCACTGTTGTCACTGGAAGGTGGGTATCTGTACATTTACAGGAGAAATGCTGGCATTTTCATATCTTTTTTCATACTTCCTCATTTCTGTATCTTTTGCAATAATGGGACCAAAAGAGAGAAAAGCAATTGAGGTCTGGATGTACCTTATGTATAAAATGGCACAGTGATGGTCTTAATAGCAGTTTCCAACTTCCAGTTTCTTTTTTGATTTAGCAATGAGCTACTATTTTCACAAAACTATCTGTTATAAATTCAAGGCCTTTCTCTCCAGTTAAAGTGGTCAGATCAGAGCTCATTATTTACTTTATAAGATATATAAATAAAGTAGCAGGAAATTAAAAATCTAGGCCAGATCAATTCACTCCTACAAGGCTGATTTCTCCATATAAATGAACAGCTAAGGAAGATCTGATCCAGCTCAAAGTTTCTCAACTGTGTAAGCAAAAGTGAATTTCACTGCACCAAAAAGAGGAGAGGCCAGGTTGTTTCTGAAGAGCATAAGATGAAAAGGGGACAGGGAAAGGGGAAGGGGGAAGAGGAGAGAGAGAAGGGGGAAGGGCAAAGAAAGGCAAGGCAAGGCAAGGCAAGGAAAGGAAAGGAAAAGGAAGGGAAAAGGAAGGGAAAGGAAAGGGAAAATATAATGAAGAGTTGAGACAGACCCCTGGACCCCTGAAAAGCAAAATAGTGTAAAGGGTACCTGTAGGGAAAAAACATCAGAAGGCCCTTTACTCTTTCCTTCTTTCCTCCTATTATGTTTTCTTTTTTCCTTTCAACAGTAGCAACCATTCTTCAATTTCACACTTTCATGAGCAGCAACTGCAACTTCTTTTGCTTTCATACAGGCGAAGTACATAACTGATCTGTGTTCACTTGTTATCATGGCAGTCTACTGCCCTAACTAACTGCCTAAGACTCCCCATGCCTGAAGCCAACACTGGATGAATACAGCACTGGATAAGGTGCATGAATAACAGAAATGAGCCAACTAAGGCTATCTGGTATTCATGACATCCAAATTAAGAAGGATTTTGCAAGCTGACTAATTAAAAATCAGTCTCTTGCTGAGTGAGTACACATTTCCTACCCTAAGTTACTCCAACAAACATTTGTACAAATTAAGCCTAAGGTCCAGGAAACTTGAGGTTTTGCTTCATCATTTATGCCAAAGATTCTTCAGATCAAGTTCTCACTTGTCATTACAGCTCAGAAGCCTGCCATATGAGGAAAGGCTGAGAGAACTGGGTTTGTTCAGCCTTGAGAAAAGAACACTTAGGGGAGACCTTATCACTGTGTTCCACTGTTTAAAGGGTGGCTACAAGGAAGATGGAGACTCCTTTTCTACAGCGAGTCACATGGAAAAGACATGGCGTAATGGATACAAGTTATTCCTGGAGAGATTCTGACTGGATGCAAGAGGAAAATTTTTCACAGTGAGAACAATCAGCCATTGAAATAATCTCCCCGGGGAAGTTGTGGATTCCCCAGCACTGGACACATTCAGGATTTGTCTGGACAGGGTGCTGGATCATCTTGTCTAGACTGTGCTTTTGCCTGAAAGACTGGACCAGATGATCCTTGAGGTCCCTTCCAGCCTGGGAGTCTATGATTCTATGAATACACTATGCAAACTACATTCCAAGAAACAGCTTTGCAATACTGTTATCTCTGGCAGGATATGCAGTGCAAAACAAGGGCAGAAACTGTAGATTTGGGGTAGCACAAGTATGTCTTTTCCATTACATTTTAGTTAAGAATTTTCTTGATCTTGAACAATTCACTTCCCTCTCCCTTGGGCCACCCAGGGTATATTTCTTCTGCAGTCCAGCAGTCGTTAACATTTTCTTGGGTTTGTTTTGTTTATTTAATAAAAGGAAGACAACAGATCTCCTGATAAGTGACACTTCCAGATACTCTTTAACACAAGGAATATGGTTTAGAGTGAAACAGTGTAATAGAATTAGGTGAAATATGCATTGTCTAAAATTGTGTTTTGGTGGTTCTTTATCTGTCATGGATTTTATATGGTTCAAGGCTACAAAGTGACCACCAAATTGCTAAAAACTTCCAGAAACAGAAATAAACATATTTTTAAAAGATTTTCCATTTAATTTCTTTTGTCTCATTTAGTAATAATAATACAAATTTGTTTTCACTTTTCTTAAACAGCTTCTCTGAAAATAAATTAACTACACATTTATAAATTTGCATTTTAATTCAAAATTGGATCTACCTGACTTAAGGTTGTAGTCTGTGCCCATTTGTCTGTCCACTTGAAGACTACTGAAAAACATTTCATTACCAATCTCTTTTATACCAGTACTTAATCACTTTTAGGTCTTCTGTTCAATAAACTAAATTGACTGCTTCTTAAACTTTTTTATCATTAAGTTTATATTCCATTTTTTGCATCATTTTTTTTCTTTTGCCTTTTCTGAGTAAGTCCTGTTATCTTGCCGGTATTCCAGCAGGCTTCCATTAACAGCTGTCTACACACACTAGATCTGCTTCTACTTCTTTTAATTATCTGAGAGATACCTTACCCTCACTGCACAACCTAGTTCCTTGCCATTGACTTTAACTACAGTTGGAAAGGAAGAAAAAATTCCAGAGCTTTTATAATTTTTAACAGATTTTCATTCTTTTAGTTCAATTCACATTCTCAATGAACATTATGAATACAGTTTTAATTCAACTCAACTCAGTTCTACATCTTCATTTATGTACACTTGATTTATTCTCAAAGGTTCTGATGTCATACAGTCTTCAATGTCCAGTTCTTTGAAGGACAGTCATTTAATAACTGAGCAAATGCTTGGCACTTGTATCTGCAAGGCCATTCCTATTCATCACTCTCCAGCTATTAATTTCTAAATGAGGGACCTAGGAGCACTTACTATTTTCCCGCTTTTTCTGTGTATGCTGACTGTAGCCCTACTGTATGTTGGAACAAGATACTATTCCATGTATGTCAATATTATGAAGTTGAAGTAAAATTATGGTCTCATTCTCTTCAGAAAGAAACTGGCAAATAACCAAGAAAGAAGCTGTGATGTGCTCCCTTAACAAGAATGTCTAGGGAATATTTTTGACACTGCAGATTTTTGACACAGCTTAGCTACTTACCACACCTAAAGCCGATCTGTTTTTTCTTCTCAACTTTATAAATTCTTAGGAATCTCTCAGTGAGGACATCTGAGTTGGAAGAAATGCCTTAAGGGTATTATTTTTCATCACCTGGATCTCTGTATGGAAAAAGGATGATATGCAAGGCACAAGAATACGTTGTACAAGTCTCTTGAACAGTCTCAGTAGAAAGTAGAATTAATTCTCTTATTTCAGGCATCTAACAACAAAGGTTTCTGGCCAAAGCTTAACCTGCAAAGAGCAACGCTTCTTTTCTTCTGCACCCATGAACCATTATGCTTCGATGCACCTGAGTGATTTTCACCATTAATCCATATCCCAAGTATATTTACCATAATGACTATGCACATAAAGCCAAAGAGATTTGAATTTAACTGCTTTAACCTCTATTATGAACAGATCTATTCCTTAATATTTCTAAATATACATGAAGTCCATACTTTAAGTGCTTCTTGATAACTAAAGGACAATGAGCATGCTGTCCTGTTATGCAGTCAGTGAGATATGAAAAGAAACTACAGCGTTTAAAAGTGGATGTTGTGGGAAAACTTATTTTTCTTAAATTTATTTTAAACATTTCATATTAACTCTGCTTCATATTCTTTTAAAATACCATATTCAGGCATTACCACTGTTGTCCCAAACAACTTTATGAATTACATAGATAAGTACTTTTCTTAACATGAAGGATTCTCTTTAATATAGAAAGGCTGTAAAAAGAAAGAATTGCATATGTGCAAAATTATTTTTCAAACTTACTTAAACTTCTCAAGTTTTGAAAATAATATTTTTAATGTCCTGCAGAAAACATTTCTTTTTTTGACTTATTTTTTTCTGAAATTTCTTATGTATAGAAAGGATAATAATTTTAATTATCTTGTACTTATTTTCAACACAGTTCAAAAAAGCATAAGGTTTACAGTGACTTCTAGCTTTAGCATATATCAACATTCAGATTTCTAGTATGTTTTTAAAGACGTTTCTTTCTCTTTCCTACATTTTCTTTGATGGTTCCTTGCTTATTTTTTGAATTTAAAATGTCTTCCTAGGTGTTCTGATATATTTTAGTAGCTACTCATTATAAGCATAAACCTATAAATTATGCCTTTTTCAGAGTCCTAGTTATACTGTTTTTCACTATTTGACTCATCTGTTGTTTTTGTATTTGCTTGTTAAAATATTATCAATGACAATTCAGCAGTGAGGAACAATCCTTTTTAAATGAACTTTGCTATTTTTAGCTATATCTTGATTTTCCTTTGTGTATTTCTGATGCACTGATTTTCTAGTAACATATCGTAGACTTGATGGATGAGGAATGTTACATGAGATCAGTGCTGTGGTAGGGCATACATGAGAAGCATCCCTCCCTGAAAACACTTCAGGATGGAAAACTAATTCTTACTAGAGCTGTTCATGCTGCCACTGTGCAGGCAGGAGAATAATGAAAGCAATGAAAGCCCAATGTCTTGATTTTCTGCACCCGCATGTATTACTAAGACTTACTGGCAGTGACTTCCATTTGCTTTTGCCTTTCGCCTGCTTCTCAGAGTTTTCCAACTGTCTCAAGCATTTCCAGCCACCACCAGCTGAGCACACCTTCTGTGCAGGAACAGCATGGCCGCACATCAAATGAGGACCACGGCCCGTGACCAACAGGGCTGGCTGAGTGAGTGAGTACTTTCAGCTCACCCACCAGCTGATCCTTCAAGATAGTGGGAAAAGGAATTTGTGTAGGCAGGACAAGAAGCTATTGCAGTTCACCAAATCACATTAAAGTAGAAATGAAGTATACCATATTAGCCAAGACGGGACTTACAAACTATACAGGATACAGCAAATCAGCTCTATGTCTGCTACAAATAAACATACTCATGGTTAAGCAAGGTTTAATCAGATCTCACACAAACCTCCAGGGTTTAGTGCTATTTCTAATATCCTGGTGCTATTCTTTGGTGATGTTAAGACAAGAAGCTATTTTCTGTTTGTTCTGTTGTTTCTTTTTTTCCACTCCCCTAAACCATCAGTCATTGCTTATAAGCTCCCTGCTGTTATACAACACCAATTTCTTATACCTGTCTTCATCATATCCCACAGTAAACCACCACATTATAGTCCTCCCAGCATGCTGGGGCTTACAGAAGTCTAATTTACTTTATTAAAACAGGTTTAATGCAAGTAAGGCACTCTCTGCTGCATGCTCACCTTATCCACAGTTCCTTGCTTGCCATGTTTTTTGGCCAGGTCATTCCTGATGCCTCTTTTGTCATCTGAATGTTAACATCTTGCACTGACTTTACAGTGGATCTGTGATTAACCATGTGACAAGTTCTTGGAGTCTGCACCTGCAGCAGCACTACCATCAGGCTAAATACAAAGAAGAAATTTTTTACAATGAGGATGGTGAAACACTGGAACACATTGCCCAGAGAGGCGGTAGATGCCCTATCACTGGAAACATTCAAGGGCGGGTTGGACAGGCCTCTAAGCAACCTGATCTAGTTTAAGATGCCCCTGCTTATTGCAGGGTTAGACTAGATGACATTTAAATGCCCTTTCCAACCCAAACCATTTATGATTCTATGATACCTTGTGCTACAGGCGAAACATCTGTGATCCAAGTACTGTAGCTGTTCATCATGGCTTTGTACAAGACAGAATAGCTTCCTTCCATTCAGATAGATTACTGGAGAATCTTAAATGAAAAATTAATTCCTTTCTCTCTACATAGTGTAGCTGGTTAATAAATAGGACAGGGTCATTTAGTTTCAATGGATGTTTTGAAGAAGATCCAAAGGTGTGTCCTACCAACTAAATGAGTTGCTCAAAGCTGACCTCCGAGAATCATCACGTGATTTGGTGGGGAAGAGGGGAAAGTGCAAAAGTTTGCTCATATATTGAGCAGTAAGAAGTTTCATATGGGAAAGGAGGGAAGTTCTGGGGATTCTGCTGTCTTCTAATATAACTAAGCATAATATCTGTTTCAACTCACTCCAGTCTTTGAAGAATTTTTTTTCCTTTTCCTATTCAGCTGAACTCTAGAGGCAAAAGGCCCAATAGTCTGATGAGTTGTTTCTAGTTCATTAATAATTTTGATAAAAGTTTTTCATTTTTCAGTCTCAACAACTCACTACTATCAGGGCATGAATTTTTTAGTAAATCAAGGAAATCTCTAAAAGGATATAAAGCTGAATAAAGAAAGTGAAAATGCGTATCTTCTCTGAATGGCCCCATCTCACAGTCACTCGCATATCTAGAGAACACTTCTGGGATTACCTCCAAGGTAATGTCACTCTCAGTGCATACAAAGGTGTTAACTCCTAATGATTTTATGCCACTTACACTTGTTTTGTTACATTCAGCATTAATTTTTCTGTTTCAAGATTTTGTATCTGAATTACATGCAAAATTATATGGAAATTTGCTTCTTATATTTGTTACTTGGTTGTCATTGTTCAGGCTGGATGTTTCTTTTTATCATTAACACCTTTGCATTTCAGTGGGGCAGTCGAATGCGCTGACACCAATGCATAATTTAAAATGCTTAAAGTACCTCTCATGCACATTTCTGAAGCTCCTTTTTCACAGTACTGTACAACCTTTTCCTCTGTTTCTGTAGTACCTGTTTACTTCATGAAACACAATATGTGTAGTAAAAATTTCACCCCAGCAAGTGAGGTTTTTTGCCATCCCTAGCAGAGCCCTAGGCATCATGTCCCTTGCAGGAGCAGAGGTGGCCAGTCTCAGGTGGCTCGGAGGCCTTGGCTGGTCAGAGCCAACTGGAGCTGGTCAGCCCCCACTTTGGCTCATGTGCTTTCACTGTCCTGCCAGAGCAATGTCCTCTGTGTCACAGGCACCTGCTGCCCTCCCCCATGGGACCCCCAGAAGAAGTCAGGGGAGAATGCGGGGAGAGAAATGTACACCCAGAACCACAGCAGGGCCCTGGGCTTCAGGGCCCACACCCACCACGGGCACTCCGGTCCTCCTGGCAGTGGCAACAGGTCAACCCCAACTCAGATCCCTGTGTGCGTAGCGCTGCAGAGGGACTGGATGAATATGGCAGACGTGCAGACTTCATGAAGGCTTGCTGGAAGGGCTAGGCTTTCTTTTATATAAATATAGACGTCCATGTCTACAGTAAAGAAAATTTTAGACAACGTTAGCAGCAGAAGGGAAATGCAGGCAGCAGGAAAGAGGAATAAAGCTTTCCCTTCTAAAAAATTAATAGACTAGGAGAGTAGCTGTAGATTCAATGTCCTCAATTCTTACAGGGAAAAAAAAACAACTTACAAACTGTGCTCTCAGATCCTTGCAAACAAATCAACAAATCCCTGTGAAATTGGTAAAAACTATGAAAACATACCTACACAGAACTTGGACCCTTGCTGTTTAATGGCATAGCAGTGAAAACTGGGGATTAAATATTTGAACTGTGGAACTTCTATGCTGTTCCCTAGATGCATCTTACTGAACCTTAAAGGATCCTTTCAGCTGCCTGCAGGTAGTAATGCAGCAGTGTGTGATGGGCTACAGTGATCAAGTATCTACACAGAGCTGGAAGGTATCACGTAGGATCTTGAGGGCAACTGTAGCAGAAAGTTTAGTGCATCTCAAATACCACTGGACACCCGTGCAAGGGCAAACGAAGTGCACCTGGAGTGCTAAAAAATTAAGGATGGGATTCATATTTTCTACTGTAGGTCACTTAAATGTCAGTCTTCTTATCTAAACTAATGAATAGAGATAAGCACCTAGAAGCAACTCATCTTATCTTTTAGACACTTGCTACAGGATAGAAAAGCTTACCTTTTGGTGTTACCTGCCTCATTTCTTTGACTTAGAAGGAACCTAGATGACTTATTCTGGGTGTTTGCCTCTAAGACAGGTAAAATTATATAAATCTCATACTCCATGTGTAACTTACAGGTATATCACAGATGGAGGCAGAACACAAGCTGCACATGGTAATAAAAGATTGGCAAACAGCTATGTAAGATGTAGAAGTAGAGTAGTTAGATTTCACATTTAATCTCTGGCATGTTACTATATTTTCTGTTCCCATTCCTCTCCTCAAAATTACCTGTTTTACCTAGACATGCCATAAGCTTGTTAAAATTGTGACTTTTGCTTGACAAGTCAGTGCATTGTAATATGGATTTCTGATCTTACCTTCCTATTAATATTGATCTCTGAGTTGCCCTGGTACAAGCCACATCCTCAGAAAAGAGGCACAAATACATACTAAGTTATATGATGAGAGATGAAGGGCATGGAAATCTCCCTAATCCATACAATGGTTACATGTCCAGTCATACTGTTCAAGACAGCACTGGGTTCAGAAAAGACACTAGCCTTCTCGTATGGCTTATAATGGGGTCCTGCTCAGTCCCATGGGAAACATGTTTGCTGGAAGCACGCAACTGCAAAACCTTTGCACAAATCTTTCATGAGGTCTCTGAGAGGCTTTACAATATCTTACAATTCTCTTAATAAATAACCTGAATCTCAATGTAATGTATTGAGTGTATGAAAAAGAGTATTTTGCATTAATATTTTGTTTTTCTTTAAATGCAAAAGAAATCAACCATTTTCCTCCCAAATCTCCTGATTATTTAAAAAATTCATTAAAGGGAAAAAGGTCACAAATCAAACAGAAAAGCGTACCACCAAATTATAAATCTGATTTAGTTTTCCTTCTTACAGTGACATTCCACTTCAGTAATTTATTCACATCTTTATGACTTCAAAATAGGATGGTATTTACAAATCCACATTTAGTGATAACTTGAGCATAATGGAATTAATGGAATGTAAAGTACAGTTAAATGTACCTTCATTTACTTAATTTTACTGTTTCTGGCATTCTTTTTCAATTTTTTTCCTGTTATCTCTGAACTCATTGTTCAATCTAGTCTTCTTTTTTTGAGGTTTGAAACAATTTATTTTAGATTGATTACATTAAGAATATGGAAATTGAGCTATTATTCTATAACACAGTTGGCAGTGGAAAAGAGTTAATTTTAAAGTCAGTTTTTAAAGCATTAATTCTTGCATAGTTGGGAATCTGACATACTGTGATCACTGTTATCACAATAATCAATACTGATTTTTTCCTGCATGTTTCTCCTGTATGATACACACCTGGTGCTTTTCAGTTTACACTTGGATTACTAACTTGTGTGGGCCAAGATTTTCACAACAATAATAAATAATAATATACCATGAAAAATTTGCTCTGTTGTGACTCCAAGGAAAGAAAGTAGCTAGGGGTAAAGCCAAAACAAAGTTCAATTATTTAAATAAAAACTTCAGGTAGTTTTCTAAGCGTGGTAACTGCAACTTTAGAGCATCTTTTATTTGTATCTTACATGTAGAGCATGTGTGTGTATATATAGATATATAAGGTACCATCCACCACAAAAATGGCATTTTCACATAAAAGTATTGACATGAAGAATGATAATCCAACGAAGCATAAACAGCACAATGACAAACAGAAGGCAAATCAGGATTTATAACTGGAAGGCTATACAACTTTGGGCAGCAATTTCTTCAGGTCAAAAGCAACAAAAAACAATGCTATAAAAGTCACCAAAATCACAGTAAATTAATACTAACATCATAGTACTCACAAACAAAATTACCCTTGAAGCCATAAATTCCTAAGTTATATATAGAAGTATTGTAGTCAGCAGTCGTAAGTCAACATCCTATTATTTCTTGTGAAAAAGGCCTAATCCCACATTTTTAGCTGCAGAAAGTCCATTTACCAAAGGATAACTGGTTACAGATCTGTCAGATTCTGTGTTTTTGTTACAGTAAACAATACTCCTTTTGCTTTGATCCATTTTTGAAAATGCACTTTTCTTAACAGCTTCCTGGATGCTTCTCCCAGAGTATTCTACGCTTCAATTAAAATTTTGAAGTTCCTATAACCAAGGATTAATGATTAATACATTCCATATCACCTTTTACCTGTGAGGATGCCTACAAAAGTGTAGTATTGTGCAGCATCACATACTTTTTTTTTTCTTCACAATGAATGAGTGCCCAGAGATCTTTCAAGAATTTTTTACAAAGTGTGACAGTGACTATGACACATTACATTCACTAACCATCACATTATGATTTGTCTGAAAGGAAATTTAGTATTTTTCAGTATTTTTTTTAGTGTAAATATTAAACTATAGCAGTTTTGTATCAGGTTCACTGTACATGCCAAGTACATGCATCCACTGTAGTTGGCATTTTATTGAAAATTTTGTAGTTAAATGAAGACAGTAAGGATGTCAGTTCTACATTGATTAAACATGGGATTTGAATCCTGATAACCTACCCTGCAGATGAGTGGGGAAGTCACTAGTCTGAAGTACCAGTTACTATTTCAGTTTCTTTTCTGTTGAAAATATTGCATGTTATCTGAATAGATATTGAGACCAAAAACACCCCAAAAAACAACCACATAAACCCCACAAAACCACCAACTCCCAGCCTTCATTTACACAAAAATTAATTTTGAGAACTCCTGAGATGTGTTGGACCCCCATCCAGGTCTCTTTATACACCTTGAAATGGATGGACAGTTATTTTGTAGCATAAAACTGTGGATCCACTAGCTTTTGCTGAGCTATTTGTAATTCAGGGACAAAAGTCTAAACCTGCTTCAAACAAATTCTAACTATGCAGAAAAGCCTTTTACTGCCATTATCATCTCATTCTACCAGAAACTGTAGAATATACTTGAATTTATTTACAATAAAAGTCTCATTGAAATTTGAACAAGTATCTGGATGACAATGCTGTGTGTGAGAATCAGTGACACACTAGCAGTACTAATTGAGTGACTTTATTACCAAGCTGCAGTTAGCTTTCCTGAAAAGGCAACTTCATTGTTTCAGTATTTTGTAAAAGCCAAAAGGATAGGTGACATTGAAACCAATAACTAGGTGTATAGAGGGGAGGATAAAACTACCCAAATGTGTACAAAAAAAGGTCATGCATGCAGAAAACCTACTAATACAAATCATTCATGACTATCAACCTCAACAAAAGGTAAAATTGTAATAATAAAGCTTAGATCCAAGAGATTAAATTAAGATGTCAAAAGTAGTAACAAATCTTATTATGGAGGTATTGAAAAGAAAAAAAAAAACTTTTCTCATGAACTGCTTGTCTACTGCCTTGAAATATGGAAGAAAAGACAATATAAGATATATATGTATGTATATCCATAAATACAATGAGATTTTCAGTTCTCCTTTCATAATTTTGTGTTTATTGATTGCCTTACAGATTAGGCATGATTATAGACTCATACTGCTTTCTAAACCAGTGTGTAAAGAACGTACTAAGTGGAATATGTTCTGGTTTACACTGATGAAAACTTTATCAGAGTCAATGACAAGGGTATATTTCTCCTCTGTGCAGCTTCACTTCTGTGGATTCTGTTTGCTATGTATAAAATAGATTATCAATTCATAACTTATATTTTTTGTATACTATGGGACCCTCACACTAATACTTTCACACAAATCAGTTCATACTTCAGGGTGGTAGAAAACAGAAGTCACCTACACTTAGAGAGTTCATAAACACTGTCTTCATGTCGGATTGCACAGGAACACAGCTTTAAATCCCTGCTGAATGTAAGCTGGAGCCTTGCTTCAGGAAAGATTGAGAAGCAGTCTTCTGGTAACTTTTTGCTCTGTGAGTTACCTTGTTTTTAAAGTTTTTAAAATACTCAGTGTATTGTATTCAGCATCTGTAAATGTCTTCTCTAAATGAGTCATGGTCCCTGCTGAAAGCCACTATTCTGTAATAATAATAATGTGAAACAAGGTCATTAATCCAATCTGATATTTTGCTAGGCACGTGGGCTCCATTAAAATGAAACATGAAAATGCAGTATTTTTCAAGGACCAAGAGAGATAATATATTGCTGCCAAAGTATTTTCCTGGATTCAGCCAAAATTTACTTTTTCATTATCTGCCTGACAGAGTGGTTTCTATGTACTTGTGACAAATTTTGGCCCATAGCAGCCGGACAAAACTTTGTTCAGGAACTAGCCAATAATCCAGTCATTTATACAAAAAAAGATGTATAAAAACCAGGAATAAAAATCTCCTACCAGATGTGTGGCTCGTGGTGGGTTTTTTTCTGACCACCTCTGAGTCTATGAGCATTTTCCAAGGTTCATAGAAACTTTCTTCATTTTTGTTTTTTGTTTTAGGTTTGGGGTTTTGGTTTGGTTGTTTGGGGGTTTTCTGTTGTTTTATTGGTTTGGGGGGTTTTTTTGGCTTTCTATTAATGCTCTCTAGATCACTGAGCAGGAAAGAAGTTGTCTAATAAAAGCATGAATAGAAAGAATAATGGGGAGTGGAAGATAGATTTGTACCTTGCATGAAGAACTAGCTCAGTATGTCTTATTTCTTCTATTACCAATATGCACTGGTATCACTTAAATATTATATAGAGAAAATGACCTTTGATTTGCAATGGACATTTCACTGTTACTTCAATTAAATAGGAGAAAAACCACAGATTAAAAGTAGTATGAACCTTTCCTTTTGAACAGGCAAAGTGACGACTGACAGTGCATTCAGTGTAGACAGCAAAGCTTTCACAGTGATAAAGACATTTTTCCAACCCTTTACACACAGTATCTGCAGTAGAATATTCTCAACAGCAACACCCACATTACTTAATATTTTAACTAAAATAATGCAAGTAACAATTATCTAAAACTGGTGACTTCACAGGCCATATGATGTAAAATTCTCATGAGCATCTGAAAGACAATCAAGTTCTTTATTTTTAAAATTATTTGTCCTCCGTAAAACAACTGAGAGTTTACAAAATTTACAGAAAGATAATTGACTGCCATGAGCATGTGTGAGGTCACTGTGGACTGCAAGAACTCTTTGCTCAAGAAGCTAAATATTATAAAAATTCCTTTGAAAGTACACCCTGAAGTTCAGGAATACTGCTGATGTAAGTTACATTAAGAAAGAGTAAAGTCAAACTTCAAGTTTTTTCTCACACGCAAGGAAGATTTCTAGTTAGGATAATGGAAGTTTAGCATGCCTTTATAAAATTAAAATGTGTACAACTTTTCAATTCCTTTTACAGGAAACTGACTATGTAAAATATTTTCTTTTGCAGTATAGTAATTGCATTAAAGGTAACTTTTCTGTTTGAAAACATGTATATCAGTACTTGGCATATACTTCTGATTCAAGGAAAACAAGACCATTCAGAATGAAAGTTTAAGATAAAAACCATGAAGAACAGCTATATCCATCTCTGTAGTAATATGAAAGACACTGTAAAATTATAACTGAAGAATAAAATTGCTGACCCAATGAGACATAACTAGTGTCTCCAGTAAATTTCATACACTTGAAGCTTAATTCTGAGTCTGGATAGTTTTATTGATAGAGACTTTTCAACACAATTTTATTCTTTTGGCTTGCTTGTTTTTAATAATAAATGTATATTGCATATTTTGCTATATAACTTTATTTACAAAAGTTTTTAATTAAAAGGTTATACAGTGTATGAACATAGTCTAGATTTGGTTTACAACAAATTATTTCAAAACATGAATAGTTTTACATGCATGCATGTGTCTTGGTAGACAGCAAGCTGAACATGAGCCAGCACTGTACTTGGGCAGAAAACAAAGCCAACAGTACCCTGGGGTGGATTTTGGTTTTTTTTTTTTTTTTTACTCAGCACTTCCTAGACCACGTACAGAATGCTGCACCCATTTTGCTGCCTGCCATCACTTGCCCACACCCCACTCCTAAGCAAAAAAAGCATTGAACCACTGGAGCGCCGGTTTACAAAAGCTCACCAGCATGATCAGGACTGGCATACTTGCCGTGTGAGGAGAAGTTCAGGGACCAAGAATTGGTCATCTTGGAGAAGAAATGGCTGCAGGGTTACTTAACAGCATCTCCCAGTGCCTGTGGGAAGGTCACTGGGGAGATGGAGTCGAGCTCTTCACAATGGTACATGGCAGAAGAACAGGAAACAACAGAAACAAAGGGATTTCAGAATGGATATGACAAAAAAATCTTTGCTCCCCATGAAAATAATCAGCTTAATAATCAAGTTAGTCCAGAAAATAATGTTTTTAAAAATATGAATTAGCTATTGCATGATAGTCCATATATATAATCTTTAGCCTTCCCCCACAACACAGGTCAGGAAAAAAATACTTCAGAGATCAAAATCTTGGGTAAATTCTTAAATTTGTGATGAATATGGACACATGCACATTGATTCAGTCTCGGATATGCTGGCATTCTAATACATTTCTTGATTAGCAGATGTTTTAGACCTAAAGATCAGCTTCTTTGTTCTCACATGGTTAAATTAATAAAAAAGATTTTGTTCAAAAAAACACGCAGAGGCATTGACTGTTCTCTGTAACCAGCAAACCATGATTGGTAGTCACGGACTTCCGGGGCGTTTGCCTATCGCCTTAAAATGCCCTCTTGCAGAAAAAGTAAGAGTCTCCAGCCGAGTCCAAAAGTCAGCAGTTCCCCATCTCAGCCCAGAGAGAAGGTAGCCCAACTTTTGTTGTGTCTTTCAACTGGCTACCGGGGCAGTGTAAGAAATACCAAAAGAATTCCCTTCTGGCACATTCCCCGGTGGAGTTGTGCATGGGGTGTTCCTTTGAAGAGTTTGTCTCCCTTTCTCCTGATAACCAACAGAGCAGAAGGAACATCTCATGGTGTTTGCTGAAATTCTGTATTGTATATATCTGTTGAAGTAATAAAAGTCTCTCAGTCCTTATTCATAAAGTCTGATTTACCCTTATTCTTATCTTTTTTGTATTTATGAGCTACAAATAGCAGCATTTCATAGAATAGTCAGTAAATATGTAATACCAAGAAAGCCTTGTGGCCGAAGGTGGCCATTGTACCAAAGTAGCCACTTTTTATTCAACATACTGATAACCAATTTGTACTTTTTCTGTCCAGAGTCTATAAAGAAAAATTAAATATTTCAAGAATAAAAGTAGAAGTAAAGTAGTTTTATAATGTTCTTCCAAGCTTTCCAAGATGGCTTCTTTGTACTCTGCAAAATGCAAACTCTGGCATTTGTATTTTCAGTAGAAGTTCAGCTTAGCATGATTCCTAATAGCATCTTCCTTCCTGTTAAAACATATCTTTAGGTTAAAGATTTCTGACTCTTCTTTTAAGTGAATACTAATTTAAAAACAACTGCCCTCACTTTTTTCTTCTCCTTGAAGAATGAAGAACAGTGTCATTTATGACAACGGTTTTAGAGATGATAGTTATAAGTATATATTTCATCTTACTCTCTCCTCTTACTCTTCATCATACTCATCTCAAAGACCTCACTTAGCCCTAAAGATATACCATATGGTGCAGAGCTGCCACGTAATACACAGCCCTATGCCAGACAGATGCATTACCAGACCTGTTAGTCACCAATGCAATGAGCTAATTAAAGACATCACTTATCAGGGTGAGGCAGTTGCAAATGGAGGTGTCTGAACAAGAATGGTAATGGAAAGCAGCCTGGCAGAAAAAGACCTGGGGGTCCTGGTGGACACCAGGTTGAACAGGAGCCAGCAGTGTGCCCTTGCTGTAAAGAAGGCAGATGGTATCTTTGCATTAGACAAAGTATTGCCAGCAGATCAAGGGAGGTGGTGCTGTCCCTTTATTCAGGACTGGTGGGGCCATACTGGGAGAGATGTGTCCATGGGCTTCCCAGTACAAGAGAGACATGGACATACTGGGAGACTCCAGCAAAGGACCACTAAGGTGATGAAGGGACTAGAGCATGGCTTCTATGACAAAAGGGTGAGACAGCTGGGACTGTTTAGCCTGGAGAAGAAAAATCTCAGGGGGATCTCATCCATGTCTATAAAAACCTGAAGGGAGGGTGCAAAGAGGACAGAGACAGGCTGTCTTCCATAATGTCCAATGACAGGATCAGAGGCAATGGACATAAACTAAAACACAAGAGTTTCCCTCTGAACATCAGGAAACACTGTTTTACAGTGAAGCTGACTGAGCAATGGCACACGTTGCCCAGGGAAGTTTTGGAGTCTCCCTCCTTAGAAATATAAAAAACCCCATCTAGATACAGTCCTGGGCAACTTCCTGTAGGTGGCCCTGCTTGAGCAGGGTGGTTGGACAAGATGACCTCCAAAGGTTCCTTCCAACTTCAACTGTTCCATGGCTGTGTGATCTCCAGGAATGCCAAATATTAAGCAAAGACTAATGTACAAAACTATTGCTCCTTCTCTGCCTCTCAGGGGGCTCTTTCTACCCTGTTCCTAGAGCAGTTTATTCACATGAAACCTTACCCATGCTCAGGACTGTGATTCCACAGCCTGGAATTAATTAATTAATTAATTAATACTGGAGTTTAATTTAGGAATGGACACACAATGATTTCTTTAAGATGACAGTGCTTTTGTATACTGTAGACTTGTTATATGATAATTATGCATTGTCCAGCATAGCTCCTTTTGCATTGTGTACTGTCATCTTTGTCTCACTATAAGCATATGCGTGTGCAGTCTTCTGCAGCAAGGGTAGAACGTTTGGTTTTCATTTAAACCAACACCTTCAGAAACAGCTTGATGAGAAACACCTTAATACCACCAAACTGCTATTACATCTCACTGAAGGCCATATTACTTTTGCCTCTTGCCTGACGAACAGCCACAGAATAGATTTGTGCGTTGCAGTAATTGTGTAACGTGACAGCAGTGAGGCTGTAACATGCCAGCAGTGAGGCTGTAACATGGTTCCATCATGTTTCATAGCTTTAGGGAAGGTGTGTAATTGATTAATAAATCATTCATAAATTTTCAGGTTTTACTGTAGCTACTACCTACACCATTCAGGTGTGTAGATCATCCAAATTCCCTCAGCTGCTTACCTTTCATTTCCTATAGTACCTTGAGCATGCACTGCACTGTAAGTTTGTATCTCAGCTATATTCAGCAAATCTTTCTTTACTGTGAGAGTGTTTAAATCAGTGGAGTCCAATAAACCTTCACGACCATTAAAATTATCTTCCATCCAAATGAGCACAGATAGTAATCAAGCTGTTGCTGCCTCTTGTTTAATGGAACCTTTTTTGGAAAATTGCCCCTTTAAAGGGTAGTAGTTCATTTTAGCAGTCTGTGTACGGCTTTTCCTTTGGAACACTCTTTTTGATCTCTTAACAACCAATGTATCTAGCAGTTTCTATCCAGTTGTCATTCAGAGAAGTGTTCTGGTTCTTTGGTCTTAAACTCAATGAGCCAAATTTTTCACGCTGTAAGATAATAACTGTAGAAACATTTGCTACAGACTGGCTTTTGCTGAGCACACAGCAATGTGAAAGATGCTTAATGTCATGTTTTATAGCTGGTACTTTTATGGCCTATGCTTTTTTATGGTATGCAGCGTTTACTGTTGCATTTTTCTACTTCAATATCCAACAAAGAAATTAACTGAAAATATTACAGAGAAGCTATAGCTGATGAAAATAATAAAACAGTGAACTGTGTAAGTAATGTCTGAGCTGCGAAGAGCTATTTTTAGTTGTAACTTTTGAAGAAGGTTTTGTTTGTTTGCTTTAACCAAACCACTAGTACACCCAGACAAACCATCTATGTTGATCATTAAAACGTATCAAGAAATATAAAACCCCATTTATTCTCTAATGTACTCCATGCAAAAGCTTCACCTGCATAGTATTATGCGTGCAATCAGGCTTTTCTGAAATTTCTGCTCTTCTGTTTCCATTCTGTTCTGCCCTCCTGCCTCATTCACAGGAAGGAAAAACTGCTTTACAGCAGATAACAACGCAGACCAGCTCAAAGTAAATTTTGTATCTAACATTGGGTACAAGACTGAAGTACCTGAAGATCATAAGACAGGGAACTACTATGGCTCACCTGTTTTTTACATTTATTGAAAGTTCCTGCTGTCCTCTCTTGCTTCTTTTTTTTTTTTTTTTTTTTTTTTTGACAACCCTACAGAAAAGAATCTGTAAGTATATTTTTAAATGTATCTTTCCTTTACAAATCATCTGGGACTAAAATAAAACTTCACATAAATGCCCACAGGTTACATGGCTGTAATCCCCTTTGACTGTAGTTTCCAACATTAGTACTTGCTCAAGTATAGTCCCATCTTACATTAACAATGTGTGCAAGCAAATTATCTGCTTGCAGAGAAGTGACTGCAAAATTTTGTTTAATGTGCTGATTACTATTTTACTCTTATTGGACATTATTATTGTTTCAGTTTAGTCAGATTCACTTCTGTCCTCTGTGATTATTGCAGTTTTAAATAACATATACAAATAAGTTAGTTTCTTAGTTGATTGTATGTAGGGCATTGTTACTGGGCATTGGTGCATTTAAAAAGCAAGTAGTGAGTTGATGAATAAACACAGGCATTCCAGAAATGTTATTAGAAATAGGCTAGTAATCTTTATACGAATATGTGTAGATAACTGATACTTTTCCTACAACTACCTGATGGTCTTGCATTTGCAATCCAAGATTCTTCTTTGCTCTTTTAGTTACAGTATCACATTATGATCTATTATTACCTGACATCATTTCAGTAGTTCTGTGTGGATTCAGTACTTTCCATTCATGACATATTGCAAGTGAAGTAACACTGATGTTCCTAGATGAACAACATAATATATGAATGCAGTAAAATGAGATACTCTAACATCCATTTTACCATTTTGTGTAAGTTATGTACAGCTAACATACTCATGTCATTATTTAATAACTGTTACTTACTTCTGGTATTTTGAGATGCTAGTAATCTTAACATTAAGACCCTCAGATGCTATTTGATTCAATAATTGCTAAAAGTAGAATGGAATTTATGCAGCCTCATTAGCTGTCTCAGATGGTAGCAGTGGTGGAAGAAGTCTCTTTTCCATCAGTGGATAGAGATAAGCACATTCAGAGCCCAGTTTATCTTACTACAAGATAGGAATCTAAGGCTGATAGAAAAAATTGGCTAGTCTCTCTATGCACCACGGAGAGGCGGAGGTGTGACCACCAGTGTCAAAGGAGGTCTGACTACTAGTCCTGACTGCTTTCCTAACTAGTGCTTCCTTAAAAAGAAACCTTAATCTGTCTGTAGATTCTAGTCTGATTTGCATTTTTTGCTTTCACTCTTTTCTACTCATTCCTTTTCTTTCCTATTAACCCAAGGAGTCACATTTCAGAACCGTATGTTTCCTAAAATTTGTAATTAAAATATTCCCAAAACCTCCTGACTGTTACTAATTTATATCTAGCTATTTCTAATATTGAAAATTGTTCATAACTTTACCAATTTTTGGAGGTTGTTTTTTTTTTTTTTAAATATAGAAACATCTGTTTTTAAAACCAGCATTTCTTCACAGAGGAAGAGAAACAGGTTGATATATATTTATTCCTAGGCAATTTTGAAGTTTTAGTTGAACTTACTATAGGTATCAAACCTTAAATAAAATTAGTTCAGCTGATTGCTTCATTTTCATTTTAAATAATTCTGTATCATCATAATGACATTATACAAGGCACAAAATGAGACTTCTTGTATTTACTGGCTTCCTTAAAATTCACTATGATAAATTGATTTTTAAGAAATCCCTTAATGAAATGAAGCTTACATGAGTTAATAAACTGTCCATCTGTTTGTCATCTGTTTCCCAATATTTTTTTAAATGATTGATCAAGTTCTGCCAAATTTGAGAAGAGTGGAACTCTCAAAGACAATTTATCTTGTGTTTCATCAATCAGGTGGCTGGAAAGGAAAGGCTGGCCCATATACTTAGAGCCTGAGAAGGGCTTCAGCTCATTAATTTTCTGTTCTGCTTGGCCTGTTAGCAGCCAAAAATAACAAATGGATCAACTTATACCGCTTCTTATGTAACTAGCAATTAATGAGTGAATAAGGGAGTCTGAGGCATCCTGAGAACAGTGTGCTAGGTCCGAGGGATAAAAATATAGGGAAGTGTGGGAAATACTGAAAGGGAAAATACAGATACATGACATATGCTCTGTCATTGGTGCATAGTACAGAAAGCTATAGGAAATCAAGCTGCACTATTTTCACTGCCCAGAAACTATTTAATCACTCTTGTTATAGGTAAATGTTAGATAAACTGTTCATCCTGTTGCTTGTATGACTTGCCAGTCTACAGCTGACTTCTGCCAATGTATGCCTTGCTTCATAGTGTATTTATATTGATTTTCACTCACAGCAAGCCCTGTTCATTGCTAAGTTCTCTATAGAGCCTATGCCCTTTTCTTAGTTCTCTGCTCAAAAGTAACTGAAGGCATACATTACTAAGGAATAAAGAATACATTGCATCCTACAAAATAAAAGGTATTTTGATTTTGTTTGTCTCTTTCTTGATTATAAGCTCTTATTGTAAAGACAATCATTTACTGGGTTTTTATATGGCACTAAGTTATTGGAGGTGTTACCACACTACATTGTTAAGGGATAGCAACAGTTAGCTTGGCTTAAAAGAGAATGAACATGAAAGCACTGTCTTATGTTGCATTTAAACTACTATGAAATATAACTCTTTTTTTTTTTTTTTTTTTTTTGAGAATGTCCGCCCAATGGTATTGAGCACTTGTAAGTTTTCATCACACATTCATTACATTAGGCCCTTTGCAAATAGCATTGTTTAACATCAAGAGAATCACTATTCAGGATTCTAAGCTTCATTATATTCCCATTGTGACATCTGTATGATAAGGAAAAGACTAATTTATGTAATGAGATGGCAGACACTTAACAAGCTATCATAAATCAAGTCAAATCATACATGCCTGTTTCTATATGAATATATATGCTTCACTACTACTTATATCATCACTAACTCCCAGATTTCAGTTTACACAAATTTTTTTCTGTTTTTGAGTCTTCTTAATGTAATGAGTCCATTTCTATTTCCTTATTTCAGGCTACTGACATCACTGCAGGAGTATAGCAATAACAGGAGGCTGCAGTAAACAGATCAGAGCAATTATTACTTTCCTTTCAATCTCCTATCAGGTTAGGACATTAGATGTAAACAATATAGTTGTAAATCTCGGCAACATGCTATGAGAGGCAGCTTATGGAATAAGATACTAAAAGAGACAGCAGCATGAAAAAGTGTAAAAATGTAAGGACCAGAAAGAAAATGTCTTTGACATTAAAGCAGTATAAAAAGGTGAGACCTGATTGTCTTTGCAGACACTACTGTAAAACAGGGATAATGCTATCAAAGCAGTGAAGTTAACATCGGTTTATCTGAGAAGATATTAAAAGGTTTATTTTTCAAACATATCTACTCTTTTGTACAAGAAAATAAAATATGGTAAAGTTATGTGATGAGATGAAAGGTAGTTCTGGATCCCTAGGTAACAAAATTAATTCTTTAAATTTTGACCTTATTGGTAGTGCACATAATAAGTAATTTGCTTGTGAAACTTGCAGGTCAGTGTACAGTACACTGAAATCAGTTTACCTCTTACTGTTTTCTTTGAGAAAAGAATAAACCATGTATTTTAACATGGGCAGAGACTCAGGAAATTATTTAAATGCCACAATGTTTCAGGAACTGAAATGCATGAGCTAGAAAGATGACTACTGACTAAAGCAGGCTTATATTTGACTTTTTCATAACTGTGGTGAGAGGAAATATGTTTGACTAAGTTGAACTGGAAGTTAGTAATTTTTCTGCACAGAAATACAATAAGAAATGAGCAATTCAATCCAAAATTTTAACTAATCAATGAACCTATTCCCAGTGCTATTGATATATAAAACCTATAAAAAAAGCTGAAACCTCAGACCTCACATGTATGACACCTGAAACAGAAATCTGTCAGAAACAGTTGTATCTGTTTCACTGATCATGAAACAACTCCTGCCTTGCCATATGTGCAATTAAAGGTTTTAATTTTTTAGTATTTTTTTTGTGCTTCTTTTAGCAATATCTATCACAAAACTAAGGGATTTTGTTAGGCAACTGTCTGTGGTTTGCAGATGAGAATTTCACCTATTTCTAAAAATATTCATAAAGGAGAACTGGTTAAAACGCAAAGCTCAAAAACAAAATCAAAGAGAAAGAATGAGGGTAAGCAATCAAGTATATTTTAAATTATTAAATAAGAAACACAAACCTCAGATTACCAGGAGGTTTTATATTTATATTTGGGATGCTTAATGTGGAAAATTTTATTATCTTATTCCAGGTCCCTCCATTCAATTATCCTATTTATAATACACCTTCTAGAAAAGCCTCCTGGCCTTGATGGAAAAAATCTAATAATAGACCTAAAATCTGCATATCTCAGTACGAACTGCTTGATGTCTCAGTATCAAACAGCATAATTCTAGAAATTTGGTCTTTTGCAATTTTCTGGCCCTTTTCTTACTATTTTTTACCAGTTTTGGACGTTAGCTAAAGCAGTGATTAACACATATTCTTAAGTGAGCTGATGTTGCTGCAACAAATAAACATGGCATGACCCTTCCATTAATGCTGCTGCAATTTGCAAATTGGGTTTTAACAAGATCTAAGTTTTACTCCTGGGGCTTTGGAGGAAAAAAAATAATTCAATAAATAAAGGTTGGCCTCCCAAAGTTATGACAGCCACATAAAAGAGTAATTGCATGGTGTCTTTGGGAAGTCCTGGGCACTTTGATGCTTGGAGTCTGAGTCTTCTTTCTGTTGCTTGTATACTAAAGCGCGTAGTCATGTACTTGCCTGAAAATTTGAGACTGACCTCTTTAAAAACAAAAGGAAAAGGTGATGGACAGGACTGACTCAGACTTACAAAGCAGCTGTACAGGCAGGGTTAATAACTTAAACTTAATTGTGTGGTGTGGTGAGATGAATGAAGTCTAATACCAACATCTAATAAAGATTGCTTAGATGTAGCCATGTTCTTAAACGCCTTCCTGGGGGTCAGTGTGCAAACCAAAGTTTTTAGATAATAATGTCCTTCTAGGTCATACAACCAAAATAGACATATTTTATTTGTTTGTTTATTTATCTGTTCCTCATAAGCTTAAACAGCATTACAGCTGTCTGTTCATTAAAGAAAGATTCATGCTAGAAGTAAAGAAGTAGAGCAGTAATGGTTAACATGCCGATGGAGCACTATCTACCTACCTATGCATCAGTTATCCCTATCTCGTGTGAAAAAGGAAAACTTTTAAGAGACTAAAAATATAAAAAAAAACCGGAATGTCAATCTCATAACTTTAAACATTGCATTTGATGCTGACTAATACTGTATCAAGGAATAATTGATCTACAAACTGAGTTTTCAGGCATTTTGCCCCTGTGGGCTAACTAGTGTCCAACGAAGATCAAAAGTGCCTTTGAAATCCTATGTTCAGAGACAAGGCATAAAAGTGTTATATGATCTAGGGCAAAATAACTAGCATGCAGAGAAAAAAAAAAAAAAAAAAAAAAAAAAAGTACATTTCTCCCCAGATGATGTGTCAGATCTAGTGATACACTGCTGAAATGCTGATGTAACCTTGGACTGAAATGATAGTAACTTCTGTAAAACTTTCAATTGTGTAAGATCAACATCATCATAAACACTAGGTACGTAGCAGATGACCAATCATCTAGCCAAGGTTAGAGTTCTGTCTTAGAAGTGTAAACATTTTTATACTAAGCTATGTCATGTCATATTGTGTCCTGAACTGAAAACCTGTAGTTTCCCAAGCTAAATGAGAATGACTATTAGACCTTTTGGTATGTTTCTATGGAAAGAAGCTGTAGCTACCCAAGAAAGGATTTATGTATGTACTGTGCCATTTCAGCAGAATGCTGGCAAATGAGTTTTAAACTTCCTTGCTTAACCTCCTATCTGAGACATCTGTGATGTCTAGCAGCTATGCTTCTCGATGCTTATCAGTCCAACTTTAAACTAAGTGATGTCCATTTTTTTTTTTTTTTGCATACTAGCTTATGTATCAGGAAGCAGAAGACTCATATTCAAGGTCCATCTCAGGAACAAGGGGCTCAAACTAGCATCTGCCACACTCCAAGAAAATAACTCTTAAGCACAGAAGGTACTTGGATAGCAAGTTTCCCATTCTCCTGTAGAAGCTGGGACATTCTTTGTTTAGTTTGTCAAACTCCCCAGTTCAGAGGAGCTGTATCTCATTGAAAAATTCTGTAAAGAAAAATGATTCTGTATCTACTTATAACTGCATTCTGAGGAAAAGAGCTCTAGATACATTCTGCCTTCTGGAAAGGAAGAATCTAGCACCTGTTATGAACATGTGAAAGAAAAGAGATGCAGGCTACTCCAAAGAGCAACCTTCTCCACACTTCCTTTACCTTTGCCACCACGCATAGTAGAATTCAAGATTCACTCGACAAGAGTATCATCTTGGCAAACTAGTACTTAGTGCACTCAGCCAGAATAGCTGAGACCTTAGCATATTGTGCTTTTTCTGTATTTTATCTGATGCTTGTTTAATACAAAATTGAAAACACACACGAAGTCTCATACACACAAACACATTTTTGCCCTGCATTTCTGGCTAAATAAGTTTTTAGGCCATTTGCAACTGCAGTTGATTTTTTCAGCCTGACCTAATGTAACAGTGCTAGTGGACAGGGACACAGTTATGCAGGTTATTTGACATCTTGTTAGATTCTTCAAGGAACTGTTTTGGATAATAAATTAAATTTTAAAACAAAGAAAAAAATTACCACACAAAATATTTTTAGAGTAGTTGAAAGAATTCAAAATTAAAAACCTAAACAACTTTTCTGCCTAACTCCTAAGCACTTAAATATTTCTAATTCAGAAGAACAAAAATACTTGTATAAACCTGCATTTCATCATAATGAAACTTTGTGTGTGTGTATATATATATATTTGTTTTATATACATTGCTGAGAACACACAAAAAAATGAGCTAGAGAAGTTTCCTCTCAAGAAGGACCTTCTGCTAGTTATTCTGCCTTGCCTCTCTACCAAAATTAAAAACTAGATTTTTTCTAAGGAAAGCAACTTTTGAAAGAAAATTATTGTTCAAAACCTCTAAAATACTGATGATTTAACAGTTAGTATGGCATTTAATGATTGTCTGACAAAAACCTCAGACCATTCTGGAGTTTTTCATAAAATCTAGGACAACCTAAGTTTTAGGAGTAGTGCTGTACTGCAATTTCAGTAACATGTTCTCTAAAGGCAAACATGAGAGAAAATGAGTCATACAATAACTTGTTTGTGTGGTTTTGCTGTTGGTGATTGGTAGCTAAGCGATATTATTCTGCTTTCATTTGTCAGCTATCATAGTACTGACAACCACGCATCTCTAGCTTTGACCAGAAGCAGATTTCACTACCAAAGACAAATGGCAAGATACACTAGGCTTCACATTTTAAATCATGATCAAGTCCATACAATGCCTTTGGAAAAATGTGATTCGATTAGTCAACACTTAGTGTGTGAGTTGAATTAATGATTAACTACATAAAATCTGCTGAATATATTAACTTTTCAGTTGTAATTGATATTAATGAAAATTTTACTGGTTACAAATCAAAATTACCATATAGGAAAACAACCACAACATTTTTTTAGGGGTTTAATTATATTTTTATGGAAAACTGTTCCATACTAGAAACATAACTGCATAATATGGTAAGAAAGATTGTAAAATTCCATAGCAGTAGCTTATAATAGTTTTCAAAATTACTTGTCCTTATCCAAAGTCAAAAACATAATGTGACATCGAAGATGCATAGGAAATAACCTCATTGCCTTATACCATTTTTTACACCTCTAATTTTAAATAATGTGGGTTTAATGTGGGTTATAGTGTTAATAAAACAGTAAAAAATGTATCTTAAATATGACAGAACGTTTCTCTACCCTGTGCATGTAAAAAGATTACACTAGTTAACTTCTGAAAATCATAAGGCTTACAGGAGAACTAAAAAAAACGACCAAACCCCAAAATTACTGAGATATTGTAATTACAAACGCTATTCAAGTCAGTACATTGAGATACTTGTCAGATTTCCATTTCTATTTGTTCAAAATTACTGATTTTATCAGTCCTAACATTTTTTCTACTTGTTTGATTTTTGTCACAATAAGTAAGCACTGCAAATTTGGCCTCACCCTCATGGTGTGTCAAGCAAGGACATTACCTCACAGTCATGTCATAATGATGATTTAATTAAAACTGGGGAAGTGCTCATATTATGCTAATGAACTCTACTGCCAAAGCTAAAAATAAGTAACTTCAAAAATAGCTATGGAAACCTTTAGAGTGGCAATTATTTAATTACAGGGCACCTTTAAAGAAATGAATGACAACACAAGTTAATATAATTATTTTTCCAGTTATGCAACTTCACGACAGCTGTTAAAAACAGCATTCAAAGTGTAGAATTTCAGCTAACATAGATCAAGGCAGCTCCATGGAGTTCAGTTCAGTGACAACTGTTTCTGATTATGCATTAAGCATTAATTCTTTAGTTGTTATACAACTTCTGTTGTTTGACATCTGAGGTATCACTCAGGTCCCTCTTAATTTATCATTAAAAATACGATAAAGGTTTAATGTACTAAGTTCTTAGCATGTTGTTACACATGGAAGCCCTGACATATTAGCAGGAAAGTCCCAGCAGTGCTGGAAATGGATGATAAATTAAAGTAAGTATAATGCTCCGATACTATGATAATCCAGTCTTAATGAGTTATTGCTGATGTTTTACAATGTTCATTTGTGTTTGCTGCAGAAAGGATTGCAGAGGGACCAAAATGGAACCCCACAGCATCTTTAACTAAAAATATATAGGCCAGACTGAAAGAAAAATCTTGGTTGTATTTAACCACTTCAGGTCAGCTTTTGTGATTGGGAACCCATCTGCTAAATGGCTACCTAAATTCAGTAGAGTCTTCCCTTTTTGGTCTGAAATTTTCCTCCAGAGCTTTTGTAGCAATAGGTACAACTTCTTGATCTGAGCAGTCAGGTTATTTACTCTCCAAATAAGACCCACAGGAATTAGAAAATAAGCTGACAAGATCTTAATGTAGCTGACAAGTAATGCTCTAAAACCACTCTGCATAGACAGACTTCACTGAGATGTCAAAAGCAAACCAAGAAAAAGGACAGGAGTCTAGGTCTCCATAATCTAAAAACACAAGACATAGAGATGCTTTCTTTTTATATCATATCTTATCAGATATGAGACAGCTTGAGTAGGTAGGTTTAGGCATACCTCAGCCTGCCATGGTTCAAACATGCTTTCAATGATCAAGCACACGCCCCAGCCACCAGGTCAGAAGTTAAATGAAGCGTCACAGGTGTTCAGTTCTAGTGAAATTGTGCCGCTGTGTAGCAGTAAGTACAAGACATGGCCAAAAGACAAAGGAAAACCCCTCATACGTCATGCCTAGATTTCCACTGTTATTATGTGGTTTCTCACATAAAGCTTGACTGTGAGCTTTAAATACAGATGAAAGTGATGGTTTTGTATTGCAGCAGTATTTTCCTCTATCACTGGATTATAAAAAACAGAGGTATCAAAAGGAACAAGGCAAATAATAAATTCAAAGGTTAAAGCTCAGATGACTGAGCCTTTTATGCAACTCCAGCCAAACCAACACACCTCCACACACTGAGAAAATAGTAATTGCACAGAATATGCATGTAACCAAAACAAAGAGTATTGAAAACCTTCAAGATGGTAGAACAGTTATAAAGACCTAAATTCTTTGAACTATTAGCAAATTTAAGTGTAGAAGAATGAAGGCAGTGGGTTGATCAGCATTGCTAACATGCAGCTGTGGCCTTGCCTCAGAGGCGGTGGGTTGATTGACATGGATGATGTGCAGCTGTAGCTCCTTCCTGCTAAGTGGTTAAATAGCTCTGAGGAGGAAGGGGGCTGGGTGGTCTGATTTCTGGGGGAAGGAGATATAGCACAGATTGCAGAGTCTGACTGATGGTAAGAGCCTTGTTGTAGCCTACTGGTTTGTTTGTGCTGCAACAATTGGTGCCTTGTGTGAGGCAGACTGAGTTGGACTCTGTCTACAACATTTAAGTATTCCATTATAGAGATAAAAGAGGATTTATGTTTTGTACCTTTCAGTTGCTAAGCCCTAGGATAATTCTACAGCAGATTCCTGGGCTACCAGTATTGAAAGGAAAGTTAGTTAAACTGTCCATGAGACTGATTAGGAAACATCTCTTAAAATCAATGTATTGAACTCAGAGTTTTTACTACAGTTTTTAGAATGTGTCAGAGAAGAAAGGAGTTAGGGTATTCTGGGCTGACTTTTACTAATTTTTCTGTTGACATCCTGTCTTTTTGGGACAGCTGCATTCTCTTGGAGTCAGCAGGCAAAGAGCGTAGAACAGATAACGCACATATCACTGAATAAGACATATCTTATTTTCAATATTTTCTCGAAAACATCTTAATGTGAAACTAATTATTTTAGGTTTGCAATCTTACTAGTGAACTACTCTTCTCTCAACCTCACTACCCATATAGTTAATATAGCATCATAAAAGTGATATCTCAGGAATTTAAACACTATTACACATTTACATTACTGTAACAGTAGGCTTAAGACAATTTGCTGCATTTCGGTATGTTTTGGTGGGGTTGGTTTGTTTGTTTGTTCATTTTTCCCCCCACTGTCATCTCTTTTCAGCAGTGAGAAAGTGTTAGACATACTTTCTAGCATCTAGATTAATCTGTATTACCTAGCATCAGAAGACGTAAGCATAACTGTTCCTAGCTAAAGGTCACTGTATGATGTGCAAATATAACAAATGTGAAATTCTTATAAGCAAGTGTAAAGACAAGGTTATTAGATTTGTGCCTACAATCTTTACCTGTGAATTTAGCTCAGTATTTTAATGATAAGGAACTGGAAACAGCTGTCATTTAAAAAATTCTCGTGTAGACAAAGCTCTTAAGGTAGGGTATATAGTAACTTTAAATTGCTCTGCAACAGTAATTTCAGGGTAGGGATTAATGGCTTCCCTATGATAGCGGGCAAAACATGCTAGTTTTAACTGATTTTTCTGGTGTTTTCTATGTCTATAATTCTTGAACTAAAAATGACACTTGGTTTGTCAACCTAGAATCTTGAGCATTAACTTAAGAGATAAAAATTTGTTCTAATAAAGTCTGTGATAAAAAGAATTAGATTCATACAAGTCTACTAATACTTTATAAACAGATCACTTCAGCACTAATTGTGTCTGCAAAAGGAGAAAGAAAGCAAAGAAAATGAAAACAAGAAAAAAAAAAAATGTCAAGCCCAAAGACCTTGTTAGATGCCTGTTAGATACATGCTGAGTTTGGCCCTGTCAACACCCGTAACTGTCTGAGATTCCCCAGATGTGGAACTTCTGTGTTGAAATATGACTCAGCTTTACATGGGAACTGAAGAAGATCACAATAATGACATTCAAGTCCAAGAGTGTCTTAATCTAATGCACAATAATCCATTCTATATAGCAAAAAAAAAGATATAAACGAATATGCTAGCTGCTCTACAGTAACTATGCCTGTAGTCTTCTCTCTCTGTGAAATGAGAGTAATATGTAATTATTGTCTTTTAAAAAAAATACTAGAGTAAAAGTAATATGTCCTTGACATAATTAAATACATGACAATATATTAATCACTTCTTTAGATGTCCTAAGAAAAAGTATAATTATGCTTATAATATATTAAACCCCTGGTTATCCTTCATGCTCTGAAACAAGTAAAATTTTCAAATAAACTGCAGATCTCAAAATTATCCTCACTGTTTCAAATGGCAATTACAACTGACTATGCGTCAACTATGGAAATGTCTAATTCACTTGTCAGAAATACATATTTTTATTCTGAATCTCAGATTAAGTGAATTGTTTGATTCTGGAAGTTTTCTAGATCAAGAAACCTTTTTTGGTTTCAGTGATTATGATGAGCATTGAAATCAATTATTTTCACATCTAAAAAGTATTTTGGTGGTAAATTTTAGTTTGTTGTTGCAAACACAGCAACATAATGAAATGGCAAAATTCTATTTTGTCTGTGTTCCTGGGAAGTCTTGAGCCCGTTATGCTTTCCATATTCACAGACATGCTACCTTTATATTTAACAGTGGCTCAGATGTGTCTCATAAAACCTCTCTTTTGCACATCAAATTTCAGTGAAGAGGTGAATTGATTTAAAGGAATAAAATCATTCATTTTGAGAGAAAGCACTCTATTTTCACTCATATATTCATTCCTTTTAGTTTTCCTTCATAAGTATTAAAGATACATACTCCAAACATTTGTAGGGAATTGCTGTAAACTTCCCGATTTTCTACTACTTGAAATCCCTTGTGATTAAATGACTAATTCTGGGTCCAAACCTGCAGAATCCTACACTGCATTCTGACACTCACTGTGCTGTATGTACATTTCACCATCAAACAAACCATAAAGTTTCATACCTACTTTTAGCTCTATGTGGAACATTCTTCACCGTGTTATTCTGTGTGTTCTTGTGTTTCCCCCCTAAGAACCTGAACTCTATGACTAGCCATGAAAGTACACATGGAGTAAGTCTCATCTCTTTTAAAACTGAATTAATTGAAACAAATACGCACAACACCCGAAGATGACAAGAAAACTTTTCCAGCTTAAATGAACTAAAAGATCCTTTAAAAATCTTCTCACTTGCCTCTTTGCCCCACAGTGTGTCTGATTTCTGTAAGACTATAGCGGAAATAATAGCAAAATGCATAGACACTAATAGTGGAAAAAAGACATTGCATAATTCAGGAATAAGCATATCTGCTTAAATAAAGTTGAGTCCAGGAAGTTCCTACTCCCTTGTATACCTGACAGTGCTGTGGGATTATTGCTTAATTAGTATTTTAGCCTTGGCAGTGAAGATGCATATGAAATTATATTGAAATTCAAAAGCTGCCATTTATCCTGGCTATATGCCAGTCATTGCAGTTATCACTGGAAGCCTGTTTTTCTTCATAGCTCTGTTGGAATAAACACTGCTGAAAATATATAATAGTAATGATAATTGCAGTGTGAAATAGCTGAAAGAATATCAGTAACTATTGTTTAAGGGGCCCCCAAATTAAGGGAAGCACTGGACATGGGCTTCTGAAGTGGGAGCAAGCTCATATCCTGATATCCCTGAATGCTAGCCCTCAGCTATCACCTGCTGGAAAATCATTCTACTTAAAAAGAAGTTTGTAAATTAATTTATCTTTGAAATTATACTCCTGCAGAAAGAAAATATTCAGTATGAGTGGGGTCAGAAGAAGATGGAAGAGAATCTATAATCTAGGATAAGGTTAACTGGTTTTCACTGCTCAAGGTTGCTTTCCTTTCCAGTTTGGAATTTAAATATATTGATAGCATGTCACAATCTAAGAGGAGGAGAAGGAACTTTTGTGCAAGGCAATCACATGCTGAAAGTATAAGGCATTGAGTTAATGAACAAATGAGAGCTGAGACTTCTCAGACAGCCCAAGATAACAGTGATGATGATTCTATACTACATGCTGGCATGACTTTACCAGACCATGACTGCTGAGCAAATCAGTAAATTTGGTAGCTTGCTTAAAATTTTTCTCATAACATAGCAGGAGACTCCACAAAGGTGTTCCTTCAATAAAAGGGAAGCATTATTTAAAAACACAAACCTTGCAATGACAGAAATCCTTTAACAATCCAGTATTTTAAATTCCTCCAACAGACATATCATTTGTCAAACAAATCAGAGAACTGCAGGTACTGAAGCCATGTCAGGATTTAGGCTTTGTCAGTTAATATCCATATGCCACAAACATCGTCACTGTTTCTGACTATGTTTTTATAGTTCTTCAGTTCAGGAGAAAGAAAGAAGATTCCTATAAACCTATCTTTCTGATATTTTCCATGGAATCCTTTTTTCAGCCTTTCTTATCATGAACAGCTTTAAGTTTTTACTTTCTAAGATGTTCAGACATAACAATTATTTGCAAGTTCAAGTATACAATCTGCAGATGATATTGTGTGTCAGATTTATAAACATTATTTTCTTACTTAGAGCAAGGTAAACTTGTTAAAGATGTCCAACTTAAACCTAAACGCACTTGCTGTGGCTTTAAAGTTCTCTATTACGACCTCATATTTCAAGTTGAAACAAATTTGTAAAAGTCTGAACACTCAGCAAGATATTTAATTTAGTAACTTAAGTTCATTTGTTATATATTACCTCAAAAAGCTTTGTACAAGTGTTCCTCTGATAAAAGAGAATTGTTTAACGCAATGAGTGTATATTTCCATCTTGATTAACACATCTCATAATCCTTAAAACAAATTAGGCTACAGTACCTAAAGTTCTGCCTCTGGATGTTCCCCAAAAGCCTTCAATTGCTATAAAGCTGGGGACACGTTGTTAACAAGATTTTATGTTTGAAGTGCAAATTAAGCAGAATTTAAGAGTTGATGTCCTAAGTAGTATTAATGTTCTGCCTCCTGCAAATGCTACAGTACTTGACAAACCTAAGTTTTACCCAGAAGCATTGAATCATGCACCTAAAGCTTGATTTTGCACAAGGCTACTTATACTGGACTGTTGAGTGAGCTTTGACAGTGGTCTGCTACCTTACTTTTGAGGCTATCTGAGTATAAAAAAAACCTGCTGCCAACCAAATTTAAGCTTCTTGCTCCTGAGGTTCTTTATACATTTAATCATAGGATCATAAAAACAGGGCAGGATAGGATTACAGGAGGTCAGCAATTTTATGTCAGGATCAACTCTAATAAAACCATTCTTGACAGGTATATACTGAAGATGTATTTAAAAACCTCTAGTTATGTAAATTCAGCAGCTATATAGGCAATGTGTCATTTGGAAATTGTCCCCGTTTTGCTCCACTGTACTGGTCCTCAATTCATCTTCTCTACAGTCTCAGAGCATTTCTGAGATCCCTTCTGGAATGCAGTTCCCTTAGGAGGAGCAACAACTAAGGGTCTCCCTAGCAAAGCCCTTATGACAATGGTTCACAAGTTAGTTTGCTACAGAAAACTGTCCAACAACCAGTGTATGCTGGATCATGCTAAGTCTTCCTCTTCCGGGCCATGCTGGCCCTCCAACAGTACAAACACTCTCAGGAGTATGCCTTCAGCCTGTATGTGTGTCCTCATCCTGGTTTTATCACAGTTTCCAGTACTGTGACCTCTTTGGGTTTACATGGGAAAATGTCAAAGTAAATAAAAGATCAGAGTCTGTTATAGTCTAGGAAGAAAAATGAATGGAATTTCTGAAAGTAAACTAAAATACATAAAGGGGACTATTCAGGATTATAAAGAATTAATTTATTTCTGCCACAGCTCAGATTCATTGAAATTTGCAGATAAAGCCTGATGCTGAAACTCTTATGCATGCCAATAATCTTCATTTTGTGCTATGCATCAGCTTCAGTACTAGTGGATATTGAAGCATAAGGATTATTTACCAATATAAGGATTAAGAAATCAGCTTTAATAACATAAAGTTAAATCACAGAAAATATCAGTGCTTCTAGACCAGAGATGCTGAGCCAGCTGTACATTAAGGTTTTTGCAAGTGTAATTCAGAAATGGAAGTCAGCTCCAAAGACACACTTAGATGTCTGCAGTGTAGGTGTTTTGCTGAGCCAGTTTTTTGAATCTCCTTTGGAGAAAACAGGAACTAGTCAGTGGGTGGATGTAGTCATTGAAGGTTAGAGACCTACTCAGTAGACCAAATCCAAGTATTTACTTCAGAATTAACCGAATAGTTCTCTGGCTTCCATTTAACTGCAGTCACAAACCAAATAAAATATGAAGCATGATATTGTTTGTAAGAAAAGATGCAAGGTACCTAATTTATTCTCATCAGTGACCACTGAATAAAATAACATGCCCCATTTCTATGGGAATTTGGCATTCTTCTTTTGCTGCCAATATTCAGATTAAATGTCTGCAGCACAACTGAAACATTTTAAGAAAAGAATAACTCTTTCTTCTTGTGCTTACCATTTAGGAAAGAAACCAGAAAGAAATACAAGTTCATCCTCTGATCTGTGCTACATATCCAGTATTAATCTTATTTCTCTTTGAAAAAAATAATAAACCAAAATGTTTATGGGTGTCTCTTCCAAGGGCAGATAGCCTGCAATCACCATTTATCTTTGCTTAATTGTCTATCCTGCAGCTGCTTTGTATGTTTAACTTTTGTTTAACATTTAATGCAGTTTTACTGTAATTCCCAAATAGTGCCAGAAAGGTCAATGCAAACGATTCTTTAGTACTCCAGGTCACAGACCAGGCAAGGTGTCTAAGGAATTTCCCATTCATGCTTCATCGAGTCCTGCATCACTACTAGTGCATGTGTGTTTCAGGTAGCCCTGGGAGACCATGTGAGTGAAGAGCTGGAAAACATCAAAACATGGTTTGGAACACTTAAAACAAAATTCCACTTCTTTCTATAAAATGGAAGCCTTAAATTAGAATATATCTTTAAGGGTTGAATCTCATGAAAGGTGAAAGACTTCTTGGTAATTGAGTATTTCTGACCTTAATCTTCAGTACAAAATAAGAGTAAAAGTAGCGGAGTCCCAATGTGGCTCTCAAGAAAAAGAAAAAAATATGAGTCAGTTTTGGCAAAGGTGCATGCTTTTTTTTTAAAAAAAAACAAACAAAAAAACACCACAAAAACAAACAACACCACACAGGATGTATTTATTTAAGCTGTATTTTCTGAAAAGAAAATGCATTATTACTTAGAAACAATTGCAGTTTCTGGAAGTGACAAATACTTGCATGGCTCGCTACTGACTATGTGCTCTTGAGTATTTTTTGGCCTTTCATTTTGTTTCTACCACACAGACAGCAATGTTTGGTACTTATTCAGACAATTTGAAGAAAATAGTTGTGTGGTGGGTTTTTGTTGTTGGTTTTTGTTTTTGTTTTTTTTCCCCCAGGCATTTTGGTAATCATAGGGGAATGTAATTGTGCACGAAACAGTACTGAATGAACTCCTGTGTAAAGGGAGATACATCATTTCTCTTCCTGAGCAAGGAGTTACAGCTGCGGTGCCGATATAAGTAATTAGCTGCTTCTTACACCTGATACAAGTCATGTTTGCTGCCTGGCTGCTCAGAGCTACACAAACAGGCAGGTCCTATTTGCACAAGTCAGAAATAATAATAAAAACCCTTTTGCATATGCAGTCTAGAATTCTACCCACATTTAACAGTGCAAATAGCTTTCTGTTTAAATAGTTACTTTAAAAGCTGGGAAACTGGAAGTCTTTTTCAAAGCAATTTTTATTGAATTTGTCATCTAACCAGGCACAACTGATGTCTTGAAGTGTTTGAATAGAAATGGTCAACTATTTATAAAACTGTAGAATGTAAATACAATATATTACTGGCAGTTTAACAATATCTGCATCCTAGTTTTCAAGTGTTGTAGCATCTGAGCTGTGTGGTAACTGCTAGAAATCTGAAATTTGGCAGGGACTTCTGGTGACCTGGAAAAATCAGTTTGCATTTGGCCAAGAGAGTTTAAAGCAATCCTCTGCATATGAAGGCTGTATTTGCATGGACAACTGACAGAAGACAAAAGCAATGATCCATCAATATTTTATCTCCCTCACACCTCTGTATGCATGCACCAGTGATAGGACAAGAGGAAACAGTCTCAAGTTGCACCAGGGGAGGTTTAGATTGGATATTAGGAAACATCTTCATGGAAAGGGTGGTCAAAGATCGGAACAGCCTGACCCAGGAGGTGGTGGAATCACCATCCCTGGAGGTGTTTAAAAAACATGTAGATGTGGTGCTTAGGGACAAGGTTTAGTGGTGGACTTGCAGTCCTGGGTTAACAGTTGGACCTAATGATCTCAAAGGTCTTATCCAACCTACAGGATTCTATGGTTCTGTGAATTCTGTGTTTAGTTGAAGTTTTCAGTTAGTGCATGTCCTGCCACTATCAAAATGAAGAAGAAAAAGAAAATGATTTTAATATAGAAGAATGTACAAATTGTTTTCCAGATGGGGGAGAGATGTGACAAGAGGTTCAAAACCAGCACTGTCATGCCAGAGATGTCATGCCAGCAAACGCATCAGTATGGCAATCATTACCTTCTCACGATGAGGAAGTGGTATGGAACATGTTAGAGCTCTCTCCAGTGGAGGAAGCAGACTTGTGTCAGGCAGGACTGGAAATACATGTATCTAAAGTCCTGAGCAAATCAGAAGCATACAGGTGTATGTATTTGTGAATGGTACTACAGGAGGAAAATCACTTCTGCAGGTATAGTGATGCCTATCACAAAAGAATAATGCAAAACAATATTGTAACTTTGAAGAAAAGCCATAGCGTGTCACTGCCTTCCACAGATAAACTAGTACATTTTATGAAAAAACTTCAATATGTTTTGGGGTGGGTTTTTTTCTAATTTAATGACATATTAAATAAAAAAACAAGCTATTAAACTGTAAATGAAAATGCAGCATGAAAAGGAGATAACTAACTATACTGTGGGCATTGTTCTGCGATCATATTAAGTTTTTTAGTAAGTAGAGATACTATTCTGGGTGCATGTGCAAATGAATCTGCATGTGTGCTGTTCCATTCCATTTCATTCACTTCATAAAAAATTGCCTGCAGCTTCTTCAAGTCACAATACAGTAGCAAGGTATTCAGGAGCAACAAAGAATTAGAATTGCTGTTAGTGTAACACTATCTAATGCCAAAAGGTTTCTTATTAAAACAACAAAAAAAGATTAGTTCCTTTGGTTTTCTTACTACAGGACTAGAATTTTGAACTCTAGGTATAGTTTGTTCTGACTTCATTTTGTGCCAATCAAATTGCACTGTTGCTTATAGATGAAATTTCAGGTGCCTGCTAAGGACAAACTTCCTATTAAAATCCATATCAATTAGCACTGCCTTGTGTTTCATTCTACTTCATATTTAAATGATTATAAGAATGCCTGAACAGAGTCCACACAGGTGATTTTTAATCTCTAACCATCATTATGTACTTCTTCATGGTCCAATTCATTAGACAGCCAATCACATTTTTGTTCAGTGGAAAGGAGGTTTCAATAATCCAAAACATTTCAGCCTTATACCTTCTACATTATTATCCAGTAAGGTACAGGACAAAAGGACAGAATATTTTGCTAAAATAAAATATATTCTTTGCTCTGTGTAGTGGTATACTTCTATCCTAGAAAGTAACCTTTCCCAGTGCTTGCAAGAACAATACATTTCTTAAAGAATCATCAATTTCTATTATGTCCTAATCCTTATGGGGATGTAATTTAAGTATAGTTATTCTATGTACAGTTGCCAGTTCTCATTTTTCTATCAGGCTGTTGCTTTCTAAAAAATGTTAGGAACATTTTAGAACTAAACCCCGGTTCCAAACATCTTCAAAACACATGTATTTGATGGTTACATCTAGATTTTATTCTAGTTAATAGTCTCTATTTTTATAAAGAACAAATAATAATAATAATTAAAAAAAATAGATTCCACATCCAATTAGGGAAGTTACATGGATAGAAAGAGGTATGAGATTAAGAATGTCCTTGATATGAACATGATGCTAACAGTCTGGGATGAGAACTGCCAGAAGAATATTGGGATGTAATGGAAGCTCCAGGAAAGAATGCTTTTGAAAGCATGTTCCTCTTTCTTTTGTCTTTCATTTCTGTCTACATGTTTTTGAATACACAGATTTGCCTATAAGTGCTAAGCAAATACTGGGGAAACTGGAGAAGGGGGAAGTTACTTTAAAACCCTAGACAGTGAGTTGACTCTTTCTAAATAAACAATTTTATATAGGATACTTGAACTGTAATTGCTCCCACAAAATTACGCTGCTTGCATTGTACTTAAATGAATATTCAGAAATAGTTCCCCAAAAATACAAATTTGGAGAATGATGTTCTTTGTATCAATAGTACTTGCTCACTGAGCTATGTAGGAAAGGAAAATTGTATCTCACTGCATCTTGAGAGCACGTTCTCCTTGTTTTATCACTTGCCCAAAGTTAGATAGAACTGCAAATTAGGCATCTTGTTTATAGGGAGAAACAGAGAACATACAGAAGACATGGGACCATCCTTTTATAGGACAGTTTCACTGAGGACTCTGTGGTGACTCACTGTATGGAAATTCACCATAAGGGTTTAGCCTGAAACTGGAGATGGAAATGTGTACTGAGCTGTAGCGAACAACACGCCAGTTTTCTGATGTGGGCAATTGCCCAGTAGGCATCAAACCAGAAGCCCATTTCCAGAAGAAACTAAATGCTCATTTTCAATTGTTAATTAGGATGGAACTCATAAAAAGAAGAGGCACTTGCAAGTTGCGTTTTTTTGTCACATGTCCAAACTTCACTTTGACTCAGTCCAAAGTTTCAAAAAATTGTAGCATAATATCATTGCTCTTATCATTGGATTACTGTACAGGCTGTCACATGTGGGTGGCTGTCAACAAGATGTACTTCATTACTTTATGCCTCAGATTCTCAGTGAGCCATTATGAGTCATTAAGTGATCAGAGTCATTTGTGCAGAACTGCAGATTCTACACTTTTCATCTCACTGTCTATTTTTGCCCATGGGATATGTTGCCATATTTGTGTTATATATATATATATATATATCTCTAAACACTAATCACAGTAATCCAGTGTGAATACATTAATATAGATTAATACAGAGTTTGCAATTACCAGGAGCTTCAGTCCATGAAAACCAGGTGATACTAAAAATTCTCTCTTGCTTTGCATGTGTAACAGATGATAGAGGGTTGGGTTTTTTTTGACATGATTACCTGAATGCTTTGCTTTACAGCTGATGCTAATGAATATAACATGACTCATTCATTTGGAGTTTACATAGTCCTCTAAATGTCCTTGAGCACATGAGCGAATCTTAGCTCTCAGTGAAAGCCAGTGAAGGCAGTGAACATTGTAGATGCTCAGCACTTCACACAGCTCTGCAAAACAGCCAAAAGTGAATATGCCCCCGAGTATTCGCACTAAAATTGCTCTGGTGCAAATTCAGTTAGTCATGGCAGTCCAAGGAGAAGTAACAGATTCTTTTACTCAAAGCAGTCAGGCACACACATATGTATATGCATACATGTATATATTTATTTATAATCTTTCATAAAGCTGATGCTTAGAACAGTGCCAAAATACTGCTTTAGTAAAGTCAGTACATGGAAAGTAAATACGCATTCATATAAATTCATGAAAATGTACAGCTGGGAAAAAAATCTTGAATTCAGACCTTGCTATGTATGGATAACTTATGCAACCTATTTTTCTAAAAAAAAACCAAAAACCCACCAAAACCTAAAATCATTATGCTGTTATTTTAATTGCCCAGTAGCAAGCATCTCAGCAACTGGATGCTGACCAGAAATTCATCCATGAAGTAAAAGCAAGGGGTAGTCTGCCTTCAAATCAGAATTTAAAATGGCATCAACATTGCTTTAACTTAAGTATGCAAATTTTATCTAGATAAAATCTGTTCTATTTCATTCTGTCTCTGGAAACAAAGTGTTTGCTAAATTCCACAGTCCCTTCTGAATCAACATTTACATCTTACATTTCAGCAGAAACTGAAAAACAGTGTCCTAGACTCACTAACAAGTTTCCCTGCCCTGTCTTTCTGAGAAGGTCAGAATCAACACTGGAGTAGGACAAAGGCAATATAAAAAGGAGGATGATCTCTTGTTCCTGATCCAAATAGGAGTAGATGCTTTATTTGAAAGATGGCAGCACTTAAGCACAGGATGCAGTGCTGAAATATTGCTTCAAGGCACATTCCAATTGACTATCCTTGCAGTCTAAACAATTTCCTTTTTATAAGTCAAAGTGAAGGTGACTGTTCTACCAAGATGCCTTTCTGGTTGCATTATAAATGTAAGTGGAAACAGGATCTGTGTTCAGGACCCAGGACTCATACTGCCAAGAACATAAAGGCTTAGCAGTGTTAAGTGTGAGGCTGGGACACAAGCAAATGAGATTTGTTCTGTCAGAGTGGCCTCTCAGTGTATCTTGCAGAAGGCTATTTTTGTCTCCCTCCGTCAGCACTTAATGTTAGCAAAGCACTGGCAAAAAGCCTTCATCAGTATTGAGGGAAGGTGTTTTATGCATAAGGAAGTTAATCCCAAAACATCTATTCTTATACATTATTCTGCCAATCTTACTCACTGTTGGAAATACAGAAGCAATATACCATCAATAATAATTATTATGCTTAAGCTCTATAGGAACAGTTCCAGAATTTCCAGATGATCTCTACTTTCCAAACAGCCATACTGATTTCCCAGCGTACTGGAATAGCATTTTTGCATGATTTATGTGCCAGATCTTCAGCTGCTCTGAATCAGTGTAATTCTACTAAATCCAGTGGATGTATGTTGTAAAACAATGGGGGACCTGGACTGTGTTCTGTTTTTCAAAAAGAATACTGATTATTGAGTTTATTTGAAATCAACTTGACTATTTGCAGAACAAACTACTTTTCAAGGTGAGCTGTGGGATGATATCAACTGATGTGCTCCTGAAAAACTCTTCAATAATAAACAAAAACATACTTGTATTACAAGCACTTTATGGATTTTCACCCCCAATATCCATATGACCACTTTTCTGTAGTAGGTGGATTAACGTTATTTCAATGCAATTTAAAAAAAATAATAGTTGAGAGGAGAAATAAAAATATCTCTCATAGTGACATTTCTTTTCATAAAATTTCATAGCACAAATCAGTCACTGAACCCATTGCTTACCTTAACTTCAAGCAGAAATGAAAAAAAGATTAATAATATTTTACACAAAACCTAAAACTCCTTACTAGACAGCCCTGTGCCATAAATAAATTAAAATATTGCTATGACATAGTATTAACACCTCGAATAGGATCTTCAATCATAGAATGGTTTCGGTTGGAAGGGACCTTAAGGATCATCTAGTTCCAACTGCCCTGACACCTTCCACTAGACCAGGTTACTCAAAGCCCCATCCAGCCTGCCCTCGAACACTTCCAGGGATGGAGCATCCACAACCAGGCAATCTGTTCCAGTGTCTCACCGTCTTCACAGTAAAGAATTTCTTCCTAATATCTAATCTAAATGTACCATCTTTCAATTTAAAGCCATTACCCCTTGCCCTATCACTACACTCTGTAATAAGGAGTCCCTTTTCATCTTTCCTGTAGACTCTTTTCAGGTGCTAGAAGGCCACTATAATGTCTGCCTGGAGCCTTCTCTTCTCCAGGCTAAACAACACCAACTCTCTCAGCCTGTCCTCATAAGAAAGGTGCTTCAGCCTTCTCATCATCTTCATGGCCCTCCTCTGGACCTGCATGAGGAGGTCCATGTCTTTCTTATGCTGGGAGCCCCAGTGCTAAACACAGTACTCCAGGTGAGGTTTCATGAGAGCAGAGTAGAGAGGGTCAATCACCTCCCTTGACCTGCTGTCCACAATTCTTTTGCATGATTTATGGATGTAGGAGGGAGAAAGTAATCTGAATATACATGCAATTAATTTGCGGTTATGATATGTTTTTAAATTCCTAGTCTTTTAATTAATTCATGGTTTTGGCATTGGTCATGAGAGTCAGTAAGTGTTGACCTTGGTAAGAGCATGAAAATCACCAAGACGAAGTTATGCAAATCATTGTTGTTCTGTCTCAAAAGAAATGCTTTTGAAACCACTGTATGTTGTTCGGTGTGGTCTTCTGTCTGTAGGATTTCATAGTTCAGATGCAAGACAGTATGAACATTTCCAGTTCATTTCAATACAAATGAGGAAATGGATTAAATTAATTTACCTTCAGCAGTAACTTTTTTAACTGCTACTTCTGAATCTATGACAATACATTTGTCCATCCCCTGAAGGCAAAAAAATGGTGAACCAAGCCCATGTCATTGAGGAAAAAAGGAAAGTCATACCTCCCTAAAGCCTCCAGTGTTTTGAAAATCTATGGTATAATATATTAACTTCTAGTTTCAATTAGCATGGTTTATTATCCCTCAAGGTCAGTGCTTTAATTTAAACTTCATTAATTATAATTTCACCTCAGCAAAAGTCATTATCTAATTATTATTTAATTGTGTATTACTGTTACTTAGCTTAATAAGGCAGTTGAGGGTAGACTTATTATAGGAGGCTTTAAGCAAAGTTGAATTTAATTGTTTCTTTTAATGCACATTGTTTTAAGAAATTATGATAACAATAATTAGCAAATGGTAAGTAAAATGGTGAGATAGGTAGGGTAAGATTATGGGGAGCTAAGTAAGGGTCTATGGTAGATCTTTTTGACACAAGCCATGCCTCAAAAAGTTTGTATTTTGTATCCCAGCACAGAGGTTCTAATTCAGGCATTCAAAATACAGCAGAGCAGAGCCTTGAATGGATATGTAACAGTTATCTGATAACCTCTCAGCAGAAGGCTGGATGATGAATGGGTACAGCTGTGATCTAATCTTTACTACACCTTGCATAAAAGGTTAAGACATCTCCAATAGTTCTGGTAAATATTAGGTTTTCAGTTTATTTTGTGAACTACTTCCTTCTCTGCACACAGTTGAATTGGGCATGGTTTAAGTACTGGTTGTTAGAGAACAGCCCAGTGTGGTACACTGTGATCAGACCTGAAACCATCTTCCACTAGCCTGTGTTCCACCCACTGGTCTTGTTCATGTCCTACTTCATTTTTATTGCATCACTGTCACTGCCTAGCCCATAATGAACATTCAATTGCTTCTTCTCCCACTAATGAACTTGTAGGGTGTAATGTTATATTTATATCATCATGATTAGAGTAACAGAAAATGCACATTCAGATATATTACCAGCCTAAAATCCATGATCTTATATGTGAAACATTTTTCCCACACACACACACCCCCGACTCTATCCACCAAGATTGAATTGGAGTTAAAAAGCCAAGGGAAATAGACTCTTTCTTTTCAGAGGGTTGGTCTGTCAGAGCTCTAATTTGTAATTCTCCTTTTGAGACCGTCAGAGACTCTTTTTGCAACTGAAAAGTTTAATTACTACAGTTGCAAGGGTCATGACTCACTCACTGCAGGGAAGATGAATAGTGCAGAGCTATTAAATAAAGGATACTTGCTAGAGTTATTTTTAAAGGTACTTATGACAAAAGTACTACTTTTCTTTAGGATGATAACTTGATGTCTCGTCTAAATTTCTGCTGTCATTCAGAAAAAAATGCGCTTTTATCTATTCCATGTACTTAGCTTTTAAAATGCCTCCATAGTTCACATTTATTGCTAAGTACAGCTTTACTGGTATCCACAGCTTTTTAATTCATAAATTAAATCAGGAATTTCTGTATTGTTTCGACTATATGATGCTAATCAAAAGACAGAAATAAAATCTTCAAACACTCATTCATACATAAATATGACCCAGACATCAGCTGCTGGCCACATTCAAAATGTTTTCCTGCTTTCCCTTTATGAACATTTGGGTGTTCAAGTAGATCAAGCACATGTAGTCATACAAAAGACTGCATTTCATCTCAAATATTTATCAGAAGTGGTCTTCTGGTGTTTTGCATAACTAGTCTAGCAAAAGAACAGGAACAGCAAAGAGTGTTATATTTTTGTATATACTAACCCAAACTCTGCCAATCCTTATAAGAGCTATTAAATCAAAATTCTTATTTGTAAATTAGTTACAAAAGTCAAGAAATATTTATTTCTATTTTGTTGTAACTTCACTCACATTAGTGGCACAGTAAATATTTATACTCTGATCTTTATTTACAGTATCTCTTTTGTTCCATTTCATTTAGTCAAAGTAGCCACCTGGGAGATCTACCCATATGAAACAACTTTCTCTTTTTCTCAGGTTTTGCCAGAAAACCCAGTGTTTACATTAGAGACATGATGTGTTTGCTGCAGGACCTGTATACCGTAAGACTTTGCCCCAACACCTATATAAATCTGGTATTTTATCCACAGAATATGTATTTTAATGCATTCCCTTCAACAAATAAAAACTTCATGATTTTGTTAGATATAATACTTTCTTCATAAGACATTATTTCAAGCAATTTCCTAGTTCTTGACCTGTTTTAACATAATGTTTCCATACTGTAAACAAAAGTTTTGCAATTGATAAAGGACTAAGATGTGCATCATAAATTGTATAATATGATGGAAATTGTACTAACATCACTTGCTTATTGTCATTTCTATCAACATTACCAAAAATATTTTCCCTGACATTGTACCTTTGAAGGAACTCATTGAAATATATTAAATTGAAGTCATCTGAGGCTGGACATTTAAGAACATCTCCAAAATAATATATAACACTAACCATTTGATCAAATGGTTTATCTTTTCAGAAAATGTCTCCTTCCCTGTCTCCTCTCCCCCCTGCACCCCAGTGAATCACTGTGATTCTTCTCTAGGTACTCTGGGAAACACAATTTTTAATTTTCATACGTCTCCCTCCACTGCTTCTCAACATGATTATATATTTCTCAATCTTCTTAAAGACTGCTGTTGAATAATGACATGATCTCTATTTAATGAACATCACTATGAATTCTTCTCAGCGTAGGACTGCTTTTCTAAAATTAATGCAACACTAGCATGTTGGAGGAAGTATTTTCAGAAAAAAAAACCACTTAATCATATCAGAAATCTAACTACTAATTCTAACGATGGAAAGAAAGTTCAGTTCTATCTAAATATAATCACATAGTTGCAGTATTGATGCTTCTTAATTGTGTTTCCATGATTCAGGGCTTTGAGTATACTCTAGCACAGCTGATATCTAGAGTTACTACTAACAGTTTTTTCTGGTACGATTTTTTCCCCCAAAGAATGTCTGTGAAATTTTATGGTTAAGTTTAGTTCTATCCATAAGTTATTATAATCAAATGTCTAACTTAATTTCTAATATAATATCTCAAAGTATAAAACCTCATTTAAAGCTGAACACAGCATAAATAGATGGAAATTTGATTAGCTACTTCACTGCTTACACTCTAGTATTCTGCCAAAACAGGGTTGCTGTATTTAACTGAATTTTGTTTGGACTTGCTGCACAAGGAGGCCACTTCACTGGAAATGCAATGAACAAAGTATAAACACTTTCTGTTCCAGTTTAAAATACAAACAAACAGGCAAACACAAAAACCCCACAACAAAACAAACCAAAATTTAAACCCATAGGAACCTATAATCCCTTTGGTAATGACCACAGGCATAGACTACAAATCAAGAGAATGACTAAGGTTTTATTAGGTATTTGATTAAATTCAGTGTTCCACAATCATTGGAGAGTGTATGTCAAGTAAAAATAAAAATACCTGTCCAGTAATGTAGCTGGTTTGGCACGCATGCAGAAGCCTAATGAAAAGCAGCTGTCTTAGAAAAGGGTGAAAGGCTAAACATTTTAGAGATCCTGCCCGCTTACTTATTTTAGACTCAAATGAGTGATAGTTATATTACACTCTACTATATCTCACATTCCTCTACAACTAAAATTTATCGTTTTGCTGGTGGAAGTGTGGGAAGCACTTAATGACCTGTCACCAGCAGCAAGCACAGAAAGAGCCACAAGAGACTAAACTGACTTCCAAAAGGATGATATCTGTTTTACAAAGAGTGAAAATAAAACAAAGTAACTGCAGTAAAATTGCTGCACCTGCTTTTACTTACATTTGAGAGGTACCTGGAGAAGCTGTAGGGACCACTTAAGATTCTTTATGTAAGTTAGCGCATTTCCTTAGCAGTTTAGTTAGATGAAGAACTGAAATGATAAATTTTTAAAAACCACTGCTATTTATTTTGTTACAACTCTTAAGTAAATAGCTCAAAATGGGAGAAGTTTGGAGAGGCAGAATTAGATATAGACTAGGGAATTCTTCAGAATATTTTGTGTCTTCAGATACTCCTGTGGAGATCTACATTGGCCTTCAGGCTGTCATTCCTTGCAAGACATTTTCTCTCCCAACAATACATAGTTCGATAAAGCACTAAGTCAGAGATGCTGTGTGATCCATCTTTGTGATCAGAATGGCAAGGGAGCTTTTGCATTCAGTTTGCATAACATACTACAACATTTGTAGTGAAAGATGCCGATGATATGTTTTCTGTTGAATTATAGGTCATACATATCACTGAGAGCTAACATCTTCATATGCTCCTTAGTTAAAATTTGAAGATGGTGTCATGGAAGCCAGTGACTAAGTACCACACAGCCAATCGCTCACTGCCCCTGCCCCCTTGGTGGGATGGGGAGAAGAATCAGAAAAAGGTAAAACCCATGGGTTGAGATAAGAACAGCTTAATAACTGAAGTAAGTTTAAAAAAAAAATAACAATTTTAATGAAAAGGAGAGGGAGAAAGAGGAATAAAACCCAAGGGAACAAACACAAGTGATGCACAATAGCGTCGGTCACCACCTGCTGACCAATGCCCATCCAGCACCCAAGCAGCAATTGGCCCCTCCCTGGCCAACTCCCCTGCATTTATATACTGAGCATGACATTCTGTGGTATGGAATATCTCTTTGGCTGGTTCAGGTCACCTGTCCTGGCTCTGCTCCTCCCCAGTTTCTTGTGCACCTGCTCACTGGCAGAACATGGGAAAGTGAAAAACCTTTATTAAGAGTAAGCATTACTTAGCAACAACTAACACATCAGTGTGTTATCAACATTATTCTCATACTAAATCCAAAACACAGCATCGTACCAGGTACTAAGAAGGAAATTAACTCTGTTCCAGCTGAAACCATGACAGATGGTTAAATCAATTGGGTGAGACCAGGTAACAAGAACAGTGATACAGAATGTCCAAAACAGAAGAGTAGACGGAATGGTAAGCCAGGTTTTCTCTAAGCATTTTCGAAATTCATCTTTCCAAAACTGAAAGCAGCTGAATTAAAAGAATAGCTGTCATAGGCTCTCTTATGAATCAGTGGAGAGGAACAGACACTGAAGATGAACTGAATTACTCTCTGAATGTCTGACAACATCTGGAGCCACTAGCAACAATATTTATCATTTAGATACCTCAGTTAAATCTCAAAAAGAGGTGTGATGAATCTTGTATATTGGTCAGTAAAGTCATAAGTAGCATGGAAAAACTACAGGGGAAACACAGTTTGAAACTAAGACTTTACCTCAAGGGATCCATGCAGCAAAATAAAAAGGGGGCAGGGAAATTCCACTGGATTCTGATAATCTACATTACATTGTTGCAGAATTAGTCCCTGTCTCTGTTTCTATCTATTCCAAATAGCTCTCAAAAGCCAATATTTAAGCATAGTTTAGGAGACAGTTGAGTTCAGAACCTTTTCCAAAAGTTAGTATGGACAAGGCTGCATCAAATACATTCTCAATGCCACCATACACAGGCCTCCAAAAATATTTTTAAATTTAAATTTAAACCTTGAAGCAATCCACATGTACCCACACCATTCTTAATGGCACACAGCCTACATCTGCAATTTCACAGTATAAAAGTACCACTTCATTGGACAGAGACAAAGATCTCTATTATTTCAGAAACTGTGAACACACGAAAACAGCGTTCGCAGGACAGCACAGTGTTGAGAGGAGATCCAAGTTCTAGGCAAGATAGTATGTTAGTTTCACTTGTTCTGGGACCAATGATAATACACTAGCTTTGTTTAAGTAAACAGCACAAATAAAATACCCCGAAGTTCCTTAATATGTAGGTTAGACATTTAATGCTCTCTCACTGGAAACATGGTTTAGTCTGCTTCCCTTCTATTAATATATCTGCCCTGGAAATAAAGCAGGTCTCTGACAAAAGAACCCACTTCAAAGGCCAGTTTACTAGTAGGACAACCTTACAGATTTGTCATTGTTCGTTCAGAGAGTTAGAATAGGTAGGATTGGCATTGCTTAGTGTCTGCCATGTTCACTAAGGCAGATCTAATTTAAGATGTCTGTAATGTGGATGCCTACTCCTCAGTTAACCATTCAGGATTGTTTGTAAAGGTTAAGAAAAAGACAAGAATGTACTTGTCACTGAAACAAGAACATTGAAAATATTCTTTAGAATAAGATTAAATGCTTATTACTATCTGTTCATTGAAAGGGAAGCCTCAGGTGACTAATTCAGACATTGTGAAGTCCAAGCTTGATCAGCTGAGTCACAGTATGGATATTGCTTGGTAAAATTATAAGAACTACTCAGTTCAGTTTTCTAATTTTAGGCACTTGCGAGTTAGCACCCAACAGTTTTCCAGATAAAAATCTCCATTTAAGAACCCTTAAGAGATTTTGCCCTTTCTAGACAAACTATAGCAGGGGTCTGAAGGCAAACATTTCCACTTACCAGTTAATTCAGCACCAAGAAAGTCAGGAAGCACATACACCAGAAACAAGGATTTTTGCCTCTGAAAGGGACTGTAAAGTTTTCAACAATTTTTTTCTTTAGCGTGAAGGCTCCTCCACAGCAGAACCATACCAGGCAAGGTGCATGGTGTCAGCCATCCTCCCTAAGAACAGTGCAGACAAAGTAGAGACCTGAAACATTCAGAAAACCTAAGTTTATTAATTAGGGTATAATTCATAATACTTTGCCTTAGACCCAAATATAAGTACATTAAAATGGTGTAACCAGCAACAGTATGTAAGTATTTTGTTAGAACTGTGATAAAATAGCAAGGTGCAACGCTTAAGAATTTTACATGTGTTAGCAATATGACCACAAAAAAGGCAAAACGGTGATGTGTATAGTTGCACACAGGAAAAATCTAAGTAACAAAGTCTGCAAGACAAAGAACAATACAAGCAAAAGGGACTGCAAATATACAGTCCTCTTCCTGAATGCAGAAGGATGACTGGCAAAAATGAAAATAAGATGTGAAGTATTAAGAGTACTTAAGGGTGCTGTGAGGGACAGTATCAAACGCCTTACTAAAATCTAGAAAAACTGCATCCACCATCTTTCCATCATCCACTAGGTGGGTGACATTATCATAGAAGGATATCTAATGAGTTAAACAGGACTTTTTCTGAATCCATATTGACTCTCCCTGATGACTTCATTGTTTTTTTTAAATGTCTTTCAATAGCACCCAGTATAATCTTCTCCATAATTTTTCCAGGAACTGAACTTAAATTAAGGTTTTTTGTTGCCTGGGTCTTTCCTCATGCTTTTCTTGTAAATCTGAATAATGTTAGGTAGTTTCCAGTCAGCAGAGACCTCTCCACACTCCCAAGACCTTTGGTAGATGATTGAGATGGGTCCTGCCATAACGTCCGCTAGCTCCTTCAGAATTCTGGGATTGACCCCATCAGGCCCCATAGACTTATGAACATTCAGCTGATACAGCTGGTCCCTTACAATTTCAGTGTCCACAAATGGAAAGCCACTGTTCCCACACTTGCAGTCCTTTCACTCAGAGGACTGGGCAGTCCAAGATCTATCAGTATTATTAAAGACTGAGGGAAAAAAAAACATCAAATGCCTCTGCTTTTTCTTCATCCCTGTTAGTCAGATGACAATCTTCATCAAAAACTGAGCTAATATTTTCCTTGGATCTCCTTTTGCTGTTGATGTACTATAAAAAGCCCTGCTTGTTATCTGAGACAACACTGGCCAGTTTCAACTTCAGTTGAGCTTTGGCCTTTCATGTCTTCTCTCTGAATACACAATTCCTTTTTCCTCTTGAGTTTCAAGACTTGCCTCTTAAGCCAAGCTGGTCTTCTGCCTCATTTGCTTGTTTTAAATAACAGTATCCATATTGTAATTTAGCATTTACTGTAGTAATCAAATTCCACAAGTTAAGAATATCTTGAATGGAAGTGGAGAATTTTTACTGCAAATTAGCCTATGACAAAGCTGAGAAATGTGTAAATCACCATAACTTTGAAAGCATTCAAACTAAGCTGCACAGCCTAGGGAAGGTCAGTAAAATACAGTCAATTCCTCTGCAGCATTTTTAATAAAGCTTTGCTATATATTTACATATGACAGGAAAAAATGCAATAATCAGATAAGTCCATTTTCCCATCATTTTTTTTCAGCACTACGGTAATATTTTCTCTCTTATCAAGCTAAACAATACTGAAAAATAAATGGGTACATGTATTAGAATCCTAGCAAATCTAAGAAATTTTGTCTGTCAACACTTCTGCATGAATACAAATGCAGCCTATTTACCAGTACATCAGAAGGATAACTTTTTATTAAAAAAAAAAAAAAAAGTCAGGAAATTCTGAAGATATGGTACAAAATTCCCTGTCTTCTATTCAGTTAGTGAAACTTCCCAGTACAACATGAGAACATTATCAACATTACTCATTTAAACTGATCTGCCATTCCCATACCACTTTTGTTTTGGTAGAAATAAAATGAAGATTGTAGAGTTGGTTTAGGTAAGTATTTTGAAGTTTTACTACTTATTTTTATTTTATTTTGTCATTGAGAATAATGGAAGTTCAAAATGTCTCAAGGAAATACTGTACCTTGGATGAAACAAACACGATAGCTCATCAGGAAGGTACAGCCTGAAAAAATGGTCTGTTCTTCTGCCTACATATCACACAAGTAAAAAAGTAAGAAAGAACAACTCTCACTTGTTTCATGTACTGAAAAGCTTGATTGAAAATGTGCAGTATATAATTGCTCTAGTCAATGGATACACAAAAAGGTTATCATGCAAGTGGAACACATAGTACTTTACATATAACTGAATTTGGGGTTGGTTTTTTTTTAAATTTTATGTACAGGATTGTTTTTAAACCTTTCTTAACTTTCAGTCTTCACTGAACTGTTCAGGAGACTGTTCTTTGACAAAAGATGATGTCATTTCAAAATAATTTACAGATAAAATATTTGTCATTGTTTGTTTGAATGTTAAGCTACAGTCTCACTGAATTTAATGAGAGCACATTTCCAAGAAAGTACTATCTAGTACACATATAGCCTGCAAAGCAGGTTATACGTTTCATAGTTCTTTACCATATTTGGATAATAAACACAATTCATAAAAACTGAAAAACTGTGGAACTTTCCAGAGGATTAGTGCTGAGCATTTTTCATTAAGTGATGCATTTCAGCTATCTTGCCTACCTTTAACTACATCAAATCCACCAATTATCTTTCGGTGTCTCTACTAGATTATCCAAAATGAATTGCCTTGCTTTTCAGATCTGCAGGCTATAAAGTGCTAAGTATTTGGGCAGCCATCACTGTCGACATTTTCAGCACGCTTGTTTCATGGCAGAGCAGAATTTGGGTGCCAAAGTATGATGAAGAAAAACTGCCTATGTGACTTATAAAGTTATCTCTCCCCAGCCTAATACATTGCTGAAACCAAGTACAGCCTGAAGTGTAGCATCACGTATGTTAGCGGTTACTATCATTCTATGTGTTCCAGAGGAAAAAAACCCCATGTTTTTGTTGGAGATTTCACACATATAACAAAAGAAACATAAACAAAATTGTAATTTTAAATATCTGTCAACCCTAAGCTGTTTTAAACCTTAAGAGGAAAAAAAGCCTTAGAAGCTATTGTGAAACGTATAAATTATTTTGAATAGCCACCTGTTTAACAAGCTTCTGAGAAACGTGCTAATTAAAAAAAAAATTAGGAAACCCACTCTTTTATTCATTAAGTGGCAATCATATAACTCCAACTTAGCTATAAAGGCTTATAACAGATTGCTTTCCATATTGTCCTTCTACTTCAAGAGCAGTTGCTGCTTCAGATTGCATTGCATGGCTTGCCCCAAGCTGGGTAGCATTATAATTCCAATGTTGTCATACTGGATCAGCACAACTGGTCCACTGTCCTAACCCTGTCAATATCAAGTTTATATACTTCGTATCTGTAAAGCTTCTGAAGACAACTGTTGAACTACCATCCAGAGAGAAATACTTCCTTAATTTTCCTTAGTTAGTGGTTGGTCTAGGACCTGAATCTTGGCAGATTTTTTTTCTTTGTGCATGTGCACACACATCTATTTGTGTGTTGTATGTGCATGTATGTGTATGTGCACAGGTGCTTGATGAGGCAGTTCGTACTTTATTAACTCCATGAACAGACAGATAATGATATTTTAATTTTTTAACAAGATGGTAGGGCAGTATCTAAGTATCTAAAAAAGGAGGAAAGAAGAGAGCTCTGATTTTTTCTCACACCGTAATCTTACATAGAAGTGGTTTTAAAAGCTGACTGTAGCAAAAGAGAGCATGAACTATAAAATAAATCAATGATGTTAGGAATATCAGACGGATATTTATATAAGATGAATACTGTCAGTTATTAAAACACAGAACGTAGTTTGGGGAAAAACTCTTCCCAAAAAGTGTAAACTATTTGTTTTCACTTCTGTCTGAAGTCTACAAAAAATAAAAAAAGATCAATTTCTTATAAAAAAATCATAAAGGCAACAGTTGAATATTTTTATATTATCCAAAGTTATTAGTCACTTTAAAGAATCTATTGTCTTCAGCTTTTTGCATACATGTACTGCAAGACGGTCTGTCAAAATGCTTCAACTATAAAACTACCTAGAAAAGAAGTACAAGGTACGCCAAACAAAAACTGAACAGCCTATACACCCCCAAAATTGAAATGTTGTCCAGAACCTTTGAAAACACTTTCTTCTAGAAGATAACTACTTTGTATGTTTTGTGTCATGCTTATTTTAGAAATTTACACTTTATTTTATAATTGTATATCCTCCTAATCTATTAATTGCTGTTACACATATTCTCCTACAGCTTTAGCATAAAGAAAATCAAGCTTCTTTAGTTTCCTTTAATTTAAATAGATCTGCATTCTTCTTACTTTCCATCTTTGCATCTGTTTAATTTCAGATAACTGTTTCTGCACCTACATGATCTGAGTGGTTTATGGAAATAAAGTCTTCCTGTGGTTCAGAAACCACTATTCACTTTCTCTATTGGATATACTTCAGCTGAATCTTTCTACAGTCACATTTATTTCCAAATCTGATTTCTATTGGTGACACATTGTGCTATTAATAATGTGCCCTACATGCTCTCTTCATTATTTGCCTTCAGGGATAAGTTGCCATCTTATAGCTGAAATTCATTTTGTATTTGATCTTGACATTGTATCCCTGCGTGTTGCTCTACTTCAGTATCATCAAGGTCAGTTGTTACTTCCCATGTGATATTCCAGTCCTTCTCCATGTTAACATTACCTCCCAGCTTTGTGACAGTATTTCTTCACATGGACTTGCTTTTTTACAACAGTATGAGAGATCTGAGCCCCCACCTGTTGAATTCCCTTGCACATTTTGAAAATCAAAACTGTCAGTACTTTAGGTATAAAACTTTTTCTCATTATAAGCTAGAAAGTTTATTTCTGAAATGCACAGCATCTGACATATGTAATTAAAAATACTAAACATTTCAAAGCAATCCTGGTATGACTAGTCAAAGAGATCAGAAATCTTGTAAATTAATTTTTCACTATGATCATCTACATTTATTTGATGATTTTTCATTTTTAAACCCAGCAAGAAGTCTGAAACATAATATACTTCCTTTTGCAACTGTTTTTTCAAATGCAATAGCATCTGGACATGTTTTAACAAACATTTCTTAAGTCCTTGATTAAGCCTTTCCTTCATAAGTTCAAAGACTTGAAGCATACAAAAAGAGAACTCCATGTAAATATTATTCAGTCAGCCATATTCTTTTTACTCCCCGGTGACAGCTATGAAATGAAATTCCTATTACATTTTTCAGCTGAGATCTGGGTTGTATATTGAGGAATCCCAAAAGACTGAAGCAAACACACATTTTACAGTGTATGCATGATAAGCATTTTGCCTCTGGGATAGCTGTCATTCGACTACAAAATGTATTAGATTTACATTCTGAATATATAATCGCTATTATAATGTTTCATATCAATAAATTAAAAGATAATGGTTATGATAGGAAAGCAGCAAAATAACATTTCAAAGTCAGTTTATTTTCATATTTCCCTTACCAAGAAGCACTCAATCATGAATATTGAGAAAAAACCCTAAAGGCAAATAAATATGTAGACAGGGTTATGTGGTCAGTTTGGGGTTTGGTTTTTGTCGGGTTTTTTTTCATAAAATATTTACTTGGTGATATGCTTCCCCACCATGTGATAGTTTCCCATATTAGTTGTGGATAAAATGTAAAATTGATGTTTAGATTAATGTATGCTGTATTGATATTACCAGTTTCCATAAGAGAATTCATGTCTTTGCTAAATTCCTGTTTGGACAATTAAATTTCTGGATTGTCTAAGCAGTTTTATTTCAAGTATTTACTTCCTTTATTTTTGACAGGAGTTTAACATCCTTTTCTAAACACTAAGCAACCTTGGCTACAAAACAGTTTAATTTAATCCAGATGTTGCTGAGATTCAGTGATAAGCTAGAGATATTTTGATGTGCCATTCCATTGGAGATGATCAAAAAGGAAACGTAACTCCTAGCTCCTGGCTGTTACCCAATGGCAAATGCCTCTCAATTGCTTCTACTAATTTAAAATGCTCTGCTTTCCGAAATGCATTCTGGAGAATTTTCCTATTAAAAATTCAGTTACAAAAACCAGTTCAGTATTACCAGCCAGTTCTAAGGAGAAACATTTTAAAAGGGAAGACTTAGTTACTCTTTTTTTTTTTTTTTTTTTTTGGTAAATAAATCCATTTGTCCTGGTTCCAGCTGGGATAGAGTTAGCTTTCTTCTTAGTAGCTGTAAGTTGTGCAGTGCTGTGTTTTGACTATGATGTGAGAACAATGTTGATAGCACACTGATGGTTTTGGTTGGTGCTGGGTGATGTTTATACTAAATCAAAGACTTTGCAGTTCCTTGGACCCTGCCAGCAAGAAGGCTGGAGAGGCACGGGGAACTGGGAGGGGACACAGCCAGGACAGGTGACCTGAACCAGCCAAAGCGATATTCCATACCATGGGACGTCATGCTGAGTATATAAACTGGGGGAAGAAGAAGGAAGAGGGGGACATCCAGCATTACGGCATTTGTCTTCCCATGTAACTGTTGCGCGTGATGGAGCCCGGCTTCCCTGGGGATGGCTGAACACCTGCCTGCCCATGGGAAGCGGTGAATGAATTCCTTGCTTTGTTTTGCTTGTGTGTGCGGCTTTTGCTTTACCTATTAAACTGTTCTTATCTCAACCCTCGAGTTCAACATTCCTTTCCAATTCTCCTCCCCATCCCTCTGGGTGAGGGGGAATGAGTGAGTGGCTGCGTTGGGCTTAGTTGCCGCCCGGGGTTAAACCACAACACCATTAAAGTGAGTTGGTGATTTGCAGCCAAGATGGAACTGAATATTTTTAAAATATTTGGTTTGATAGTTTCTTTCAATATATATATGCAAGCTTTAAGTACATAGTACATCTGTTTACTGTGCAGACCTGTCCATTTAGAAATAAAAGACTTCAGAAAATATAGCAAATCTGATTATTTATAATGGAAAGTGAAACATTCAGTGAGACAGGTTCTGACTGCACACCTCCAGAAAGGAAATTTCATGTTTATTGTATTTATGATAGTTTAAAGGAAATTAAAGAGGTGAAGTACAATAATGACAAAAGTTGAGACAAAGTATGACATCCTTCTGTCTCACTGTAGACCCCTCCCAGACAATTTCTGATATGTTGCTTAGCTACTTCTTACTGTCTGCATTTCGAGCTGCTACAATCTACCAGTTCAAACAGCAAACTGCCTCCTAGAAGACTGTGACCTTGACACAGACAGTCCTCCAGAGGATAGCTGCCATCACCCAGGTCTTATATTGGTGGCGTTATCCATGGGAGTTGGCCTGTGGTCCAGGCTTCATCACCAGGTGAAGGAGCTAGGCGAGGAGATGAGCAGCCTGTGAGGCAACAGGAGGTTGACAATGTCTTCACAGAGACCCTACAAACACAAAAGCCTGAACAGCACAGTGCAAGGAAGTAAGAATATCAAGAGGCTATGCTTGAACAAGTGGAGGATTGAGGATCCAAAGATGAAAGTACTTGGAAGCTTGCGACTTCTGGCATCAGGAGAAAGCCTCCATTTTCAGATCTGAACTTACAGAATTAGTGCAGTGCTCTAATCACCAAAGAGGGGGATCACGATCCATTAAGGAAAGCTTTGGAGCTAGCTGAGGTGAAAACAGATAGTCTTCTCTTCTTTCCCACAGGTGGAGAGGAAATGGCTGGGTGGGACTGGATGCATCCTGTAAATCGACAAGTGCAGCTGGTGATGCAGGTAGTACTTCAGGTTTTATGACCATGGATCCCTCTTTGAAGAATAAGGACTGCTAGTGAAAGACAGGTTCTATTTGTCAAATTGAGGTAAAGGCAATCTTGCTAAGAAGGTGAGGAAAGCTTTAAACTAAGTATGTCACAGGATATTGATCTGAGGGAGAACAGTGAGGATCACACAGTGGGGAGAGCTTGTTACAGAAAGCCAGCCAAGGCCAGGAACTATGGACAGACTCATCTTAAAATAACTTGATGAAGTCTCTGTACGGGAGACCCTGGTTCTTACAGAGTGTTGAACTTCCCTGCTAAGTTGCTGAAAGGGCAGTACAGCAGGATGCAAACAGCATGGGAAGTTTCTGGAGGAATTTAAGTAATGCAATCAGCAAAACCAGAGAACCCTGAACTGTCTACTGGTAAGACCAACAAAGGAGCACAACTGGGTCATTGTCCCCACTGCAAAACTTAACAAGATGACTCAGCAGAGAAACTAAATTTCCAGAATGCCTTGCAGGATGTTCTGGGATGAAGCAGAGAGAATTTTGGGACTGTGCAAACGTTGTTATAGGATATTTTAAAAGAACTATTTGAAACCTACTGTGAGATGTATAGGGTAAAGACCGAAGGAGCGGAATGGAAAGGATGCAGATGGATAGGGGAGGAGGAGTATGGGAAAATAGAGGGAAAGAGTTCTGCTTCTTTGAGAACATGTTGTTTTCAGGATACGTACATTAACTGAATCTGTTTTACACACAGAATGTTAAATCATGAAACATAAGAAGTTGTTACCATGGTCCTGAAATTAAAATGCAACTAATTAAATTAGTAGCACAATTAATGTTTTCTGGTTTTCTCTTTAAGAAAGGATGACATTTAAATAGTTTTCTTAGCTACTTCTGAGATGACAGGAAAAAAATCATAACTCAATAAAGTTTTTATTTACCTTATACAGTGTATTAAATATTTTCTAAGAATCAAAATAGTTCTTAAGATATGGTTTTAAAATATCTTTAAACCAGAATGTACCTTAAATGTTTTCCGGTCCTTGTATGAGGATCATAAATCTATGGAATACTAGAAAGACATAGATAAGCATAACCTTTAGGTATTACTTTGAAGCCTTCCACACTTTATAAAAATGTTGATGTATTCTACATATACTTCTCAGTCATCCAAGATCTTCCTACACAATCTGAATGAGCTTTACTGTAAAAAAGAACATAATGTGTTTTAATTTAGAAGGATCATGCTGATCACACATGGAAATGGCTGAACTTTCTTGGGATTGGAACTAAAAATCTCTTGGAAGGGATTAAGCTAGGAAAGTTCTACCCAAATAAGTAAAAAAATTAGAAGTTGCAGTTGGCAGATAATACAAAAGTAAAGATAAAACAATTGGTACATTAAAATTTTAATCTTTACTATAATCCCAGTTATAGAAATATTACTGGAATATTAATTCCTTCTTTACTATTCTATTGAATTTCAGTAGCACCAATGAATCTTAACTGTAAAATACCATAAATAACAAGAGATGCTTGTTATGTTTCCATGTATTCTTACATTTTTGTGCTTCGTATCTCATTTGGGCTCTCATAGTGTCTCACAGTCACTCTAGCCACATTAGATAATCAGTCAAAAACATCCCTACTAGCAGACCCATCCCTATGTAGGCAAGTTTTTACTTGTGTGTTTCTGCAGACTATCGGCTTTACTGTTAAGGATTACCACATCTCATTTCCCTTAATTAATTAATTAATTAATTAACACTATGATGTATTTCATTTTACATAGCTTTGTGGAGCCCAGCTTCATTTCCACATAGCAGATCCCTTCTTTTCTTGAAGCTATTTTCCTTGTTCAAACTATCCTTATAGCTTGTTGACCTATTTTTTAAGCTCTTATTGAATTGTCATGACAGTTTTCTTACTATCACCATTAATGTCAAGAAGCAGAGAATATAAATTTTAGATTAAAAAAGAAAAATTTGGGTTGTATTTATCAAACCCACAGAGGAGAAGTGACTCTTGAGTTAGTCATGCAATGAGTGGGACTTGGTATTCAATACACACTATGAGGGTTATGCACTGAAATTCAATACTTTTGAACAAGAAAAGGAAAAACTCTAACTTTCATTTTAAAATTACTACGTACATAAAATTGGGGAATACAGTTAAAAGGAATATCTGAAAGATTAACATTAGCTTAGACACAAAATGAAGGTAGTGTAAAGATGAAATAGTAGATATTCAGAGTAGATGCACGCTACCTATCAAAAGCCATTCTAAAGCCAATATACTTTAAAAGGAGAGAAAAGACAGCCACTTTAAGTAAGGAGTGGAAGCGTTATCCAAATTAGAAAAATAGACAGGGGCATAAACTCTAGTGTAGGAAAATAACAGAAGTTTGGCAATGATGACTGTAAACAAAAAAAGTGGAAGTTTTTACTCTGGAGGGAATTTACCATTGTGGTTATCTGGAAACTGTGCTGCTCAATATATTTCTAAATGTTTTAGAAAACAATGAATAATAAGACTAGAAAGTTTGCTGGTAATGTTTAATTATTCAAGATATATGGTCACAGAGATCTGTAAACAAGAAACCTTCTATAATGACACAGTACACAATGAAAATGGAATTCCACATCAACAAATGCAAAGAAGCTGATGGAGAAAAATGTCTTAACTACACATGAAATACTGGCTGCCAAATGAATTGTTATCACTTTAGGAAAGAGGTAAATTAATTTATCTGGTGTCTAAATTAAATAATAAAGGATGTGAAGGCCTTTCTTCACACTTGACATAATTAAATTGTGGAATTTGCCATAGTGTATATACAAGCCAAAAATATAATGGAATTGAAACAGTACCAGAAGTCACAGAAGAAAGATTTATTAGTGGCCATCAAGAACAATAAGTCTAAATATGATCTATATTTGGAAAGTCCTTAGGACACTTAGTACCAAATGTAATGACAGTAGAAAGGTTATTCCTCACTTACTGTTATACTGTTTTCCCTAAGTATATGCTAATAACTTGTATTGTAGCCATTTTGCACTACAAGAGTAATAATACATTTTAACTTTTCATTGTATACGCTAGCTTTCACATAACAATCTTGAGTGATATTTTTGTATTTTTATTAGTATGCATAAAAGTATTCTGCCCTTTCTGAGCTTGTCTAAGAATTACTCAGTATCTAAAAATTACTTTATAAAGGATTAGCATTGAAAGCTAGCTTAAAAAGAAAGTCCAGAACTATAATTCAGCATATTTTAAATCATTCTTTGAAGTTTAAGACTATTTTTTTGTTAATTTTCATTATCTTTTCATCAGACAGCAACAGAAATTTAATTTTTAATCTTGGTCTCAGACTGCCTGCTATTACAGCATATATGTGTGTTATTCCAACTTTGCACAAATTATCTTCATGTATGTATGATGGGAGATAATTTATTTCAATAAATATTTACAATATTCTGCTTTAAATGGTAAATATACCTTAGAGTCCACACACTGAAACACTAGAAGTTGCTTCTGTGCATGCTGTTCAGAATGCCTTGTTAATAGTTTACCTCTTTAAGTCAACAAGAAGCAAAACTTGTAGCCTATAAACAAAGCAAAACTGATTTGTATCATGCCTACTTTTAAAACAAACTGAATTTTGAGGTGAAGATTTCTAAGACAAGCTATTCAGAACCACTCAGTCACATGGGAACATCCAAAGGTATTGAACTCAACTCATCATTCTATGTGAAATTCCGACTCTAAATTCTGTTTTATATAACTCATTCTTTTTAGATGAAAAAGAAATTATACTTCTCTATAATGTTCATTATTAACTGCCTGAATCCTGTACTGGAATTTCAGGATTTTTTTCCTGTAGATTTTTAATTTATTTTGCCAGTAGGAACAAAAGCATCGAGAAAAGTACAAATTAATGCATTGATAAATCTCATAATGATTCCAGTTTATGGCATTTCATACTGTACTGCACATAATCATACAAACTCCTTCTGCCTCCACAGGTCGGTATTAATTTAGCTATGCTGTAAAGTACTCAGAGATTATTCTGTAAGAAAATCACACATAAATATCACTTACCATCAAAAACAAATTAACTGCTATTCCAGATCATGTAACTGAGTATCGAGGTTTTTTTGACAGGTAGATTTAGATATCTTTAAAGGGATTGCATGAAAAGGTTCATGTATGAAATCTGGTTTAAAGAAAAGCAGCAGTTCCCACTCACCCCCATCCCCACCCCACCTCTCTACAGATTAACATTCTTTCAAGACTTAGGTTTAGTACATTTTTGGTCATGGCTATGTTAAAACTTTAGGAATTATGACTCCTCTGGAAATTCAAGTAACCTAGCAGTGGGTATATGAATACACTGCATCATTCCACTATAGACTCTCCTGATAAGGCTCAGGAAGATCTGAAGATAAACCTTGCCAGAGAACACTGAGGTACAGAAGACACTCTGTTACTTTATCTTTTCCATGTCCTTTGTCAGTAGGTCCCTTGCCCCACTGAACAGAAGGTCCACACCTTTCTTAGCCTTTCTTTAGCTGCTGTTGTACTTACAGTAGCTCTTCTTGCACTTCACAACTGTTCCTAGTTTTGGCTTAGCTTTTGTGTGATATCTCTTACATCTGATATAAAAGGTAATAATGTCAAAAAGCTATTTTATGTATACATAGATCTTTCCACAGCACATTTAAACGCTGAATGTCTTGGAAGTATATCAAATTAAGCTACTATTGTGCTCTGCAATTTACTTACTTATTTATTTATTTTGAGGCTTTGTTTGGGTTTTAGCACTTAATTTACTCACATTGTACTCTACCTTATTCTTCTGTGGAAGATTCAGTCTTCTCATGATTAAGTCCCAGAAAAAATTATGCACACTAGTCTAGATTGTTCATCACTGCTTAAATGGAAAGGGAGACCACTGGGAAAAACAGGGCTTGCTCACTTGAGAACTTTAAAATATTAAAGGTGATACAAAGCCAGCTTCTACTGATGAAATTGGTGGGGTTTTTGTTTTGTTTTGTTTTGTTTTGTTTTGTTTTGTTTTGTTTTGTTTTTAACCGTTACTTTATCTGATACACATTTTTCAAGGCAAGAAACACTTGGCAATATTACTTCTGTAACTTTGTTTCATGCTTAGCCTAGACTTCAATTATGCTGTTTGTACAAAAGGGGTATCTTTAACACTGTCATTCTGTAAATGTGTTAATAAATACATGTGTTTCCACAACAAAGGAATACAAGTTCTAATGACCTTCAAATATTTCTAAAATAGCATCAGTGATGTATAAAATTAATAGATTTGCAATCTGACTGCTGTTTACATTTATATGTGGAGAGTATATGAGATCTTACAGCAAAAGCTGAATTTGAAATCTCTTCTGTAAAAGACTGGATTTTTCCTCTTAGAAAGAAATATCTTATGTTCCTAGAATATTTATGTCAGGTTGCATATAAACACATATCCTCTAAGTGCAAAACTTCAGCTTGATATACTTGCAACCTTTATTTTGAAAGAGAAACCCAAATACGCATGTAATTACTAAATCATTTTTAATGAAGTGTTGATCATCATGAATAATGCAAACTACTGAAGATGATCAATGCCCTTGACAGACATGCAGTTGTGTATTCAACTGAATGTATAAAGTTTAATAAATTCTGAACCTTTTCACTAATACGCTGTTGTTGTGAATGTTGAAGTGAATTTTTTAAAATAAATAATAATAATAATTTAAAAAGCACAGAGATACATATACAAAAACTAATCATGTGTGTAATTACTTTGTAGGAACATGATGAGAAGCAAATGCAAACTTCGATTAAAAAGCTAATTTTTTATATTTTTTCTTTTCCCAGGGGCTATCATGTCTCTTTTAAAGCAAAGAGAGAACCCACATATCTTAAAACCTGAGATTCATCAATGTGACCAGACATTACATGCTTCCACAATTCTCTGGCTAGCCTTCTGCTTGATAAGCACAGAAGGAGCAGAAACAATAGGCATTTTGTAAGACAGCCAGCCATGAAGTTTGAATATTAGGAGTTTAATAGAAGAAAAGCTAAGAGTGATCTGTTGGAGAGTAGAGTTGGACCAAATGTATGCACTGCTCTGGACCTGACTATCCTGAAAAAGCTGTTGATGAAACCAAGGTCTGCTTCAGGATTCTTTTCTTTGCATAGAACAAGTATCATGTAATTGCAACTCAATCTCCTAATTGCCAGCATTTGATTGTTATTTACAGTGAAAATTAAACTCACACTGTTATTTCCACTGTAACAGATTGATCATTTTCATCCCAACTCATAATCTCTCTCCCTGCTTTTTTTTTCATCCTCTCATAGAGTTTAGGAAATGGTAACAAAAAACTTAATAGAAATGGAGACATCAGCTTTTCCAGTGATATGTCTTAGGTTTAATTTGCTTGCAATATCTTTTAAACCATATCTTATAAATTTTTGTTAAAGCTGTCTTTAGTATTTCTTATTTTGGGGGTAAATAACTTCTGGTTTTAGGAAGCTGAAGAAGGAACTGTTGAGTAGAGTAGATTGGTTAGAAGCTGGTGTCTTTTTTGTATTAACTGTCTTATTTTGCATCACTTCTGTTTCTAATCCCAAACATCTACTTATCTACACCATTTCTTTATCAGAATGCTTTCTTAAAGGGAAAACCATGAAATGTAACATGTTGAAAAAAATTTAGAAAAGCTAACTGTGGGAAATTATCTGGGGAGATTTTAATAGCATGACAGTGAATATACTTGCATACAGCACAGATGGTCAGAACTTACTCTGATGTCTTCATTGCCCACTCATTCACTTCGCTTCATTTGCAAATCAGAAGATAGAATGCAAAGTTATGTTTTGCAGCAAAGAATAGTTATTGCAGTAACAGTGTGACAGTGTTTACCTTTATGCTAACCATCTGCATCTTCTGTACCATATATTCCACTATGCTTTTAAATAGAAAAAAAATCTCAAAATAGGCACCAAATTTCTGGGTGAAAGATGTGTGTATACACACATATAGAATATATACATACATATAGAATACATGCACATTTATATATTCATATTATGTGTGTGTGTATACCCATACCCACTCACACACACATTCAGGAGGGTTTTTTAAGAAGGCGTCATTTAAATTGTCACACAATTTAACCCATTTAGGCTTCAGCCACAAGGAATATGGTCCTTAAAAAGTGAAACTCATGTCTCCTATTCCTTCTGGAGTCTGTCAATGCTAATGGGAGCTAGGTGAATTGCTTTCAATAACTCAAAAACATAGAAAATGAAGAGGAGCTATGTGGGTCTTTCTAGTAACTTCTTTAATTCATTGAAGAATCTGACTTCCGTATTATACTGAAATTTCCATAAACACACACACAAAAATCAGATTCTTTTAAATCTATGTTCCTGAAAAGGATTTAACACAGGGACAATAAATATTTTAGATTGTTACACGTATTGGTTTAGAAAGATTCTTCCACCAGGGCCACATCACATATCAGATGATTGTCCTTTTGGAGAAAATATTTTCTTATCTTTGTTAAGTTAAACGAAAAAAGTTCAAACTTTTTGGCTCCAAACTGCCATTTGTCACAAAGGATCTGAATGTTGAATGCTAGAGAAATCCAATTACTCTGTATTTCTCAGAAGCAGTTACTTCCTGGTTCTTCTAATATCTGCTTTTCTTCCCAAGGTACAGCTGGATGTGTACAAATATTATAAAACCTTTTGTCAGGTATGTTGTGTGTTTTCTGGAAGGTCCTCTATGTTATTCATGGTTTATCTCAAGTGATCAAATTCACACACAGAACAAACACACACAGTGGCATATATACCTGTGTGCATGTTTATTTACCCTTGATCAACGTAACTATACATATAATAAAAATTTTTGAAGAAAATATTATAAAATGACTAGCATAGGCTCCTTACAGACTCTGGGATAGAATGAGGATTTGATTATCAAAGAACTTTCTAAATTTGTAGTTGATATTCATCTCCATTGAGGTATCATCAGTGTAAACCTTCGTTGTCAACAAAGAGAAATACTTTCAAAACAGAAGCAAACAGGCCTTTATATCTACATTAAGTTGAGAAGACTCATTCTCTGAAAGTATCTTTCAAAATAACTAGGGGTGACCTGGTGACTACCTTGGATGAAGATGCCTGCCCTGTAAATACCTGTGTTGTGCCATATGAATTCCATCCCATTTTTCCTCAGGACATATGTAGTATTTACAAAGGCCACTTAACTAATTAGATTTCCTACCTTATTCATAACAATTGTGTGCAGAAAAGTTTATTTGAGTGGTGTATCTTAATGTAAGATTACACTGTCATAAGTCATTGAGTATTACAGGGAATTGCCAATAATAGATTATTTTTCAGATGACCTATAGATTCAATAGAAAATTGTCATTGAATTTTACTCATTCAGCTGGCACACATTAAGAAAAAGAATAGCATGGATAACTGCATCTTTATAGTGTAAAGGTTTTCTCGTCTTCTCTAGTTGCCTTAATTTCTTCTTTTTTTTTCTTTTTTTTTCTTTTTTTTTTTTTTTTCTGGTTGCTTATTCATTTAAGTAAGATTCCCCTCACTAGATCAGAGAATAGAAGATGGCTGGCAGAAGGTTGCTCAGATTTGATGTATGAGGTGAAAGCAGTGTTACGGGAAAAGTGATTTCCCAAGTCACTCAATTATAATGCCGTAATGAAGCAAAATTACTCCTAGTGAAACACCTTTGTTGAGGAAATATAGTCAACATGATCTCAAGAACAGAGTTAGATCCACTGCACAACTAAACGAGTTACAACATTATGTTTACATGCAGTCTTAATGTTTCATAGTGGCTTGGATTTATTCCACCCTCATTTTAGCAAATGAATTGAGGGTAGAAAGCTAATTTCTCCGTTATCCTCACTTTCTGAGTCTTTGAATGGCAAAGCCAGATTCTTCCGAGATGAAGCTATACAGGAAAATGCAGTCTATTAATTTGTTATTTCATAACAGGAAGAAGAGCACCTAACGTATTACAACTCCTAGCCCATGGGAGCAGCCTAAAATTAGCATACATTACAATGCCTAAAATGAAAATAGCATGGGCTTTTGGTCCCCACACCAACTATTTCACTCTGTAGGTCCACTCAAGCTGTGCTGCACTAATTGCTAATGTAGACACAGCCTCTGACATCAGTTTGAAGGATAGCCTTATTAACTTTCCACTGGAGTCAGCTGGAAAGAGTGGGTACCTTCAGAGTGCTTTTCATTTCCACAAAATCTCTTACTCTTCAAAATACTGCACTCTCTGCACTAGTTATGGGCAGCTAAGCTAATGTTATGTGTCATTTATAAGTGCTTGAAGTGAAAGGTCTTGATGCTATGTCTATGTCTGCACTTAGACTTATTCCTTCCTGCAAAACCTTTATCTTAAAATGAAATCACCTACTCACATCCTTTGAGCTCCAAGTTCCATAAGCACATTCTGCAAAGTTGCTGCAAACCATCCAGGTTAAATGGTACTAACAAACTTGTAATTAGATGCAGGGAAATGTGCTATTCTAGCAAGTGGAAAACCTACATAAACTAACCATCACAATTATAATCTACAAAGTAATCTAATTTTCATATTTATTGGAGAATAAATGGTTCTACATAGCAAGATTGGAAGTAATTTTCTTTGAGAAATTTATTGAAAGCTGAAGCAAAATCCTTGGCAAGAAACTGAATTATTCTGCAACCAAGATGTTCCATGAACATTAAAAGAAGACATGTCAAAATTATCAGTGATTTTAAAAAAAAAACAGAAGGAAAATTAAGAGAATCTTTCTGTGAGATCAACCTTTAACATAAACAGAAATGATCAGAACCGAGCAATAAATGAGCCTGCTCTGTTTATTCAATTTTCTATGATAATACTTCCTGTAATGCTTAAGGTGCAAGTCTTAAGAAGTGTAATATAAGTCACAAGAAATTTGCAGATAGAGGGTTGATTTTTTCAGTCTGAAAGGAGATGTTTTATTTTTTAGACGGTCCAGGTGAAGAAGTTAGAACAGAAAACCTGGGGTATCTAACTGTCAAGACCTTAAACAGATAGTATACGTTCATGTATTAAAATAACAAATTCATAGACAAAGGCTCATATATTTTTCTGTTATGATTTATTATTCTGTGCATGAATATCACTTGAACATTTATTTTTGCCAGTCATAATAGTTTCTTATTGCAACTGGCCTTCCAAGTACTATATTTTCAACTGGGAATGCCTCTGAAAGTACAATCTTCATAGTCTCTATGGCTAATATGATCTTTACTACTTTCCTCTCTTTTCTTTTTTATCTGTAACTCATTAATTCATGAAGGTCAGAAGTCCTTCAACTAGTATGAAAAAACTCAACAGTTTAAAATCCCATAGCAGAAAAAAGTAAAAATAAAAAAACACTTAAAGATCTTTAACTTTCCACTGTTTCTGCCTTTTGGAAACTCGATCAGTGCCTATGTGACAGTAATATTAATGATGATTTTTTGAAGAGTAGGTGTCCTCAATTATGCAGTATAAATTGAAGGTAAAAACAAAACTCTATTAGTATGCATCCTTACACTTCTTTGCCCCTCCACAGTTTCCTCATCACAATGCACTTTCTCTTCTACTTATTGCAAAGAACTATTCCCTTAACTCCTCCAGAGACTTTGTAATAGTAATACATTAAGCTCAATACCACCTGGATTACGGTGTTTGAATAGCTGAAGGGTTTTTTTTTAATTTCCCTTTAGTTTTTTTCTCTTAAACAAAAGAGGAATATTAAATTAAATATTTGAATGTCACAAGTATTGAAAAATTATTCAAAAACATCACCTGTAGAAAATAAAAAAATTACTATCTCTATCCAATTTGAAAAACTTTTTTGTCATAATATATTTGGGTATTTAATTTAGATATTTCTAATTAATTAATATTATTCATTGTAATTAATGAGTATTGCTGAGTTTCTGGACACAGCCATACAGTGATCTCATTCCTACTTTTTCTTCAATGATGTTCCTATGTAAAATGTGAAATCAATCTGACATGGGAGAATTTGGGTGCTGCAGCCATAAGAACAGAACCACAGCATCCAGTGTCACAGGGTCTCAAATTTATTTACTAAGCAGTACCAGGACAGCCGCTGGTTAGTGATTTCTATGCTACAGTGTTCACACACTACACACTTGTAAAAATTAAGGCTCCAGCCTCTCCAGTCCATTTCAGATGTCCACATGGATCCAGGGTATCCCCATACATAGCGATAATTAGCATATTTTACATAAGTCATAAGCTCAGCCCCCAAATGTGTGATGCAAATGTAAAGTTCTTAACAGTTACATGACAACTTGTGTTATCTTTGCTTCTTTCTTTCTTTCCCATATGTACCAGAGTAACCCAAACAGGCAGAGCTGCGTAGGTGTCCTCTGGGTCTCATTCACTTGAGCAGTGGTGCCAGGGGTAGGCCTTACCCCATTGCAATAGCAAAATTATGACTGATCTAGGTTAAAATTCAGTACATAAGGCTTGCAAGAGAAGTTAACAATGATGAAAATCTAGGAAAAGGGACTTAGTGGAGTGAGTCCAGTGAAAGGCCGCTAAGAGTATTAAGGGCATGGAACATCTTGCATATGAGATGAAATGGAGAGGGCTGGGACTGTTCAGCCTGCAGAAGAGAGACTCAGGAAAATGAAGAGAAACAGACTCTTGTCATTGGTGCCAAGAAGCAATATGCATAAATTGAAACACATGTTATTTTGTCTGAACATTAGAGAACAGTTGTTTACTTTGAGGGTGGTTGAACACTACAACAGGTTTCCCAGGGAAGTTGTGGTGTCTCCATCTGTGGAGATATTCAAAACCTGACTGAACACAGTCCTGGGCAACCTGCTGTAGGTGACCATACTCTGATTTAGGCAGGGGCTGGCTGAAACAGTCTCCAGAGGTGTTTTCTGACTTCAGCCATTCTGTGATTCAGTGATTCAGCTCCTCAGCCTTCCTCTCCACCCATCCCTGTATTTTTGATGGTCTTTGTCATCTCTCAGGAAGGTACCATAAGTTTAGCAGACACTTGCTTGCATGCCACCTATAAATAATTCACACTTGTCAGTGATACCCTCATAAAAAATGCACTGGGGACATCAAGTCACTGTTTTATGGTCTGCATCATCCCCCTGGAGCTTTGCAACTGTGTAGTGGCTCAACTTCAAAAAGAGGGGTGGTAAATGCCCCTTCTGGAGTGCTAGAATGATCCCTGCTCCTACATTCCTCTTCTGACCACATACAATGTAGTGTCAGGTGCCTTAAGAACTTCCTGCTTAGCTATGGACACATGAGTGAAAAGATTAATCTTTCCTTAAACATAAACTTATTAAAGTTAGATAATCAATTTTGTGCTGGTTTCCATTGGCTCATTTTAAAGTGAATGAATGCAAACAGTTCTAGAGGGTTAGAATTTCAGAAACTCAGGATTATATATCAAGATAACAGCTTTGAGTTGACTTTACAAACAAGCTGTAAATTATTATCTTGTACTGCATTTTTAACATTTAATAAATTATTCTGATTCCACACCAAAGAGGCTGCATAATTACAAAAAGGGAATTAATGCTAAATAATATTTAAACAAAATTTGCATTTCTTTGCAGAGTTAAAAATCTGAATTCATCTATAAGTGTCAGCCATTATTTGTTTTTCATTTCACAAATAACTTTCTTATCTGAGTCACCTTGAGACTTTATTTACAATTCTGTTTCGGGTTTTTTTTTTTCAAGACATGCTGAAATACCACTACATCTGGCTGAGAAATCCAGGGCTTGTTTTAGCAAATTCTTGCTTATGCAGCCAGCCTCACTGGTTTTAGATTATATGGGTTATGAAAAAAATAATTATATAGGCAATGAGTTCAAGATATGTAATGGAACAGGGATGATATGAAGTGAATGCTGAAAATAAGTAGCAATATTCATTGTTGTTTGCTATGTAGTAGTAGTAAAGCAATTAAGACCTAGAATCAGATTGCCTTACCTAGGCCTTACTTGAGATCTTATTTGATATTTACTCATAGATTAAATATGAAACATTTCTTTTTGAAGAGTAAACAAAACAAAATCTGTTTAAGATAATAAGTGTAATACTTTTGTTATCAGGAAATCTTATAAAAGAAACATATCTGAAGAATAGTGTGTCACTGTTAAAAAGCATAAAAAACAAGCAAAAAAGAACACTGTTAGAATAATTGAATCTATCTATAAATAATTTTAGTCTGTTACGTTATTTAACACTTTTTGCTATATATGAAGCTAAAGAAAGTTCCACATTAAACACTGGTACACATTGACGAGGTTTGGGTCATCAACTCATTCTCACTACACCCTCAACCACAAATATTTTATACTTCTAAATTAACCAGATATAATTTAATTCACCATGATATAATTCATCATAGCATGAAGTCCAAAATTCAGACTTAAGCAGTGCTTAGCTGCTTCAAAATATGAAACATAAAATTCCCTTTATTAGACAAAGAACTACCTATAACTAGCCAATTGTAATGTTATTTTTATATTCACATATAGGTGGCTAAATATAGATATGTAGATACAGATTATTGCCAGAAGCTGACATGCTCATTCAGAAAGTTAAATACTTGGGGTTTTTTTGCCTTCTTCAGACAGGAATATTACTAATATCCAAAACAGACATGAACTTTCACTAACTGCAACACTTTGGACAAATTCTACTTTCTGTCCAGTGGTGTTTGACTACAATATGTATTAAACAAACAGGCAAAAGAGAAATAAGATTTCCATTTCTCACAAGAGCTTCCTTACTGCAAAGTTGTTCTTTTTTTTTTTCTTTTTTAAATGAGTCTTTCATCCTTTTATACATGTGACCTCACTTCAGCAGAAATTCAAAAAGATGATACAATGGCTTCTAGCTTTTAAACACCCACCTGTATCTACCACAATGAATGAAAAATTTTATAAGAAAGTGGAAAGACAGAGTAAAAAAAGAACAACTAAATGATTGCAAAAAAAGCCATTGCTAGATTAAGTAATGTCTAAAGGTAGATTATGATCAGATTCAACAGTATATACAATGGCAAATGTGAGAGGTGTGCAGGGAACTGCTTCTTTGCTTCACTTTCTCACCTGTCCAGTTCTTTTCCTATATCAGCTTCATTAACAGACATGCGCTACCAGGGAAATCAAACATGTAAAAGAATTACCAGGTCACCTCATCTGCAGAGAGTGTATGCATCTCAAACAATGCACAAGCAGGGCCTGATTCATTCTAGTACCTGTATTTTCTGTTTCTTTTGTTGCATTTTACAAAAATTAGTAAGCAGTACATATGTGCTTTATTAAAGAAAAAAAGATATTCTGGTCTTTATCGTGTCTTCTGTTTGTTTATCTTCTATCGCAATAGCAAACTTTTTTTTTTAAGATTTTGGCTCTTCTGAGAACAACTGTGAAAGGACTTCCTTTTTCTTTTTAAATGTACTGTGGTTTGGCTAAAACTTTTGCAAGTCTCCTGCCCTCTCTCTATTTTTATCACTTTCATGAAGAATTAGAATAATCAGTTTAATTTCAAAAGTGTTAAATGTTCCCATTTGAAATCTAATTGCAGTCCATCTGGCCTTAGTTAAAGCAACAGCTAAATAGAAGATATTAAGTAGAGCATAATTACATATTACGTTTCAAAATTTGAAAATTAGAAAGTAACTTGATTGAACAAACTGTGGTGCAACAGTACATACCACATAGAATATGCATTCATTCCCAAACTAACTGCTAACTAGGATAATTTATAGAATCATTATCATGTGCTTCTTCTTTTTGAATTTTTCTCTTTGACATTTTTGCATTAAGAAATCATTAAGTTTTGTATTTTAATGTAATTTTTCCATTTAAATTACCAAGCAGTTACTCATGATGGTTATGACTGTGCATGGCTTTTGGCACTAATATATCTCTGAAAACATATTGTTTATAATTCCAAATCCTCAGCTTTATCATTTTAAATTTTAACTCCTCTCTGAAGCTGGAGTAATATCGTTCCTTTGTGTTCAGCAAAGGGAAGCTAGGGAATTTGCTCTTTTTTATTGCACCTTTCTTTCTTGTAAGCTTTAATTCAGAAAATAGTTAAATATGCTCCTAGACTAAGAAATCTGTATGTGCTATACCTGCTCTAGAACTTCCCATTTTTCTTTCCAGCTGTGAATGCATATGGACTGTTCTAATCACAACATGTGTTATGATGTTGGTACTGCATCCTCTTCCTTTTCACTGCTATTAACACTACATTTTCCCTTCTGCACCCTTTCAGCTGCCCTTTAATCCTTTAGTGCCTCTTGTCTGCTCAGGTTGTTCCTTGGTTTAATATCCCCCTTTTTCATCATTAACTACTGTCATTTTTCTTTTCTTCAGCCCCTTTTGCATGCAAGCCTGCATACTTGGCCCTTGCCTATCCTTCTGCTGGTCACCCACCTTCCCATTTTCAAACAATAGAAACATGAGAGGAGTCAGTGGGACTTGTCTAGGCTTCTCTCAAGCAAAAAGCTACAACCACTTCAGATGCTAATCACAACAGATTAGTAAGAGTAGGCTATGGCTACACCTGGCATACTGTGTTACTTACACATAACAGAAAAAAGTACCAGTGAAGTGCATGTCAAAAGTCTCATCAACTTTAGTAACATTAGGATTTAATTCTAGCACACATGTCTACAGTTTGCAATTTAAGTTAATGCTCAACTGTGTCTGCAGCAATCTGTGTACCAAACAGCAAAAGAAAAGGGAATATGGGGGGACACAAATGTGTTGCTGACTTATCACTTTAAATTCCTGAAGCAAAGACACCTGACAAACCACCATTCCCTGAATGTGTTGCCTTAAATATGTCCCATAAAACTGGGGGGGGGGGGGGGGGGGAGAAGGGGAAAAAAAAAATGAAAGAAAGAAAAAAACCAAACAACTGGGAACTCTTCCCACTGCATCAAGTTTATTAAACTGTGTGCTTACCAAGGAAAGATCTAGAAGACATGGTAATTCACAGACATGTTTCATATAAGCTAGTAAACAGGTAAACTGCTTAGTAGTAGGTGCTCTTCATTTTATTTTCTCCAGCAAAGGAGCTCACTAGAGCAAGTGTATGCAATGTTTTAATATTCACAGAATGCTAGGAATGTCTGTATTGTTTTGTGTAAAATGATTTTACTCCTTTTTTAAAAAAGAAAACATTATGTTCATCATTCAACTTTGCATAAGGCATTAACTTCTAATCTGGTAATGTACATAAAAGTCAAGTGTTGTTAAAGTCTCTCTTAAACCAAGCATATGAATTTCAGCAACATGAAAGAAGTGTATATAATATGTTTTCCTCAGAATTCATAGAAAGTCTACTAAACCCTGAAGTGACTCATGACATGAAACAAGGGCATGTAAAGCATCAGGAGTATAAATACCTGGCCTCGGTGGACTGTTGATGAGCTGAATATTATGCTTCTGCTGTGAAAAGACAGAAAATCCCTACAGCCTGTTTGGATCTGCATAATGATCTGCTTTTGATTGCAACTTTTGCCTGTTGCTGAAGAAATCTGTGGTGGCTGAATTACATTTAAATATGGGTTTTATCATTTTGATATAAAAAAGGGGGATGGTCTTCAAAGGAACATGACCATTTCAGCCAAGTTGTGGATACAGAGGGTTTGTCCCAGGGGTTTTACTTTTGTCAAGGTAGCAATGTGGCTACCCTTGCACAATTTTTGCAGTGTTTCATCACACAAATTGTTCCATTTGTTTCCACAGAATGACATGCACAGTCTAATTACATCCAGCAAAGTTTTGAAGTGCTTAGCTTTAGGCACATGAATGACATAAGTGGCATATGAATAAACTCACCTGTAGGCCAAGACTGATTTAGATATATGTCTAACTGCTTTGTTGAACTAGTAACTCCAGTGCTACTCCATGGGAGTAAGAAAACAGGATTCAATAAAAGTTTGAGACACCTAAAAATATATGTTTCTTTATGTAGCATCATAGGTTAGAAGCAATCTTGTGGTCAGGTAAGTGTCTACATGAGTTTGGTGTTGAAAATCCAATCCCTCAAAGAGATCAGCAGCTCAATTACTTGCCTAAAGATGGGTGTCTTGTGCTGCATGAGATGTTAGAGTGTTCCTAAGACAGACATGTTTCAGGACTGATCATGGCCCCCTGGAATGACCATTAGGAGCTGAGCAGGTCCATAGCCCTCACAGGTGACATACATTTTGGCAACTGATTCAAACACAGACTGCCAAACTGGGCAAAATAAGTGTTTTATTTAGAGCCTTTAAAAAGTCTGGGGAAACAGCCAACAGCTGCAAACCAGTCAGTTTCTTAACCAAACTCAGAACTTAAATACAGAGGTTTAATCCAATCTTTATTTTCCTACCTCAGGAAAACAAAAACAAAAAACACCCAAACCAAAATAACCTGCAGGTTCAGCAATACCAAATATAAAGATGTATCATAAGACAAAAGAATGAGTTCTCAGCAAGTGACTTGCTTTTATTCTTTTTTTTTTTTTTTAAGGACAAAAAATAAATCACACAGAAATTATGCAGTAGAACATCTCCACTATTTTGTTCAAGCAGGACTGTAGGCAGGAGACAAATGGGTACGCCTGACTAGACATCTGAATATCATGGTAAAACCTAGGCAACTAGGCAATGTGGAATAAGAATTTATGACAAGAATAACTCATGGGATGGATTAAATTACTTCCAAACCTCTGTAATTACAAGAAATAGCATGTATTAGAGATGAAAAAGCCATTCCTATTTCATGGTTATGGTGTGAATGGGGTGAACTGCCACTCCATCTATGGATATTCTTTTTTCTTTAGCTTTCTGAATATAGCATACATTTAGCTGAAAAAATGTGTAGGTTTTAAAAATTTAAATACTGCTATGATATTTTACAAGTGGAACTAAGATACAGAATTTGCTAATACTTTCCTTGGTCTATGCTTTTTTACATTCTTACTGAAGAAGTCACGCTCTGAATTAAACTTTGTGTGGGAGAGAAAGGCATTTAGCCTGCATTACCATGTAGTCAGTTCAGTTTGAAGGAAAACAAACATAATGATTTGAGTTGTTAGTATTTTTCTCCTCTGTAGTTAATACAAATGTGTTTTTCAAAAATCTGCAATGCTTAAAGCATTAAGATCAACATTAGTTTTAGTCAAAATTATATAATGCAACTTGAAAATTGAAGACAGAAAACACAGAATGAAGTAACACAGCTTGTTCATGAAGAGCATGAGAAAGATTATGGAATTTATGGCACATGCAACAGAAGGAAAATTATGGCATGATAGATGCATTGTCCAAATTTTCCAAAGGTAGCTTTTAGTTCTTGTACTTACTCCACTGTAACACCATAGACTGCATTTTTTTCTAGTGCTTATTCTTTATGAAGTGATTCAGATTTACTGGCCAAAATCCTCAACTGAATTGTAACTCACAACAGGTTAAGTCCCCTAAGGCAAACAAAGCTAACCATAGAGAAAGCACTCAAGAAAGAAGTCTTCTAGCAAGTAGCACAGAGGTGACATAAAGAACATTCAAGGGAAAAGGTATCTGGTGCATTTTCCTGCACTTACCTACCGATTCCAAATGCTCCATTTATCCCACTTCTGAAATGGTTAGAAATTATATGTCAGAACATATGGTTATCTGAAATAATAAGAAAAATGTCTTAAGTTAACTCGAAAGTCAGCAAAATATTTGTGTGAACAAACTATAGCCTGAGTTGATGTAATAATAAGGTAATCAGTAGTTAACCTATGCATTCATTCTCTCCCAGATACTGCTTCTGATGAGGGGTATTAGATTCGCAGTAGTGTGAATGACTATGGAGTTTCCATTAGAAGGCATATCAGCTAACAAAGTGAAAATCCAGGAACACTTCAAACTAGAAAAGGGATTTTGTTTATGGCTATAGAGAGAAGTATATTTCCTTGAATATCCATAGCCTGCATAGTTTGACAATGTGAGGTCAACAAAAGCCCACCCAGAAGTACTGTCCTGATGTAGATATCCACAACAAAATAGTGAACTAAGAACCACCAGAAAGAGAGGCATGCCAGTGACCTACTCTCTAAGTAGAATCAGAATAAAAACCAAAATAAAATGAAAAGGACTTCATTAATTGTGAAAGGAAAGCTAATAAAACTACTCACTAGAAGAAAACATTCTGATGGGAATGGGGGAAATGGATTCTCGTGTTGGTATTAAATAGTGCAATCAATAATAATTGTAATGGACACAGAAAAGGAAACATTCTTACAACCAAAACCTATAGATTTTTGAGGAGCTTGCAAGAAGTGATAATTTAAATGGAGTTACAAATATACCATCGGCCATTTCTTCAGGACTGACTTTTACATAAGACAAAAGCTGAAATTGACATCTCAGAGATAAAAGTTATGGGTAAGAAAATGCTATATGAGGAGTTAGGAAATATGTAAAAGCCAGAGGACAGTCATGAAATTAAGCATGTAGAACTATGGCAAAAAATTAATTAAATGTTTCATAAAAGTTGCAATGAGTTTTTGCTATATAAGGAGTTTTAGTCAAACTTGACCCCAAACTTCAGAGCTACAGACAAAGACAATATGAAATAAGCTTTCTAAATTGCCACTTACTGAGATGGTGTTGAAGCACAGAATGTTCATTTTCAATGGACCAGGCAACAGAAACATAGGTATTTATTTTATGTAAGAATAGGTAACATAAGAATGAAGTATAATCTGGAAAAAAAAAAAAAAAAAGCAGATTTCAATCAAATAGCATTTTCTTGAGAAAGTACAGATATAATTTTTGTTATAAAAATTATGAGTTAAACTCCTCAGATGTGCCTAAAAAAAAAAGTGGACAAGGAAGAATCAGTACTAATAACACATATTCTGAGTTATTTTTTAACTGAAGTATCTGACAGCATCATTCTGCTGTCCAGTCCTACTTGATGTGCCCACCACATTCTACATAGCATCCAATTGCTAGTCCAGAAAGCATAGGCTTTCCTCAAGTCCTGTCTTTTATCTCCCAGCTGTGTTCAAATGCCTTTGATATGCTACCAATGGCACTAGACACTGTTCAAGCAGGTGAATAAATCCCTGAGTGTTTTCTGTACCAATTAAATATAGAAAAGCATAAGAAGCAAGAATATTATGGCTGACATGCACAATCATTATCAAAATAAAAACACTTTCAGTGCTTCAGAAAGTAGAAACCTGACCTTTTCACAAAGGTTAAGTGTCATTGCACAAGAGTCTCTATCATAGCAAAGAGTGCTGCTGTAAGTCAGCATTTTAATTACCTGACTGATTTACACTTCCAGTTTATTTACCTCTTCTCAACAGCCAGCTCATCTTTCATCTTCTGTGTGCAATCACAAGCAGTGTGAAATGTTATTAAAATGGTTAGGCATAATTGATAAAGAGGCAATTTCCCAGCATGCTTAAATGACTTTCAGCAGGACTTGTTTTCTTAAGTTGTTTTTAAGATCCTGCCCTAAAGGTTCTCTAAAGCCTGGCTTCCAAACTCAAGACAGCTGTGGTTTCATGCAGAAGACACTGCCTAATTCAGTGGATTAATGTATGAGACTAGTACAGCAAAAATCTCTCAGTACAGAGGCAGGGTATGCAATGCAAAAGATCCACCTGGGAGGGAGGAAAAAACCTGACATGCTTGCAAGAAAGTAAATACAGAATGAGAGTATTTTTCATTATCCCTGTTCACTTGCAATTAAGAAAACTGGCGTAACTGCCTCCTTACTAGTGATTCCAGAAGGGTAGCCTTGCTTGACCCTTTGCATAGATGTCCATTTTCAGTTAAATGTGGTCCATAGCCTTTCCTGATTACCTAAGGATGAAGGAAAAAAACCCTTTGCTTATCTTACTTCAGCTACTTCAAAACCATTTTTCCACAATATTCATTAAAATTGATTTGTCTTCCAAGGTGATTCTTATTTTATAGACCCATAAAGTGGACATAGAAATAAAGGCTTTAATCTGCATGTCTCGTTTTGAGGAGCAATTTTCTTTTAGGCAAAACTAAGGTCCTATTTCAAACAGCCTAATTTCTGATTACTACAACCTGAGTAAGAGGCTGTTTTATTCTTATCAGCAGAATTTTATTAAAAGGGAACCTACAGCCTTCAGCAGACAAGAAACATTATCTGAACTCTGCCTTCATCACCTCATCAAAGCAGATTTATCGAAAATTGTGCATGTCTAAGGGACTGAGTACTTTGTTGAAAAGACTGTATTGCAAAGAAATGACATCTACATTATCAAGGACAGAATGTTACTAGATTTATAAACCGCCAGGCATCATAAAAGAAATTGCTGGCTGAAGCTATATACTGTTTGCCATGTGATGTCACACTGGATATAATGTAACAGGATCTGGCACATCAGTGGTACGATTAAAGGATAATATTAGTACTGTGCCTTTTTAACTAAGGAATAATTCAGTTCCTAGGGGATAAACGGGAAGACTGAAGAGCTAGGAGCTTATGACTTGAGATTACTGCAAAGAAAAATAATTCATTACTATCTCTTCAACTCCTATTTTATGAATGTGCATCAAAAGTTGGTTTGATAATTGGTATTTGCAACTAGTCCTGAGTTTTAATAATGTATTTAGAATTTGCTTTTTGATTAGCTTAAGACAGTATTTTCATTAAACCTTAAAACATTCATTTTAGAAGAATCTGTGTTTAGAATGTCACTTGAAGAGATGGCATTTCAGTCTCTATTCACTAAAGAAGTCCAGTTATAAAGGGATCAGATTATCCATCTGCTTCAGCTCTCCAAGTCAAATCTCTTCTCAATTTTTTCTAACAGCCACAGTTTTCTTGAAATGAGTTACGCTAGCAGCGTGATGCTTCTCATCGGTAATTGCCTACTTCATATATTGATACATTAAACCTTACACCATAAAGACTGATTCTCTGCCTCTTTGGTCTCTGCATACATTTTACTGAATGTATCGTTTCTAGCATGTGTTCTATGCTTACAGCTGTAGAGACAGTACATGATGTACTAATAATACAGATAATAATACAGATTTCGAGAGCTTTGTTGAAAACAGCTTCTACATTTTACTGAGAAAATAATCTCCTTGGTCTCTACTGCCAGTATCTCTGGTTCCAGAAATTATTCTATCAGGGGAAAACAAACTGAAGTCCTAATGCTCTCAGTAGCAAAACTGTAACTGCAGTGAATCTAGGAATATATTTTTTATCTTTTTTGTCTGCAAATGGTATCTACCAACAATCACACCACTGTTAAGAAGAGCTATGTACAGAACTGATTTGCAAAACTAAATGTGTATCAGCAATAATGCATTTTTGCATTCTGCTAGGAATCAAAACAACTATCCCATGATACATTGAAGCAGATAGTTAGGTACTAGCCCATTGACAATGGAGACAGGACTCTCAGGGGGATTTGTGCTGATTCCAGTCAAGGCCGGCACCTTATTTTCCTCAACACACTCCCAGAATCAAGCCATGAAAAGACAGCAGCTGCCACCAACAAGCAACAGAAATACAAGGAGAAAGGATTCACCCTAAAACAGCAGGTGAGTGAGGAGCTGAACGCAGTATTTCATAAATGACCTAGCTGTCAAATGACTGAGAGTGACTGGCATATGGAAGATACAGTGCTGTGATGGGGTTTAAGGGACCATCACACTGATTCTTCTTTAGGATGCCACTACTGGTCTTGGAAGCTGACTTATACCAGGGAATCTACAAAGCACCAGAAAATGTGCTCATGCTCAGACATGAATCCAGTGTTATGATTAACTGGCATGATTTTGTCTTGAAGTAGTAGCCTGCTCTCAGACAACTCTGGGGCACAGTTCAAGGAATAGCATGTACAACGGACTGTTCCTAATAATAGGCAACCAACCTAATGGGAATCATCCTGGCTGTGGGGTGGGAGGTATGGGATAGAGCCTGGGATGTAAGCTGTGCATGCTGTTTGGCCCTAGAAACAGTCAAATGTTCCTGGACTGTTTATTTACCAGTAGAGATATAGCCTGGAACTAGCTTTAGTTAGCTTCAGTTCTCCGGCTTTAAGGTAACGCTACCAACATCTTTTGCAAAGCATTTTGTCATCTATTTAGAAAAAATATTGGTTAAAATGAGACTTGGTTATTACGTTCTCTCAGCCCAACTAAAGTTCTATTAAGAAAAGAATCACTCTTTCACTATGTTCAGGTCTTCTCATTTTCAAAACCTTTCCCATCTTAGCTCCCCACTACTTATTGATTTTCATCTCATCACATTACCATCAATGCACTCCCTCTTTTCTGCAGATGATGCCAGCCCTAGTTGTTTGCTTGCCTTACTTCTGCCCAAAATATCTCTGTGCTTCCTACTGAGACAGCGTACTGGTGCTGGCTGATTAATTTACTACATACCTACCTTCAGTTGCCTCTGAGGGCCTACTTCTATGTAACTTTTACAGCAAGTCAGTCAATATATAACTTAGTCAACAGCTCAATAAAACTAAAGTTTATTATACAGTCACTAAAAAAAAAAAATAAGCAGAGGTATGTGGTTTTTTCCTCTGTTAAGTCCTTTGTTGTTTTTTTTACTGAAAAAAAAACCAAACCATTGAGACAAGTATCATACCTATCTCTTTAAGTTTACAAGCTTATAAACTTATAGGTTCCAAGCAGAATGGTATAAGAAAAAGTATCATAAATTACAACATAATTAGTATTGCATCAAACTTGGTAGTACACTACCACACCAGCACGACCCAGCTCTAGACATAATATATATCCTGGTTGTGCTGTTGCTTGCCAGAACAGGTATAGTTACAAACCCAAACCTGCAATATTGTGGGTTTAGGTGTATTTCAGAATTTTTTTGTAACTAGAAATTGAACATGTTTATAACAAACTTGTAATCACTAATCCTTTTTACCAGTTGAGAATAACAACAGGTGTAATTTTGTCATAATTTTCAAACCACTTGCCACTGCTTTGTTTCCAAGTTGCATGAAACGTTATTATAATTTATGTGTGCAGCCTGGCTCTTAGCACTACTCAATCTTTAATGTCCCCATTATGTTGCTCTAATAGGTATTCTTTCATACAACTGTTTTTCTCCCTTCTCAAACATAATGAATCTCTAAGTCCAAGACCTGTATTTCTGTTTCTTCTAACATTTTCTTCTCATCTACATCATTGTTCTACTGTGAAGCTTCTCTGACATTAAGGCAGAAACAAAAGGGTTTATTTCTGGGTCTAAACATTTTCCTGCAACTTTCTTGGTAATCTAAAAGTTCCTCTATTACATGGATTTTTCATAATTTGATCACAACTAGCCAAGTCCAGTAGTCACTCTGAGCAAAAGTCCTATAATTGCATATCAGCTGCATATGTTATGGATTATATAGAATTCTAAAGCATTACTGTTGGCCTCAAAGCATTGTTATTAAAGGTAGTTTACAAAAGTAACTGAAATAAATACGCAGTCATTACACTAGTATATGTAACCTGCCATATAAGTTCTCCTTTCTTAAAATTATCAGAGTAAAGTTGTATGCTCCCGGAGTAGAGCTGAAAGCAAGGAGGAATACCCAAGAATAGCTCAACTGTCATGGGATGTTTATTTCAGGATACTTGAATCCAGCTCCTTTTTTCCTCCCACTTTGGACAGGAGAGGGTACTTTCTGAGATTAAGACACCAGAATCTAATTAACTACCTGTGCGCCAGGGATCTTTTCCTTTGAAAAAACAAATAAACAAACCCCAAAACAAAAAACAGACAAAACACAAAACAAAACCAAAACAAGAAGAAAGAAAGAAAAAAAAAGCTGTTTCTACTCTCATGGAAGAAATACGAGGTTTACTGGAAGAGCACTTCTCAGCATCTAAAGCTATGAGAAAAAATGGAGTCACAGCAATATTCAATACCTAATACTGCTGCCAAGCATTAGGCAGCCTCCTACTGTGTGACCACTGTGTCTAATAATTTTCCTAGTTTAGCTATATGAATCAAGAATATATTTCTTAAAAAAAAGTTTCCTTTGTTCTTTTGAGAATGTAGGTTATATATCTTGTTTCATAATGAATAATATGAATAATTATGTATTCAGAAACAAGCATGGCTCTAATATTTTAAAGTAAAAAAGGAGATTTGCTTAACTGCTTAACTGCTACTTTGCAGATCCCTGTTTTAGGTCAGAGACGTTGCAGTCAATGCATAAATACATTAAAAGCTCAGGTACCCATATATAATTAAAACAGCATAGCAGCAATAATTCTTACATGTATATTTGCCATTGCTGTACATAATCAGGTGTTCTAGCCCTCTTAGTCAAAGCAGATAATAGTAAGAAGGAAGTAATGTGCTTTTAATTTATCCAGTGGCTGGCTGCTTAAAGATCTCACAGAGGACAGAGATGAAGTAGTTCTTTTTACTCTTGGTGAAGGGATGTGAACCTGTTACCATCACCGAAAACACATGAAAAAGAGGCTGCTATGGGATGACACAGGTAAGAAGACTTAATCCCCTGCAGCTAAACAGGAATCTTTGTATTCTGCTTTGCAGGAATAACTCACTATACCCTATACAACTGCACCTAGAATAGAATGCTGAGTTACAAGGTCTATTCCATTACTTTTTAAATTACAAAATTTATAAAAATTTGGTAATGCAGGAAATGGAAGCTGGAAAGTTCCCTAATGTCAAGCCCACAGAGGGACACTAGATGCCTTAGTTGCTAAGCAGAGGTAAATTGAAAGCTACTGTAGCCTTCTAGCCCAGTAATACTGTATTGCCATTGCTAGGAACAGGCCACTGAGTTTGCAAGTCCTCAAAGCAGAGTCTTGTCAGACTTGTCTTGTCTGAACCTGTCTTGAATGCTTACATATTTATTTTTATTTGCTTTAGCTGTGACAACAATTGGTCTAATTTATTTTTTCTAAAAAAAATAATAATCATATTTTTCTTTTCTAATGGCTGTGTTTGAGTTAGCTTACATTTGATTATTTCTATGTTAGGCTTACAGTTTTTGTACAAATAGTAGTAGTAAGCAGTTACTCCTTTTATAACGAGGTATTTATGACTGATGTAGTGATGTTGTGTAGAGAAATACAGTCCTGGTCTGATAGTGGAAGCCCTGAGAACCGGGAACATGGGATGTAGAAGAAGGAGCACAGGCACAGGATGATCAGAGACAGGGCCCAGGCTGATAATGGAGATCCAATGGCTCTAATAAACACACCCACAGCTGGTTCAAGAAATGCAGACCAGGAACTGAACAACTAGTTTTAGGCGTGACAGAACAACAAACAAGGCTCTGACAGACATAAAATGCACCACATCATACACTAAATTTGAATGTAACTTGCAGACTAAGAGCAAGATTTAAAAGCATGTTATCAAGTATAGGAGCATTGACATTATGCTCCTTTCAGCAAAGGGCTTGAATACCCCCACACATACACACCAAACTACAGCCATTGAAGTTAGGATCCAGACAGGCAGTGGAAGGGTGAACACGGCATGAAGGGAAGGAGAGGAGATTAGGAGTTGTGTGTATAACACAACCCTGTGTTTGTTTACTGCATTTGGTAAAGACACTGTCCATGTTTGCTGTTCTTTAAGATGTGCAGACAATGTAGCAGCTGGATTAATCTGCAACCAGCATGTTGAAAAAGGGCGATATTTATTCTAAAATCAGTAAGCACATTGCTGATTTTTCATTTTTAACTTTTGCTATTAAGTGGCAAAATATTGAAAAAAGATACTCAGATACACATAATACCTAACAAAGGAAAGACATGGCATTTAAAAAGAAACACACTCCCCTTTCATTTATATGATGTTTTTTACAGGATTGTGTTTCTCTTGAAACTAGATTGATTGCATAGACTCCAAACATTAAAGCTTCTGTTTAAAGCAAATGAACAAACAATTTATCTTTGCCACGTACAGAAAACAGTTTTGAACGTTTTTAGAAATTATATGCTCAGAGTGATAAAGTAATCACTAGGAAAAGCAAGTAGGTCTGTCCCATGTACAAATTTATACTATTAAAAAGACTATTTATCATTCTTGTCTAAAAACCATAGTTCATTTAGAAAAAGTACCCTTTCCATCACCACAGTTAGAGTCCGGAATTTAAAGAACTCTCACATAGCTCTCTTGGTTTTGGGTGTGGATTAGGCACTGTATGATTTTTCTTTAAATGAGCACATTCTGAAGAATTTTGTTTTCTCCTGACAAACTAATATAGAGTCTGACACGTTAGGGAAGTAAGTACAAAAGGTGTTCAAATAAATAATTTCAGTCATTCACCTTTCTGTGTAGATAACATTTCAGTTAATACTGGAAAATTATGGAATGCTGCAAAGTATTAAACCTCACAGAATGTAAGAATACAAGCTGGGAGTTACTTCCAGCAGAGTCTGATACCTTAATCATACTGAAGAGTATTTGGTTTTGAGGATAACATCACTAGAAGAAAAATAACTAGTTATTTGTGCTAACTGCTGCTCAGCATGTGTAAAGCTTCCACAATTTGGTCCTACATATTTATTCAGAACTCAAAGAATGTATCAATTCTAGAAAGATTTAATTAAATTTACCACATTAGTAACAAAATATTTTCAGAACTGAAAAGTTAACTTAGGGAATTGAACTTCTGAAATTAAAGTATTACGCTTTTCTATGTCATGTTCATGCCTTCATCTTTCAGGAAAAATGGAAAAGTAGGATTCTTAAAGGTTGGTTTTGATCACCCTGACAAAGTAAGCAGGCTATTTGCACACATCACTTGGATTAATTCTGCAAGTACATATCTGTGGGAAGGAGTTAGTTCACAGCAGTGACAATATGGTTTTTTTGGACAGAAGTGTTTGAAGCAGAGTGGAATCCGTGTTGATTAGGCCTTTGAAAGTTTTTCTGTATGTCTTGGCAGTATGTGAGGAGCAGGAATGATGATTTTCTACATAGTCTAAGACTAGTTTTGTATAAATCTTTTCAATTTCAACCCGTTTGCCTCATCTAGAGTGCTCTGTCATTGAGTGCTCCAGTTTCCATCCTCCCCAGCTCCATCCACTGTTAGAAGCAAGAAATCTCTGGCCACTCTAAGAATGTAGAGGAAGTAGCAATTTAAGAGGTAGTGTATAAATATGAATCGTCAATGTGTGGCAATGAAGACTCACCATCTTTTCTACCATGGCTCTTTTCAAACAGCATTTAAATGACAGGCATGGCATAAAATTATAGACCACATTTATTTGATTTCTTTAGTTGTATCTATGCTATAAATTAATAAAGTAAAACAAAAGGTGAGAAGTTGGGGCTTTTTTGTTCCTGGAAGAGAATGGCTTGCATCCATGGCTCCTAAAACATCCCCCCAAAACAGAGGGGTCATGTCTCTATCTATTAACATGCCTTTAGCAAAAATAACTTCCTGTCTACCACATGTAGTTCAGAGAAGAACAAACATGTCTGAGGTCTAATGAAATCAGTGTTGGATGAAAAAAAAGTCATGTATACAAGACACACTTTTATAAGTGTCACCATGCATGAAGGAATACTAGCCCTTCTTCTATGTCCCAACAAAGCATGCAAAAACAGAAGTCCAGTAGCAGTGACAAGCTTCTCCTACCATGCAAAAAAGTTTATTATAAAAGCTTACTGAGTGTAAATACAGTCTCAGAAGCCACAAGCGCACTGAAGCCACTGTGAAGCAAAGGCTCATTTATGGGATCACCTTCACAGCTCTATGATTACACTAGTGCTCTACTGTTTTATACAAGAGGACGGTGTCCTCTAACCTATCTGGTGAGAATAATTTTTTGGGAATTGCCCTGATCTCTACCTTCACTGCAGCACTTTTGTTTAACTATTACTTTTTTTTTTTACTGGAAAATCCTGTAGACAGAAGATAATCTGGATATAAAGCTTTTCAGCTACATAAAACTGGTGCTGAAAAGAGCAAGACCTCAAGTTTTCTTCACGACTATGTAAGTTATGCTCCTTTACACTTCATGTGATACGTTTGGTATTCTAGAACAAGATTTTAGCTAAACGACTTAGAGTACACTGGTTAATGTATTTTATACAAAGCTTTTGAGTTTCTTTTAGTAAACAACAGGATAAAACAAACAAGTCTTTTATTACATTTAAAATGCTGATCTCTGAGCTGTTATTAATTTTAGGGTAGGATGGAGGGAAATAAAGACTGAAATTGCAAAATACTCTGGTACTGGAACACCTACAGTAAAAGCATTTTAAAACTTTTATATCAAACATTTCTGCATGTCATGGGTGTACTTTCTTATGCTTATCTGCAAGTACCACATTACAATCTGATGAGTCAGAGATAAACAATTTTTGACCAAAGCCATTAAGTTTCGTAAGGGAAACACTCATCCTAGTAAATCTGGCATAAGCATAATCTTCTGTAGTTTCTTTTCTCTTTAAGACACAAATACCCTCTAATGAGAAAAAATCTTCAGCATGTTGCAGTTCTTCAAAATTTCTAACATTAGAAGTTGTCTTTGGCAATGGCATATTACAGCAGTAAAGGTATGTGTACTTTTCATAAATGCAAAATAACTTGGAATATTGGGTAAAAATTGACATATTTCTGTTTTATCAAGGGGTTTGGGATTCTGAATTGAACCTTATGATATTTAACTAACTTCAGGGCATATGTTTTTTAGAAAAAATTCTACGGATTCTGAAAAAAAAAGCAATCAAAAATTTGGGGTTTACTTCCAATACTACCTCAGTTAACATTTACAAAGGTTTAGCCACTAGATATTATTTAGCACATTATTTAGTATAAATAGTTTTGTTATCTCCGTTCAGAATCATAAGTTGCATTTTTGAACATTCAGGCCTTAATTCACTGTTTGTTTAATATCAACTACAGTAATTCTTTCAGACATCTCTCATGCTTGAATGTAAGTATCCTGCTAAATATTTACTGAATTACACAAACACTTCAACATTCAGCCACATCAAGCAATCATAAGAGTAAATTCCATTTATGATTTTTTGTCCCTTTTTTATTCTTTGAAAAGAAGGATTTCTGCTTATTTTTCTTATTAAAAAAATAAGTTTTGTTGAACACAACATAAAGTCTTTAACAGATGCCTGCTGACATGTTTATTAAGTATTTTAAGTGCTTAATAACCATTATTTTCCCCTCCCTTTATTGAAGAAGGGAACTATACAGTAGATAGCTCAACACACAGCTCTTTTAAAAGAGCAGTTCTAGTTTTTTCTTCTCTATGGCAGTTATTATCCATCCCTTTGATGTCATTTTTTTTCTACCTGTGTAAGCCATTTTAAACGCCTCTGCTGTATTTCTGAGTTGCGATTGCTTTAATGAATATTCACAATCACGTTTTTATGTGAAATCATTCCCTCCTTTGGCTATTCTAGGACGAATTTACTTCATAATAATGGCATTAAACACAGAATAAATTAAATGTGTTTTTTTATTGATCTATCCTGTGATTTCAAGTCAATTTTCTATACTGTATTGTTACAACAACTGAAGAAGAAATAATTTACGTAACTCAGTATTTGCTAATATTATACAACAAACTTTAAAAGATTTCATATAATTATGAAACAAAGAAATGTAGTTATTGAGTTAGTTTACAGTTAATTTTCCCACAATCAGTGGCGTAACATTTAAGGAAACGACAAAATGAGTATATAATCAATATTCTTTGGTATTGCAGATCTACCTAATGTAAGCTTTAAATATATATGGAAAGCCAGATAATTTGTAAAGCAAAGCCTTGAAAGATATGGAATGATAAATTAAGGTAATTTGTGTGAATAATTTGAAACTGTGATAATTCGTACAATGACTACATTGTAGTGATGGTACATTCAAAAACCTCACATACCTAGTAAAATGAGGTTGTCCAGTTTTGAACTCTGTCTAATGCAAACGTTGTTAGTGTAAACCCTATGGACAGATTAAGATGAGATTGTATGCCAGATTTGAATGTGCAATCCCTATGTTCATATTACAGTAAGTAAAAGACACCCTTGAGCTTTGGATCTTCATTGTGTCATCGTAATGGCACAAAAAGACAAGTCAAGGAAAGGGCACTTGACATCATACATGTAAGTAACAGACAGAACCTGATAAAAATGTTTAGCAAAAACATTCATTTGAAATAAACTGCTTTTAACTGGAATGCCATAAATTTCACTTAAGGAAACTACCATTCCTGTGGTTGTGGGAACTTCTATAGACTTTACTGAATTATACAATGCAATGTGATACAATGCAGTAACAGAGGTCTAGAATTAAAGCAGTAGATAAATGGAAGAAAACTGACACATGTGGACTCAGGAAGAGAAGAGAGGGGAGAAGATGATAATGGAGATAGATGTGATTGCACAGGTGACTGCTCTAAGGGTCTCAGAATTATTGATAACAGTCAATGGCAAAACAGAGAGGATACTCAACAAAATTAATTAGGGAAAAGAAAAAGCACATGTGTGGCATCTGGCATTTTTACACAGCTGCTGTAAGGTCCTCTTGCCAATTAGAAGAAAAACACAGCAGGTAGGTTGCTTTGTCTTTGACTACAGTGCCACTGAAAAAAGGGAACATGCTTTTTTCTCCTGCCTTGTATCATTTATAGTTTGCCTCCACAGCTGGTGGCTGAGATGTATTACTGTACCATTTCTCAAAGCTTCCCTCTGACCTTTGTTGATCTGTATTCTATTAACTACCTTGCTCTCTTAGATGCATCAACTGAATTGCCTGACTGAAACAAGGGACAAAACTAATACTAGTAAGGTTAGTACTATCACTAGTTCACTGAGACTTGGAAATATTTTCCTTGCATCCACTCTCCCTTGACTTCACTGTATGGTTTTGACAAAAAAGATCAAATTTTTTTCCACAGTACAGAATGTCTCATTACATACCAGGCACACTTTTCTGCCTTTGAGTTCTACATGGATGAATGGCTTTCTAAGTCTGCCTGATAGTTGCTGGTAAACTAAAAATCCAAATTATCAATGCTGTGCTTTAAAACTGGTTTCTTTCCTTACATGGGCTCCTGGTTACTCACAAATAACATGGTTTTCCAGAACCGGAACTTTTGTCTGGCTCATGAACAATTCCAGTATATGTCAGATAATCACAACAAATTAACTAGATGTACAATTTAGTTGTAACTCATGTTAAATGGGAAAAACTATAGAAATTAAATAAGCAAAATTGTTTAATTCTAATTCTTTCTTATTGGTGACCTGTATAGTCATCAAATAGCTGAGCAAGATGATACAATATGTAAGTGTACCCAACAAGTACTGACTTGTTAAGAGTTTTTTGACCATTTTTGTACAAGTATAAGCAGCAACACAAACTAAAAAGACAAGTTTATTGTAATATACTGGCTTGGCTTGAGTATTACAATGGTAATTACACACAGAAACACATGTATTGTACATATGTTTCAATAGCTTACTAAGTTCAAGATTTGCACATGATAAAATGGAAAGGGAAGTCATGGGCTTAGTCTCTTCACCCTAAAAACGTAACAGTAATGGAGTTACTTTGAGGATACTGCCTCACTGAGGATTAAGACAGCTATAATTCTGCTTTTCCCAGTATTTATAATGTTTAACAGCATCTCTGTTTGCCGATTTGCTTTTATGATGAAAGCTGCATAGAAGGATTATTTATTGCCTCTGAGTTCTGTGCTGTTATCCTTTTTGCTCTTCAAACCTTGCTAGGCCAATTAATATTCCTTATCTCTAAGAAGGGTAGTTCTTCTTATCCCCAAATACACGTGGTTTTACAGCAGCTCCCAACACACCAATTATTCTAGAATACCAGTATGATTTCATTATATTATGGATAAGTGCAGACTTTGTTCTACCTATGAAACTAAAAAAAAAGCAGAACATAATACTTCAACATTTTGCTTTTTGCATTCTGCTTCAATTTTTCTATCTTATCCTTTTATAGAAAATTGGGTACTCAACACAGCTGAAAGCAAAAATCTAACATTTAAATATCTAGTAAACTATAATGAATGTATTTATTTTTTTCAAAAGGAATATTGTCATTTTCTGTTCACAGTTGAAGCCAAATCAATGAGAATTTACTCAGGTAACTGAGTAGCGGTGAAAGGGGGACCTAAAGAGTTCAAATCATGCACAAGAACTGATACTCAGCTTCACACAGATGCTGCTCAACCCAGTGACCTGGATTTTCAGCAGATGTCACATGGGCCTTCTAGACCTATTGTAAAATGGATCTGTATTAATAATTCATTACTGCCTTTCCTCTCTAAACACTACAGCCATTTATGTAATATTAAGAAACTCCAGTGTTGTGCTCTTTATGCCACCATCTTACATAAAGAAATGTACATCTACCTCACTTCTCCTTTCTCCAGGCTCTACAACTGCAATACATTATTTAATGATAAACAACATTATCTCCTGTCATTACTGATTAGAAATGTGGTTGCTTAGCACCATCACACAATTGTAGTACTGAATATGGAATAAAACAAAAAAAATAATTAATTATATTTTGATGTCTTATAAAATTTGATAAAACAAAGTTTGTAATTTGATAGAAGATGAAGTGCCTCTCCTATATGGGCAGACCACTACATTTGGTAGAACCCATTCTGCATCTTTTTTTAAAGCACCCTTTTACAAGCTTCTTTTTTGTACTCTGCTCAGAAGGCTGCATTATGGCATTACTTACAAATTACAGTGGATTCACCCTGAAACATGAAAATCTCAACTGTAAGGCATATTTAGCTTACATGTAAAAACAATCTGAACCACAAATTTCTCAATGTGAAAGTTCATAGAACTAACTCTATGTAATTAATTATTAATATTCACATTGTTTCAGAAATATTAGAAAGCATTTCATATTCATCAAAGTACAACTGTATTTAAGAGCTGCTGCTTATAGCACCAATCATTGCAAAAGGTCAGGATATAACATTCATTGCCCATTTTTTCTAGTTCCAAAATGTTTCAAAGTGATTTACAGTTGTGACATTTTGCATATGTTTAAGTTTTAGGTATAAGTAACAAATTAAAATATATATCAATAAACAGATAAATCCCTGTAAGTGATTTCCTAAATTTTTCCACTTAGAATGACCAGGTAAGGGGATAATAGCCCTCACTCTGCAATAAAGTACATTTAATTTTAAGAAGAAATGACATTGATATTTTATCCTATTTTTTATATAAAAGCTATTTAAGGCTACAACTATATATATTTAGAACAGTAGGTCAAAAAAAACAGAAAACACTGTCTTACCATAATTTCACCAATGTATTTTTTTTCCTGTCTTGATGGAAACTGCAGAAAGATTTCCCCATAAGAATCACAGAATGTATGATCCATCTCACTCAATTTTGACATATAAATTCAGACCACTACATTTACTGATTCATCAAGTTCAGTGGAGGGAGCTAGGTTCATTCATTTACAGAATAAAACAGATTTCTCTTGAATGTCTTTCTCACTCCATTTGCTGAAGTGGGGCTGGTTAATATTTCCTCATAAGAAGAACAACAATTTACCATTTTTAAAAATAAAACTTTAACATTTCCCTCTTAAAAGCATGTCTTTGTCATTAGGGCCTTTTTCTAAGAATTGCCTTCTAAAAACCAATTTGACAGCCTACCCTTGTCTATGTACATTTATATTTTGTGATCTGTTCTGAAAGTATTTCAAAAACACGGACAATATTCTCTGTCTTGAAGGACAAACTTATAAAGAAAATTAAAATTCTTTTACTCATCTTCTGTATCTGTAGCTTATTTGATATATGATTACAGGCAAAAATACATGTGTGCAACATATGAACACTCTCAAAGATATATACTCCCTTTTTTTCCTATCTTTCTCCTGAAATGCTTTGTGTTCCATTCATTTGAAACCGTTCCAGAGATGAGTACAGGATGTCTAGTTTTACAGCCAAACCAGAGGCACTCCTTATAACTGTGATCTGGGAAATGGAGCCACTCATTTTACAGCCGAACATACCTCTGTCTTCCATAATGTCTCTATAATGTATTATATTATGTCTCTGTAATGTTTTATACTGTAATCTATAATGCATTTTTTAATTTTAATCTTTCAGTTCTTGTTCAAGACAGTAGATATCATATCCTAAGGTTCATGCTGCAGAATGCCAGCAACGCTGACATCTTTTTATGTAGAAGAAAGTCCAAATGTCACTCAAAAACTTGTGGGTGGTAGACTGGGAAAATTCTCTCTGTAGCCATAGGCGGGTGTTAGTTACCTTGCTCTGCACGGTTGCTACATTGTTGCATCGCATGGTTAGAAAGAGAGGTACACGGCAATGGCAGTGTAGGCTGGCATGAATAGGTTAACCAAAACGGAAGAAAACTGAATTTTAAACTTCCTTTAAAGAGCAGTTCTTCCAAGTTCAGGCTGGGGCATAGAAGACTGACATAAGTAAAGACAAGACACTTTAAATGATCTATGGGGTTAGGGGGGTGCTTTTTGAATTTTGACGAGGATACTCTTTTTGGAGGCCTTGTTAAGTTCTGAGGTTATGTGCGAAGGAAGGGAAGAGAGCTGACAGTGATAAACTGGGAAAACAAAGCTTTTCCAGTATTTTCTGTCAAAGAAGAGCTCAGCCATACTTTTATTTCAGTGTCATTGGCTGCTTTAAGTTGCCAGGTAGTATTTTACATTTTTTTCTGTATTTTCCAAACTCTCATCATTGCCACTGCTGGATGGCTGGAATAGATGCCCGGTCATTGGCTGCCAAGACATCAGGAGTATGCTCATCTGATGGCAAATATAGTATCACACGCCACCATAGAGGGGACTTAAACAGTAAAAGAATATAGACACTTGTGGGTTGATATATGACACATTATTCTAGAAAATAGGTCATGTTCTTGCCAACAGACATTACACTACCACATCCAACTCTATCAAAGAGGTTTTTAGAAGTGGTGGAAGATGATTTTTTGAAATAAATCTATATTTTGACTCATCTACATCATCTTAAGAAATAGAAGAATAAGGAAGGTACAGTTTTAATTAGTTCCATGGTAAGCCATCACTGCATAGGAAATGAGAGGTTAGGGCAGTTCAAGTATTTATTGTAATTACTTGTTTAGGAATCAACATAATATAAAAAAAACAGGTTATGACTTCATAACTAGGTGATGTGTTCTAAGGGCAAAAAAGGCAGTAGATCCAGTTGAGCAAATTACAGGTTGAATCATGTTGTAGTTTATATTTTAATGGCAACCTGTAATGTTTCCGTGGGCGTTAAAGCCTAGGTTTTGGGGTTTTTACTTTTAAAGATTAACTGATATTTCAGAAGGAAAATTATTTATTTGGAGGATCTGTGGTAGATTCTTTCAATTTTTTGTTCTTTGAATATAAAGATCATGATGTAAAGAAGGAATTTTAAGTAGATCTGGTTGTTCTTACAGAAAGACAAATACCTTCACTTTGGTTTGAGCCTTATTTCTGAGGAAAACAACATGGGATAAATCATAATTTTTGAAGGCAGAGTACATAAGGAGGACATTTTATGCAGTCCACTTTAGTTGTCTAACTTTACTAGTTGTACTGCCTTCTTAAATGTTGCAGGCTAGTTAGATCATTATTCGGGGTTACACTTTCATTATTTTGAATTCTACCACCACATGCAGAGCCTGAACTATTCGTGGTGTTCAACTGTCATGCTTGTAACGACATATATATGGTCTGATTAAAGGAACTTGTAAGGAGGAGCACTTGTTGCAATGAATATTCTTTGTATGGTGAAAGAGTTAATCTTAACTGTCCCAAAGTCCAATAATTCAAGATTAGGTGATAATATATATCACGTACACAATGCTTGATTTCACATATGTAGAGGTAATTTCTCAATGTTATGTATTTTTTATTTTGTTTAGTCTTGATCAGTGATATAAAGCTATAGTTTCTTGAGTGCTAAGCTGTTACTAAAGGAAATAGCATCATGTTTGTAGGCATATATACATTTATATATATATAAATATATACAGTTTATATAAGCAGAACATATATAGCAGAGATTGCAATTCTTAAATTAAGATAGTGTCTTGAAACTGACATTAGATATAAATTGCTGGAGAAGGTTGTTTCCATGGAGAACACCTTCAAAAATAATTATTAAAATATTCTAATTGCCTTTTAAATGTGTTTTCCAGCACTTATAGTGATTTGCACACACTTTTTTCCTTTTAATAGCAGCAGAATGACAGTCAGGCTATTTCATTAGAAAATGACATAATCATTAAGAATGTTTTCAGTACCAGGACATCTCATAAATTCCTGGCATATGAAATCATATTCCAGATTATGAACTTATTTACAAGACTCTAATTTATTTTTTTAACAGTAGCAGTTACTTTTCCTGTCTTTCATGCAGGTGGTTCATAACTTAGACTAAATTCAAATTTCTTAGCAATGTTGAAAGAAGGATATTTCAGAAATGTATTGACAAAAGAGGAAAAAAAGAAAATATGAACACACAGGAAAAATGTTTATGTCAAAAATTTTGCTATATGATCTGGACAAGATAATCAATTTTTATTCATTCACAGTAATTAGGCACAACCTGTAATAATAGGGAGTATTATTTATCAGAAACTGAAGTTGTCTGTTAATGATGAACCATTGGATTTTTTTTTATATTTCAGCAAAGCTTTTACATTATCTTCAGTTTGCAAGACTAATGCTAATTACTGTACAGATTAATAGCTGTTAAGTATGTCCTACATTCAGTATAAGTGAATAGAAATTAGTCTTATATTTAGGATATAAATAAACATCATTGTTCATAGACTGATTTTAACTCCTAAATACCTACATAGTCCTGGCACTCAGAGCAGCCATTATAGTGCCCTTTGCATTTATAAGGTAACAAATACATTATATATCATAAGGCAAAGTTAAGTGACCTTGGCTCAATGCATATAAAACCGTAAGTCCTGTAATAGGCAGTGGACAGGTTCTTGCTAGTTTGACTGTCAGCTGTTTGTATACTGTTTCTACTCTCAGTAATTTAATTCTGACAAGTTGCTATGATGGCAGATAGGCTAACTGCGGTAGTAAAAATTTTGCTTATATGGAAAAAACTTAGTTATCATCCTTGCTATTCCTGTGGCTTTTCTCGGTTTCACTATGAATCAGGATATATTTTTACAGCATGCAAGTTCCCAGCTGTCATGCACAGGTAACTGTGGGCGTGTCCTACTTAGTTCACAAACACCTCAAGTTCCTATAGAAACAAGTAATATAAACCAGCCTTCAACTTTCAGATAATGACTGCAGCAGCAAGAAATCATCCTTAAATACTATTTTTTAATCCATAATGTCATGGCCATGCTAGTGCTGGGGAGCGATGGAGGATGAGAGAAAAGAGGGAGTGTGAAGCCACAACTTGGGAATGATTGTAAACAAAAAAAAAAACCCACCCCCACCCCACCCCCCAAAATAAAAACCCAAACAAAAAATGGACAGTGATCACATCAGCGAGAATTTTTTTTATACTTTTGCATCTGCAAGGAATATGTCTGACAAGTATCAGCTGATAGTAATTTCCCTGCTCTACACAGCAGCCAAATTTTCATTTTAGGCTTTTATTTAGTCACTGTGCCCATGCAGACAGGGAGGTTGGAGAAGTAGGTTTTCACAAATAAAGTGAGTCCTCAGGTTCACTGAAGACTACAAATAAAAATAATCATATGATTATTGCATAACATCATCTTGGGCAAGGTTAAGTTGTACCCACAATTTCACTGTGCTTTTCTAGTGCCTTAATATTTTAGAATTTCTTTAAGTACTCTTTTTTTTACAGTTTAATTTGTAAATAATTATAATATATTCCAATGATCATGTTGAAGGACAGAGTTTGGGGCTTTTGTTGGGTTTTTTATAGAAGTTATTTACATTTTTTGATACAGGCTCTTACACTTAAACCTTCTACCACAGAGGTTTCTTTGTCGGGATTTTCTTCTTCCTGTCTGCTCTTCCTCTGAAAACACAGAGATGGATATTATTTCTCCTCCAGAGTTTCTTTTTTTTTGTTTCTCTTTTCCCATTATTGCCTGACTTGAACAAGGTTTTGCTCCTCTGGGCTTTTGTAACAACAAGCCTAGAGGCTTGCTGTAGAACACTTAGCCTCTGATTCTGACCTTTCACACACAGGATGAATTTCTTTAAGAACTCTCTCCTCTAACAGGGATTGTCAGTCAGGTACAGAGTTATAACTTATGTTGAAAATTTCAGTCTACAATTTTTCTTGATTAAAGCAGGCTGCTGTGTTTATCTCAGTAGGATTTAATATCAGTGGGGAGATTACAAGTCTTAACGTTTGTGCACCACATACAAATAGACTACTTGGGGAATAAAATTTAGAAAAAAAAAAAAAAAAAAAAAGGTTGTATCTGGAATGTAATCAAAGGATGGTCTTATGTAAGAAAGAATTGTAAGAGTCTTTTTCTTACTGGTACAACACATGGAAGTACATGCAATCAGACAAATTGTTATGCACCACGCTACTACAATAATGTCTTTTAAACATGTCTATACTGATTGTATGGTCTGTTCATGAAGTAAAATGTGGGGCTTTTGGGTTGAGTCTGGAAGGGATATTTCTTTTCTCTCAGCTGTAGAGAACAGAATCTATGTAAATAAAACAGAAACACATTTTACTTCTGTGAGAAGTGTTAGGATTCACATTTGTGCCTAAGGCTCTTTCTCCCAGCCCAAGGTGACCTCACCCAAACTACATATGGAGACAATCTCCAGCCTCTTCTGACCCCTGAAAATTACCTATGTGCTGGCAGACTGCTAGCTGGCACAAACCTAACTGTGCTTCCTGACACTTAAAGAATACACCCATCACAGACCCATGCTTAGCAGAATGCTCTGACTTTTCTACGTTTTTCCAATATAGGTATTGTTCCTCAGACTGTAAACAGACCCCACCCTTCAAACAAAGGCACAGCAGCTAGCGCTGGAGCACTGTCTCATGTTAATTTTATTTTTCAATGTCAATGGGAAAAAAGTGTAAGCTGCAAGAAGACTCACCCAGTTCACAGCAACGGAGTGGTGAAGGGTATGGAGCACAGGTCTTACCAGGAGCAGCTGAGGGAACTGGGATTGTTTAGTCTGGAGAAGAGGAGGCTCAGGGGTGATCTTATCACTCCATACAACTACCTGAAAGGAGGTTGTAGGCAGAGGGTATCAGTCTCTTCTCACAGATAACTAGCAACAGGACAAGAGGAAATGCATCAAGCTATGGCAGGGGAGGTTTAGATTGGGTATAGGAAAAAATTCTTCACTGAAGGTGCGTCAGGAATAGGCTGCACCGGGAGTGGTTAGTCATCATCCCTGGAGGTGTTAAAAAACCTGTACATGTGGTGCTTAAGGACATGTTTTAGTGATGGGGCAAACAGGGGACTTGACAATCTCAAACATCTTTTCCAATCAAAATGATACTATGATTCCTACTATTTTGAAACGGGCACAGGTTTCTAAACAGACAATGGGAAGACCTTCCAATTTCCTTACCCCTTTTTTAGTACATTTGAATGCTTGAACAATTCAAGAGTTTAAAAGAGTCAAAAACCCCAGTGAAAACCTTGAAAGGGATGTGTGTCCCAATCATACCTGCAACTAATAAGAACAACATGGAGATTATTCTCAACAGCCATGCTGAGAAACGTTTAAACAGTTTAACGCTAGTTATCAGACAGGTATTTCTGACATGACTCTATGACTCATTTCGTAATGCAGTCCCCAAGGCTGGCAATTAGATCCTCAGGTGGCAACAGCAGTATGCTCCAATGACATGAAAATACTTGCTGCTAATGTATGTTAGTTTAATATCTGACAGTCAAACCAAATACAAAATCTCTTCAAGGAGGTCGAGACTGAGATAAGACTTTGGTGCAAGACAGATCGGAGTTCTGAAGCCTTCCTTAAAGCAAATAAATACCTCCTTTTTTTTTTTTTTTTTTTTTTAATGGAAATGTGGATAGTGTTTGTACAATTTGCTTTTTTTCTGCATGTGTGGATTAAGAGTCCCAAGAACATTGATAAGAAAATAAATAATGAGGTTGTTTCTACATAATGATAGAAAGCAAAACACACAAAAAGACATTGGTACTTTGCCAATTAGAAAATAGAACATTTAAGGACATATAAACTTAAGAAAGGGACATACTTAAAGGTACCATGAAAGACTCTCCATTTAGGAGAAAATCTCCACAATTACAAATTAAGATTTAATATAGTTCTTACTTAATAAGACAAACAATGCACATTATCCATGTCCCAGGTGATCATACTTTATATGATCACCAGGTGATCATTCCCTTATAACCAGCCTACAGGGTATAAATCAGCACCTCCTTCAGTTTTGTATATTATTATATATTAAAATTATGTTTGATCTTAAATCATTTACTATACAGCTCCATAGATAAGATTTAAGCTGTTTGACTAGACAGAGACTTAGGAAACTCGCCATCACCTTAAACATTGAACGACAGTTGAGTGAGATTTTGAAAATCAACATTTTTGATTTTTCCCCTACAGTGATAACTAGGTGCATTATCTCCTTTTGGAGGTCTCGCTCCTTATACTTATCCATTAACATGTACAGGAATCTTTTTTAATTTCATAGTCAATTCACATACTGTGATACATTATCCGTGTTTAAATATGTATATGGATTGATTTCTTCTCTAAGAGATGCTGATTGCTAATACTGCTTTTCCAATCATACATAAGGAGCACTAAATATCTCTGGTCGTAAGGTAACTGCAATAAGCAAAAGTCATGCTGACTCCAGACATCACAGTCTCTGTTGTTGTATTTCTCAGCCTTTTTCAGTCTTTATCTGTAAGTCTGTTTCTTCATGTATACAATTTTCTTTTTTCCACAGTCCTAATGCCCACTTTGTGATGTCTGCATAACAATGTGTTAAAGTGCAGTACAGATTCTGATTTATTTAAATAAATCAAGATCACTTTATCAAGCTATTGCAGTGACTTCGCTATTCCTGCTCTGCCTTAAAATTATTCAAGAGATATCTGTGGTCACTTATGCCAAATCAATAGCTTTAAAAATGCGATACAATCCATACACCGTAATTTTTTTCTCCAAGACAGAATACCCAAATATCCCTTCACAGACCATTTCAGATTCCCACAGACTAACATTATTATTCACCATCTCTTGTTTTAAATGCTTAGTAGAATTGCTCTTACCATGCTTAGCTTGAGGGAATGATGAATTTCCATACTGGGGTGACGCCTTGCTGTATACTATTTGAACAGAATTTTCTTGTAAGAAATATGATTTTGGGGGGGTTGACTTTGATGAAATGCAGAAAATAAATATATTATAAAGCTTGCTTTTTAGAGTTTGGAGTCAGGGGAGTAAGTACCTATGAAGGCAGTTGCATGCTTGGTATCACTACTATATGCCATTCATTACCCCCAGCTTCTTATTCTATTTATTAGATTACAGATTTTTCACCTAATAGTAGAGATAATAAGCATTTTATTAGCAATATGAAAGAGAAAAAAGCTTTAGCATCTGCATTATGTTAAACTCATTCTTTCATTGATTGAACTTCCCAATAATTTCACCACAGACAAAATCTAAATATTTTTAAATTCTCCCAGAACATGCAATGGAAAAAAAAATATTTGTCACTACTGGGGGGAGAGGGGAAAATTAAGTAAGTGCATCCAAATAAGACTTTCTGAGTCAGAATCAATCACCTAAATCCATATTCAATCAGTCACCTAAATGTACATTCTAGACCAAGCAGTGGTATAACACTTTGCTTCAACTAAATATTGATGTGGAGCAGAAAAACTGACCTGGGATTCTTATTAGCAGGACCTGTAATTATTATTATTTGTCCTTCCGGGGTGCATATGGAAGTGGAATATTCTGCTTGAAATAAGGAAATTAAGAAATCACATATGCTTCAAGGGTGACCGAGACTTCATAACATAAATAATCTAAATTAATATGCCAATAAAAGTTATATCTCCCTATCAAAATACAGGATATGAAATGTACATTTGGTCACAAATATAATTTAAGCAGAATTAAATTTTATGCATAATAATGTTCTCATATCACTATATATTTAAAAATCTTAAAAAAATTACAGAATGTACAATGAGTGCATGTTTAAGATTTTGAATCTGCACTATATCCTAGTCAGCTGGCTAGACATCAATCGCCACTAAAGTGCATTATCTATAAAAAACAAGTTGTTAGTCAAACTTTTAATTGGCATGTATATTTTAAAAGAAAACTGAAATAAATCCTACTTTCACTTGACATAGAAACTTCGATGTGACCTTTCTTTCTGGGTTAAGTTTGATAGTGCATTCTAAAATACCATTATCTTCCAGATGGCCAGAATAATATCAAAGATATAGGGTGTGAAGCTGTTTAGAGAGTTCTTGATTGCACCTGAGAAGATGAGAGCAGGCAGCTGACATTTCCAATGCCTTGATAACATCTGTTTTTTCCACAGTATCACTTCACAAGACTTTCATTATTTATCTTTTTTACTGCACTGCTACCAATTTCTCAATTCTTTAAAAAGAATCTGTGATATGCATTTTCTGCCCAGACTGTCTGATGTTATACTGTTCCGGCAGTTATTTTCCACTAGTCCCTGACATTTATTAACTTCCTGTTACTGATGCATTTGTTTAGTTTCTAGAAAATAGTTTTCACTACTTTCAGTCTTCTACAGGGATGACAGTATTGCTTTTGTTCCTTAAACTACCTTGTTTCAAGTTTTCTTACTGTAAATCATCAGTTTATGGAATAAAGGGCAATATGGTACGAACCCCTTGGTTTGACAGAGAGCAAGGCAGTGAACAAAGTATTACATTTCAAATTCATGTTCATTTTAACTTTTTTTCTATACAGCCTTTCACCATCTTCATACTTAGTAAATCAGCTAATCAAACTCCCCTAGGTTTTCTGCTGCAGCTCAAGAACTTTGACAATTACAGACACTTATGAGATGATTTTTCTCACCTGACTTTAGACACCTAAAACCTAGATAGCTTAAGAGAAATATGTTGAACTGTTCAAGTTGCTTTAGGATCTCTATTTAATCTACTAAGAAGAAAAAGGATTTGGTGCAGAAGGGCCACCTGGACACTTATTTTGGGATGAAAAAATTAACTATTTCTAGAGGTATGCCTTTATTCTACTTCCTGAAAAGGAAAAGGGAATGTAGTATTTGTAGCTCAGAAGCAAATGGTTGACTTGGGATATCTAAAACAGCTGAATTCTTTCTCAAGTAATTTCACTTGATGCTTGATGTTTTGGCCTATTATTATTATTTTTTTAAATTTCTGATAAATCATTTGTAGCTGTAGCTGATACATATTATGTGAAGCTGGTGTTTCCATATGTAACTTAAGAGGAAAACTTGTTAAAAAACATGAGAACACCTTCATTGCTAGTTTGATTTTTAAAAGCCTGTTCAGGAGGAAAAAAATTGAATTATTGTTATATTCTATTTTTCATTCAGTGAATTATTTTATCTGTTATTAGCAAAGGCTAATTAATATCCAGGTGGGTTTTTATTTGTTTGTTTGTTCTAACTTTATTCATTTAAGTTTTACTTACTGTGTTTTACTACACACATGTAATAAGTGAGATAACATATGTAGTTTGATAACAGCATACCTGAGTGAATGACTAATGAATTCAAGTTGTTAATCTGATACAAGTCTGAAGAAGTTTTCATACACTCATGTATTTAGAACACTTGAAATCCTACCACCAAGCAATATGAATGTTAAGCACAAGAATTTAGGTGGAATTTATATGAGCTGAATTTCAGGAGTTTATCCTAGCTAAATTTATATTGCTTATTCTTGTATCTACTCTGGGACCTTGTCACCTCTCCACTACCTGTTTGCAATAGGGTAGCATGGTACAAATCTGTAAACTGCTTATTTTCTTTGCTGCCTTTTTCCTAAAATGTCTTAAGCAGAAAGCTAGTCCCAGTCAGAATTGTGTTTTCTTTTAAAAAAATAGGAGATTTCTCTAAACCAGCTCCTTTCTTTCTGGCTTTGTGTTTCAGAACTGTGTAAAATAAATAAATAAATAAATAAAAAATAAAGCAAGGTCAAATGGACTGGTAATTAACAGAAGTCAAGAATTGCTGAGTTACTGGAGACAGAGAGGTGGAGGAAAAAATAAGGGACCAAGAAAAGAAGTTTAGGATTATTCATGATTTTACCACCTAAACAGTTGACTACAGATCAGAAATGAATAAAATTACTAGACAATGAATAAAGATTTATTTACTTTTGTATGGCTTGATCTAGATGTTTCATTACTAGATATAATTAATTGACATCAGCTTGTGTGAGATTCTTTTTCTATGCCATAAGGGAAGTAATTCAGACATACATGTTGGATGTCATTTTTTCCTAGTGTATGGTTTGGAGAGGTGAGTTGTCTCCTCTTTTTTTAAGAGGAGCTGATTTATTTTTATTTTTTACAGAGGGAAGAAACAGATAGTGAGGCTTTAGAGAAATACTGAATGTGTGGGTGGAAGAACAGGAATGAAGGACCCAACATCAGCTCATTAATCAATAACTTAGGCCTAATATTTTGAGTTAAAGTGATGTCTGTTGAATCACTGTCTCACCGGTAATATTAAAACTCATTCAATCCAGAAAGAAAACAGAATATAAATCATAGAATGGTTTGTGTTGGAAGGGTCCTTAAATAGCAGCCAGTTCCAACTCCCCTGCCATGGGCAGGGACACCTTCCACTATTTGAGATGCTGCTCAAAGCTCCATCCAACCTGACCTTGAACACTTCCGGGGATGGGGCACCCAGAGCTTCTCTGGGCAACCTGTTCCAGTGCCTCACCACCCTCATAGTGAAGAATTTCTTCCTTATATCTAATCTAAATCCACCCTCTTTTAAAACCATTACCCAAGGTGTTTTCATTTATATGTCATAAATAATTTGAGTAAGTCTCTTATTTGTTTGTTCCATTTTTTTCAGAGCCAAGATGGAGAAATTTTTCATCTATGTCCCTTTAAACCATAAGAAAACAGCAAGAACTCACTGTGCTTGCTGCAGTAGTTGCACTGGCTTGATGATGTGATATAAGGAAGTAAAAAGACCCAGCAAATTTTAAGAGCTAAACTCTCTAACCAGTTCACCAGAGACAACCAATCTGTATCATGTCAAGAAGAAACAGAGTGGAAATGCAAGCTAATGAATAGCTAGTGCAAAAATTTTAGATGTTATGATGTGACATAACGGGTAAGCACCTACCTGTAAATCAAAAGAGATTTAAAATGCAGATTCAATTTTTCTCTTTTGTTATGAAAAATGCCTCTGTCTCTTTATATCTGAGTATAAATAAATTGTTAAAATGAGAACAATTCTACATTACATTGCAACTGAAAATATGTGTATGTATACACACATAGAAAAAAACTGATTGCTGTGGTGAGAATCCTTAGTATACAGGTAAGTCAGATTGCCCTTAAACTTTAAAATAAATTTCTGCTAAATTCACTCCTTAACAGCACTTTTCATGCTAATGCTGAGTTCTTAAACATTAGAAATCATCAATATTGATACAAAATGTGTCAAAGCGCCTTCAACAAAGTGTCAGTACAAACAAAGTGTATCAAAGTGTATTCAACAGTTTATATTCCAAATTAGCTGGGTGTATACAACACCACATCACTGGTGACTATGGTTCATGGCAGTCTTTGGTGAGATCAAGGTGATCAGGCTTTAGAGATCTTTGAAGTCAGAAGTGCAGTGTCATGTCTTGTTCTACAATTTTCTTCCCTTGTGCCTGATCTTTTTTCTGCTATTTGCCACTCACCTCCTACCCTCAAGGGGGATATCATTTCCTCCTCATAATGATTATTTGCGGGTGAGGGGTGTCTTTCCAGTTATCCTGGTGTACGTGGTAGGAAGCTCTGTGAATTTGAATACAAGTGATTGTATTGTCCTCTGCAACTTTTTATTGCTTGGTTGCCTCCTGCATGCAACCTGCCTTTTCCCTCTTGGTGGTCACATTATTCTCATATTATGTAAAATGCTTAAGGATTGTGTCTGGCTATGCCTTCACACTGTTAGAAAATGCTTGCATACTCTTGTTGTTGTTTACATTATTTCAGAATGGTTATATTCGGGTTTGTATTAACTATACCCTAGTCAATACATTTCTAATTTCTAGATGTCACAGGGCTCTGGTTTGGCTACAATTAGTTGTGATATGCTGTCCCTATGCCTCCTGTGGAACATACAGGCTTCCCAAAATGAAACAAAAGCCTCTTCATTTTAGCTACCCAAACTGCATAAAGGCTTCCTGGCAAAGGAGTTTCAGACAGTATCTCTCTGAACAGGGACTGTAGAAACCTTCAGCTTGTGGCCATCTATCTTTTCATAATTCATACAGTTTAGAAAGTGCTATTTATATGTATTTCCTCTTTGCAAAGATTTTTTCTAGAACTTTGTCCATACCAGAGGGTAAATTGTGAGGAACAAACAAGCATGTGAATTGGAGGTATACAGTTAAGATACACTGAGTTCTTTGTGCCTTGAGGGGTTTTCTTCTTGCCAGAAAACCTTCAGTCTTGCTAGCTTGCTAAAATAAATCATCTCTGCCTATGCTATTGTGACTTGCCTCCCATTCCTCCTAAATAAAAAGCAGATTATAACATCAGTGGCACTTCAACGTCAAAAGCCAAGGAGATTAATGTCTGCAGTGAAGAGCCTTGGCTGAGCAAAGGTGAGTGCTGAATAAAAGGGAGGTGGCTATTTGCAGATGGAAGGAGACTGAAATAGAATGTGGAAGTACGAGTGGAAGTACAAACTAAAGATAAAATAAACATATTTGGAATTCTATTGACATTAATTTCCTTTCAGAACTTGATACTGAACCTGCACATAAAAATCCTAAATCCAATTCAGTACCTGTAGAGATGCCACATTCTGTTGGTTGTCCAACCACAGTAATTAGGTGCAAAATGGTGACATCAGCTATGCTCCTTCTCTTGTAATTTAAGGGAAAAAACCATGAAATTCCATCCCACAGGTCATGAGTAGAGTTGTTTATATAAACAACTGAGCTTTGTTCCAATCATCCATTACAAGTAAATCAAGCATTCTCTTTTTTTTTCTCATTTAATAAAGGGCTGCAAAATTATTCTGGTTCCTCCACATGTGTTGGAGAATTATTTTTCAAAATTATTCACTAAATAGTATGGGTAAAGCACATTAATCTCTGGAATTCTTCACAAATTATGCACATTAAGTATTTGCAGTCACTGTTACACGTTTTTGGTATCTGATGACCAATTACATTTAATTGTTTCTGCTTCTGGCTACTTTGTCTTATTTAGGTGAGAAGTAAATAATAAACAGTGCATGAAAAATACTATGTCTGCATTAGAAAGCTATTTTGTACCATAGGAGATGCTCTTTAGGTCAGAATACCAACGGTAAAGTGACTATGTTGACAATGTTTTATATGCAATATGGCTTTTTCTTCCTCCAGACTAAATTTAGTCTGTTCCCCAGGATGAATGATCCCAGCATTCTTATGATTTGAAGACATCCAAAAGGGCAAATCTTTGGTTCAAACACTTAGATCTGCATCATCAGTTTGAGTGCACCTGATGCATATCTGAGAGCAGAGATTCTGCTGTGGTTATCTCCAAAACCAATCAAATTCTTGTGAATGAATATCACTTTCAAACTGAATCAATGCTCAGGGATGGCCAGAAGATTCACTTTGAAACCTCACTACTGCTCTTACCAAGCATGCTAATGTGGACACAAATAACAGATTTTTCCTTCTTTTATGTTAATAATTTTTGCCTATAAATATAAGCTATTACATTTAGAAATGTAGTACAAACCATATTAACAAATGTAATAAAATATAACCATTCCTCCAAAAGCATGTTATTTTTAGGAATCTTATTCTTAGGGATTAAAAGGGGTGTGATACAGATTGAAGAGAAAAACCATACGCAATTCACACAAATAATCACAAATAATCTATTTTTGCAGCTTTTTTTTTTTATTTTATTTGTTTGGTTTCATGGTGTGTATTGTTGTTGGGGTTTTTTTAATAAATATAATGTTATTACTTGTGGCTTACCACTATCTAATTAGCTTCTGCTTTTCCAAGGCAAAATCACATCTTGACAGACTTTTTGTATTTTTTAATTCATAATTCCACTTAGTTTCTTTTAACTTTGAAATAACTGGAGCTGTCTTAAGTCTTGTTTAACTTTGTCTATATAATACTTTAACCTGTCATGACTTGTATGTGTAGCAGTCATTTAGTCAAAAATTGTAACTATGTCCTGAAAGATTAAATGAAATACCATCATAGAATAATTTCTTTTCAACTAGGCCCATGATTTATTGAGCTAGACAGAAATGCATGCTCCTTTATGCAGCTTCTCAACCCTACCAATGAAATGACATTAGTAAAGCATCACTTAACTGTAGCTCAGAACATACAGAGTACATCTATAACAGAATTAATTTTGCTTTTTCTATCTAAATCAGCTTATTATGTAAGTAGCACTCTAGTAGCATTGTTCCAGTAATAATCTATAAATCAATATATCACATTGCAGCACTGAAGAAACCTGTAAATTCAAAATCTTCATCAATAAAATGATAAAAGTTTGTTTGCGTGTTTTTCCAAAAAATCAGTATAAAATATAATGTGTATTATAGTGATAGGGCTAATGTAACTGTTAAAGATATAGATACACTTGAGAATCTAGTCAATATGGAAGCTTCCTGAAAGTGTGTATATTGTTTTCCTGTATGAAGTTGTTCTTTTCTTTTTTTCACTTATGTTTATGGGTTTGATCCTTTTACGATTTTTCATTTTCTATCCACAAAATTTATATTAATGGAATGCTCTGATAAATAATATTACATTTATGAGGTGTTTAAACTTAAAGCTAGAAACAATTGAGTTGGTAGTGATTTCAATGCCTGTGAAAATAATGCTGTTTTAATCTAAAAACAAGTATTTTAGAAGCATGAAATACCTCAGACTTTAGAAATATTTGTATCTATGCTTCCTCCTATGGTGAACTGTGTTATGGTTCAAGCTTTCCCAGTGACCTTTCCATGTGCTACCACCACTAACTTGCTGCCTCTAGAAGCAAGGGGAAAAGTGTTAATTCACCTGTATCTACTAAACTGTTTCACTCAAGATTTGGGTGTAAAATACATGATATAAAAAGGAAGAAGATGTTTAATGGGAAAATCTATTTATTTTCTCTGAAACAAAATGAGATCAAATAAATGTACTCATGTCTTCCTCTGCGCAGTGCAAGGCTGTTTACAGATTACCAAATTAACATGTAGCTATTACAATTCTGTAATAAATCCACTGAAGGCTTTTTTTTTTTTTTTTTTTTTTTTAAATTTAACTCTCCCACAAGTGATGCAGAGGAATCATTCTTCCATTGGTTTTTGCCAGTTTCATGCTAGGTTTAAGCTTGTTTAGCCTTAGTTCTGTGTCATACTTTGTTGCATCGCTCTAGGTGCTCCTGTCTGCCAGGCCGTACTGCTGTAGGTATAAAACTATCTTGATATAGTTATGGAAATGCTTCCCTCCTAACTGAAGGCATGTAAAAGTTTGACAGTCAGTTTAAACTCTCATCATAGTCATTGCAGAAAGAGAGAGAGAGGACAAAGCATCTCTGAGGGAAGACATAAACCAGCCTTTGGAAGAGCTCACTCCACAGACTATCAAGGAAACCTAGATTACATTAGATTAAATTCCTACCTTTTACAAGGTTAAAGTAAATGAGCTAGAATTCATTCTTTATACCAAAGCTATTATAACTTTCTCTATTCCTTATCCTAACTCCTTCCACGCCTCTTTGATATTTATTGGTTTCATTCTTAAAACTCTGCCCTTTAGCTGTCTCACTCTCTCTCCTTTGTCATCTTTCTCCACTCTCCCCTTCACCATACAGGTGAGTAACAAACTCTGATTTTTGTTCTTAACAAAATGCCTTCTTCCTCTGCTCCTTGAAAAGTTTTCCAACTCCTGTAACAGCTAGTCTATTTCTTCCCTGCAATTTCACAATCGGAAATCATTTTTATATTCTATTTATTGCAATTCTATAAGTCTTCCTTCTTTAATTCACTTAATTCTTCAATACACTGCTATTGAAACTGGAAAACATTGTGTCTTTCTGGTCTCAGGAGCTCCTCAGTTTTCCTCACTGACCTGAATATCATTTTAATACACTGACGATAAGTATGCAAAAACTATATATTTATTGAGTAGCATTTTCCATGCAACATTTTCAGAATAAATGATGGCATAAATGCATTGACAGCAACTACTCTCAGAGGATGAGGTATGCATCCCCAATAAGCTCTTTATTCACCTTAAAGGAGAGTAAATGACAGGGAGCACAAGATCTTATCTAAAAGGCAAAATACATTACAGCACATAATGCACATAACAGGTCTGCTCAGATATGAACTATGGAAAAATGCAAGAAATCACTACAATAATATGCCTGAAGACAGAACGCTTATTCTAGTTATGGGTGAGTGTGCTGTTCAGATCAATTAGATCACGTAACTCCTACAGACAGTAAGAACAGCAGTAATAAAACCTAAAGCAAAGAACATATTGCACAGTGTGTTGACAAGGTCAAATTGATAGTAATGATGTGTGATGGCAGCACTGCAATAAGGTCTAATACTGTATGCATCTGATATTGGCTTTCATTACCTATACCCTGGAGTACCGTCAGAAGCTCACTAAAATGATAGTGATTACCCAAAGGGCAAAGGCAAGTAAGACAGGCAGTTTGGTACTTGTGCATCCTGCAAACTGCATGAAGGCAGACAAAATTGTACCTGAAGCTAGATCTACAAGGCTTACTACCACTGGGATCAAGTTGAGTTTATACTGCCTTTTATTCATTTTTAAATTGATGCAGTGCTTTAAAGTGTATGCTTAGTGACTTTATTAAGACAGTCCATCAGAGACTGTGATAGCTCTCTTCAGAAGTCTACAATCTACATTATAACTATGTACTCTAAATCAGACTGTAATGCATACCAGACACAGGGTATACTGCTGCTCTGGAAGCTCATGTTTCAAGTCAATACTGGGTGACACTTAAAAGCTTGGGGCTGTCCCTAGTATGAATAAAGCTCAAATGTTTGAATGAGTGTCCAGTAGTTTTGTAATACAGCTTCTCTTTCATTCTTTAAAAGCCAAAACAAAGTCAGTCCTATGCCTTACTGCCAATAAAATACCTCCTGCTACTTCCTGATATTCTTCAGTATCTTTTCTTTACTTCTTTCTTACAAAAGAGGTGATTTAAATATAAGTAGCTTTAGTCTCTACTGAATAAGACATGCTCACACAGAGAAAGGTTAATGAAAAGTAAGGAGTGTCCTTTGGAAGGGTATATAAACATTGCAAAGAAATGCATCTGGGAAGTTACTTCTGGCCTTCTTTAATGTCCTCACAGCTCATGCAGAATGTGAATAGTTGAATAGAATTAAGCGGAGAATTTTTCTATGGGGTACTTCTCTGGATCATTTAGGCATTTATACAAATAGTGGATTTTGTAATGTCATCATGTACAATGATCCCCTTGCCACCCCCGTCCAGAAAAAAACAAAAACAAAAATAATAATCTGAAGCCTGAAAATTTGGGGGTGACAATCAAAGCAGAGGTGAACGTTCAGAAAATGGGAACTTAGGAAGATGGCTGCTCTTGGCTTTCCTCTTCTTTCCAATATTGACATGAACACCTGCTCTTTCCCCAACTACATGACATTTCCTGGGTGTTGTGACCCCTTTGTTTTGCAATGTTAAATATTCAAGGAATCAAGGCTGGCATAACAAGATTTCAACAAACTTTGTTAATCAGCTATGTGCACATACTCTGAATCTTCCTGCCTTTGCACATCACGCTGCTCTGAATTTTTGTCTAGCTTCTCTGACACAGTTTGGAGGATTTTTGTGGCTGTAACTTCTTGTACAGTCCTGAAAATATGGGGGGAAGGGGTGTCAGGTTGGGGAAAAGGAGCCCTGTGAGGAAGGGGCTGGGTGCTGACACCAATTCAAACACAGTAGAGATGGGTGGGGACAACAGAGATGTGGTGTCCATAGCATTTGGATCACCCAGATGAGCCACCTCAGGTATTCAGTTGTTGCAGAAGGAAAATATAGCAGTCTGGCACCTGCATGTTTCAAACCCTAATGTAATGTTTTAAATAAAGGCCTCTTTGTATCAGATGCATGAAGCATACAGACTGGAGGCTTCTGGAGAGTTGGTCTTTAAACCAAGGCAAGCCTATTTTCTTCTCTCTGCTCAATGGCCCCATTTCTGCCCCTCAACAATCTCTTACTATGCAGCAGTACCATGGCTGCAGCTGTGATGCTATGTCCTACCATTACATTCATAACTCCTTCAGAAACTTAAGTGTGTGGACTCTCTCTCTCTTTATTCATTACCTAATTGGGAAGTTATATTCTGTTTGGAGAATCACTACTGGATATACACATTCAGGAAATCCAGTCTCATTGGCATTATGTTGCATATTCTTGGCAATGCTCTCTGAATATTGTTTAAGTTTGTATTTGTCTGGTTATACCCTTTTTCCTCCCAAAGGCCTGGGTTTCTCACAGAACTTGTTGGGGAATAACAAAAAAATATTAGAAAAACCCAGACTAACTTGTCCCTGTAAGTAAGAGCCTAAGAATTCACTTTCACATCTGCAAATATTCAGAAGTTAATAACCCTTAAAGTGTCCAAACTCATAAGTGTAAAAAAGTCTTTAAAAAATCTTAGCACAAATTTGTCAACATTATGTTTTAACCTACGCATGATTCCTGTAGAAAACTGTACATACTGCACTTTTATTACTAAGCATAACTTTTTGTTTCCCTAGGTTTTCTTTCTCAGAGGAGAAAAGCCGCTTGCTTTATACATGCCTTCTATTATTTTACTCCTTTCCAGCTTAACTATAAAAAGCCAAAGTAATTATCTACGCAGATACATTATTTTGAGGTTTGCTAATATCAGTTTATTGTTGACAGAATACTATCCTAACACCTTCTCTTACATATATTATGCACTTTCAATCAAACAAAAAGCTTAAAGATTTGTCAGTGCTTCGATTATTCTATACGCTCTTCTTGTAACAGCAGGTATGATTATGACTAACATAGCCTGCATCAAGATGACTTCCCTAAAATACTTATATTAAAAAGGAGAAACAAAACCACATTAATTATGTTGCAGCTCAGAGTTTTGTGCTGAATAAGAAAACATATACATGTAAGCAGTATTACAATGGTTGTAATTAGTTCTGCAGTAAGAAATGTATTAAAATCTACTGTTCTTTATCAGCTGGGAAGCCCTTTTTTTCTGAAGCATTGTACATGCTTCTGTGAAGAACAGAACAAGAGAGACTCCTGCTGGCTCAAACTCAAAAATTTAACACTCTTACCAACTTTATTTTTTCCATTCTTTGTGCACTTACAATTACTCGTTTGTTATATAATAATACCCAAAGGCTTGGAAAATGAGTGAATGCACTAGACACACTCCCGCAGCTCAAAAGAGCTGACTATTGGAATTTTTTTTAAATTTCTGAGACAAGTAGAAGGAAGAAGGGCAGAAATTGAGGATACATACATACAGTCACATAATTTATCACCTAGTAGCTTATGTGATCTGATGCTGTAGTGAACTTACATCTGTAGTGAACTATGAGGCTACTTATTCACTGCATGCTGTTGTTAGTGTATAAAGTGATCATTTGGCCTAAATATTTATATATATCCTATGCCAGAGTAAGCTAAACCAAATCATCAAGTGCACACTTCACAAAATTTTTGTTCAGCTTAATTCTAGTCTCAGGCTAAACTGCAACTTATTTGGGCCAACTATTAAGAGTAACAATGACATTATCATATACTGTTTTCCTCACAGGACATTGGCTTTATTCTGTGCACAGGATGATGGCCACTGCTCAGAGAATGAAGCAACAATGCCTCAATATTCCTTTATACTCCGCCTGCAGTATGTCCCTACGTACTATGCAAACCTGCACTGAATAAGGAATTATTCATCTCCCCTTGGGCTTTTTTTTTTATAGTGCTCACTTCTGTATCTGAGAGCTAGATCCTTAGAAGAATTTAAGGGGTGGACAGAAAAAGTTATTTAATATCCAAGTCCCAGTTAATGTAGTGGGAACTACACACTTTGAGAAGCACAGAACCACCAAGACAGCTCAAAGACACCTATCAAGCCCCAAATCCAGGCTCATAATTTCTAAATAAAGGAGCAAACTGCTATGCAGACAGTAGCGGCACTCTATAAAATACTGAAAAAGGCAGTCCACCTGAGCCACCAATTCCTGGCTCTTGGAAGGACAAGTGATCTCAGTACCTCTTGCTTCTGGTGAAGTGTTTCTGCCCCTTGCTGGTTTTTGTACACTACAAGGAGATAACCCCATTCCAACATTAAGATTCTCAAACCATTTACTTGGCTGCCTTCCAACCCTAGAGGTGCCTAACCTCCACAGGTTAAGTTTCTCAGGGTGTGTATCTGCATCAAATTAATGTGTTTTGTCAACAAACAGGCCTTGCCCACTACTCAGCCACCACTAGAACTTAGTATCAAGGATTTTACACACTATGTCACCTAGGGTGAGAAATATGTTTTCTCAGAGATGGTAAACCTCACAGAACACAAAGCTGGGAGAACAGTAACATTTTCTTTTATTGAATAAATTAGTAGTTATGAATTCTTCTGGGAAATGGGAGATTCGAATTAAAAAAACTTCTTTAAGGGGACTTGAATGCACATTTCCAGAGCCCTCCTGGCTCTTACTGGTTTAAGATTACACCTACCAGGATGAAACATTTCTGAAAATAAACGTTACGTACTTCAACTTGAAAAACACACCTTCACCACATTACAGCAAAAGGAGAAACATCTGATTTGCTCAGTATCACATCAGATACTTATAAAAGGTCTTACCACAGAATCCATTTTGCAGAATATTTCAAAAACTTAAGTTGTGAGTCTCCCACTCTCAATCCTTCATCTTTAATGTCTTTCCCATCTTCTGGGAATAGGCCAGCGACTTCACTATCACGTTCATGTTAAGGGCAAGAAGGCAGCGGCAAAAAAAGAAAGCTGATACAGTGACACGAAATTGAAGTTGGCATTAAAGTGCACAAGACCCCACGACTGCAAACGGCAGTCTCTGCGATCACAAGCGTTGCCTCAACGTGGCGCACCCCAGCCGGGGTCACTGAGCGCCTCCGGGCGCCGCCGCCCGTGCTGGCTGCACACGGCCCGCTGCCAGGGTGCGCCCGGCCCTGCTGGGCCCTTCCCGCGCAGGCAGCTGCGCGCTGCGAGCCCGCAGAGAGCATGGCGGCGGGGGCCCAGCGCCCCGTCGGTGGCAGCCGGCCCCAGCACGGCCGCCACGCAGAGCCCTGCAGCCAATGTGATCGGCTCTGTCATCAGGGGGGCTTACCAAATGGCGGAGGATAAACGGGAAGAGAGCCCAGAGCAAGGGTAGCATGGCAAGGTGTTCACCTCTGGGGGAAGTTCTGCCTCCCCTGTAGCTCACTGGGCTGAGCTGACGGTGGAGGCAGCGGCCAGTTTTGTTTCAGGTTGCTGCTGCTGATGGGAGGTTTTTTCCCCTTGTGAGAACCAGGTTAGTAATTTTGCTTTGTGGGTACAACGGTATGCCAATTTGCTACAATATATGCTTTCTGAATAATTATTGGCTGTTCTATTATTTAATGGCACCAGCTTTTTTAGCAGTCAGTTAAAGCTTTAACTCACTGCATCCATGGGCTCGGCTAATTTTCAGCAACTCAATAACAGTAAATTATTTAAAGCAATACAGAGGACCTGTGTTTTCTCACCACTTGACAACTTGTGAAGCAGGAGCCAAGGACTTAGTAGGGCTGGGAACTTCCATAGCAGAAGTGGGAGATCACAAACACTTTCCTCTGAAGCCTGAAACCACCATGAATAAGGGCACTTGTGATTGACAGCTGTCACCTATTGAAATTCATTTATGTTGCCTTCCCTGATGACACTGGAGGTGCAAATGAGCTCAGAGAACTCAAGTCTGGTTATATGGTTTAATTTTGTGCTATTTAGAGATTCAGCTTAGCCTTCAAAGCAGAGGCTGAAGCTAAATGTATGTTGCCACCTAAAAAGTTAAGCAGGACCTTGATGTGTTACGTTGAAAACACATATTCAGGTGGGAAAAGGAATTTGCCCTGCTCTAGGGAGTCAGGGACAGGGCACTGGCAAGGGAGAAGCTCTCTCTTGGTCCTTTACCATCATCAGAAGAGGAGATGGAAAGAGGTTCCCAGGTATCCCCTCAGTTGTTCCACTCCTGGGTTCCCAGAAAAATCTGGGATTCATCTGGCAGATGAATCTATTCAACACTTTGAAGGAAAGGTTTTGGTGATATCAATATTGCCGTAAATACTTCAGAACTTGCAGCAGGAAATCGATGCTCCATGAACAAGGAGCATGCTTGACTTTGCTAAGCCAGGTGTTAATAAAGAGCTAAGCAGAAATTACCTGTAAGTTAGAAATCATTAACCTCAAATTTCAAAAGCACTGCCTACCTCTTCTGAGTCTATGACATTTTCTGCTGTTGGGCGATGTAGACAGGTTCATTAAATAAAGAAGTGATGGACTCTTTTATAAATGTAAATTGATGTACAAAGCTTACTAATGATGTATTATTTACAAGTACATCACCAGAGTTACAGCAGTGGTTTTTTACTTTTACATTAGTGCAGGTAGCAGCAAAAACTATTGTAGGTTGCTAAAGCTGTCAAAATGTAAAAATAAACCAGAGCTAAGTCTTATATAAATGGGAACTATCTTCTACTATCTGAAAACTTCTAAAAGAATACAAAAAAGTAAACATTTTTCTATTGCAACTGCTGGGCCTGATCCTGGTGCTGTTGATCGGAACAAAAAGATTTTGAGACACTTTTTCTCAACTCAGCCTGGATGTAGCCAGGAGCTTTGCTGTAATATGCTGCTGCATGTGTTTATTAATCTTTACATTGCCCTGCATCAGAACTTTAGACTTGTTAAAAGTAACAGTCTGGCTTTTAAATGGAGTGTGAAAGTTAGATAATAAATGTTATTGCTCAAGAAAAGACAACAATGTATTTATTTGTTTGACCCAGAGGGATTGGCACAAGCTTTCAAATTAATTTTTTAAATTATAGAATCCCTTAGGTCACCATAAATTCAGCACTCCCTTGTTTCTGCTGAGAATATGCTAATTTCAGATTTCCTGCTGATGAGCATCCTATTGTATAATAAATATGTGAAAAACTCAGTGAAGCATCCTTTCTTTTCAGCATCTTTGGATGCAGGGGACATTCCCCAAATATACAGATTCAACTTTACTAAGAAAGAAAAAATGCGTGTTGGTTATAATTACAAAGATATAATAATTTTGATTTACAATTTCTGACCAGAGATGCATGCCAAATATTCTTTTTAATGTGGTTCAAAACTATGTAATTAGTAAAAGAATTAGATGCGCCTGCCTCAGCTAGTTTGTCCACCAATGTATGACTGACATTGTTAGGACAACGGGCAGGGTACTGAAGATGACTAAGTAACAAGATCTAGTCCAAATGTATTGTATTTCAATGACCATCCTCAAGTATTTTAGGCTGAAGAAAACTTTCCAAGTTTTCCAACATTTTTAATCATTTTCTCTCATCCGAGTTGCCAAGATGCTGCAAGTTCCATTCAAGCATGGAAATCTTGGTAAGATTGAAGTTTCTTATACTTAGAAGAGACTGTACTTCCTTCTGCATCTGTACATTCACAGCTCATCTTCACAAACAAATAGGAAAACAAAAGATTGGTAGTGATCATTTCCATTACATTTGAAACACAGCATCAGGTATTCTGATCTGGAAGCAGTAAGAGGAGGTGAAATATGTGATAGAAAGATGTTGATAAAACCTAGACTTCACAAAAGTGTAAATATGCTTGGTGTCATTTTTTGAAAAGTCAGCACAGACTTTTTAAATACAAGTTTTCAGTATGTGAGCATAAGAGCACACAAATCAAGAATTAACAGTTCTGGTTTCATACCAATTGTTTCCCATTATGAACCTTTAGATTTTTGTTGCAGTATGGGGAGAAAAAAACAAAACTCCAAAATGAAACCAAAGCCACAGAACTGAAAAACAGATGATTCCATTATTATTTGCACCATTTGTATAGTGCAAGTTTTAGACCCAGGATATTAACAAACAAACAAACAACCACCAAACCCAAAACAATAGACAGACTAAAGAAGTATACTTTCTTGCTACTTATTACACTTTATTGGTGTGTGTACAATTTTAAAAAGACTGCTTGCATCCTGTTTCAGGTAAAGTGTTGTTTGATAAATGAGTTTAATATACACGTCTGCCTCAGAGAAAACTCTCCCTAAATTTCAGAGAGGCATTTGTGCATAAAATCCGTTTATCACATTGTCTAAGCCAGGATGCGATCAGCTCTTGTACCATGGAAAAAGCAGACAGACTTCCCATTAGTCTTTACAACAAATTATTTGTGAGTTACAGAAACTGAAGTAAATATAACTAAAGACTTCATGCATTGAGAAACACCATGATACTTTTATTTATAGGTTGTTTCAGGAAACAGACATACATACCTACACAGAAGACAGTGCCGCCTTGGCAACCAACGTACTAATCCAGCTCTCATTTCACAGGAGACCAGAGTAAGTGGGGTTTTGTTTCTTTGGGGGATTTTGTAGCTTGGTTTATTGTGGGGTTTTTTATTAGTACAAGGCCCACATCCTTCAAAGAAAGAACTTCTTACTAGATAGAAGCTGTTTTTCTCTTGTGTGCACTATCATTTCAAGGGTCACTGTGATGTCACTGTCATCTGAGATTGATTGAATAAATGAGAATACTTGGAATTTGCCCAGATCTCATTTTTTCCAGTATTACCTATCACCTCCAATAATAGTGCCATCCATTACTTTCTACTTGCATCTTCATAACAATTCAGAATACAGACAAGTTCCACAGAACTTGCATTTTGTGATTTTTCCCTTGTTAAAGACATGATGGTTTCATATAGTTCCTGCTCATATATTCTCAGTGTAACTACCTACATCCAAAAATCAATCAAGACTTACTGCATTTTTTCAGTTTTTCTGCAGCAATTCAGACATGGCTATGAAAATAAGGAAAATATTTTAGCAGTAGTTCTTACACAAAAAAAATGCATATTGCTACAAAATCAGAATATCGTGTCTCTATTATTGCAAGATAATAGGTGACAGGCATTGTTTTTAAGATAAACAGTAAGAGGGCTACACAATCAGAGATCATAAAAAGAACTGGACATTACATCTCCTGATATACTTAAAATAAAACTCTACAACAAATTAAAAAATCTGTTTGTAAATCATACATGAACTAGTGGACTTATGGAACTCTGTAATTTAATATTTGAACAGCTATTGATTTCCATGCATGCCATAAAAGTCCATGCTCAATACTTTCTCAATAATGACAATTTGTCTTTAATTGCCAGTATTTTCAAAAATTGGTTGATGTAAGGCTGACCAGTCTAAGCAGTAATGGAGTCTGACAGCATTATAAAGTAAAAGCTTTATTGTGGCAGCAAGAAAGGTGGGCAACAACATGCCCATAAAGTGTCTCACTAGGTCACCAACAGCAAACAGAGGATGGTCACCAACAGCAAACAGAGGATCACGAGCGATGATGCCATGGCTCCAGCTGATGGCCAGGGATGCTATGTGTCTGGATCACCTGGCAGCAACAGCCAATCACACAAATGGCTTCTGAAGGTGAGGAGGAGTCATACCACACCTTGGCTTCACCGGTGGCAGTGCGATTTGATAGCATAGCTTACATGGATAATGTGGGCAGCATCCTGCCTACACTGCTGATGTCGGTCAAAGGGCAGGGTATCGGGGGTAGGGTGTTGGCAGTCTGCCTATGCTGACTGCCAGCTAAGCAGCAGGGTGATAGGAGGCAGAGTGTCACTTCCACCTCTTGATTCTCTCAAATCATCACTTGACATGAAGTTGCAGGCTACAGGTAGAAATATATATAATAACCTGGGTGAGTTTGGTGTTCTGAAACCTGCAGGGTACAAGTTACGTGTCAGAAGTTGAAAGCTAGCACATCACAAGATGGATATCGGGGGTGTCACATTCCAAGTAGCTCAAAAGTCTGTGTCTGGCATAACTGTAAATCCCAATGGAGTATCTCTGAAAATGTATTTCCTGTGATTTTTTTATGTCTTAATGCCATCTCTGGAAACTGAAACTTTTGAAAAACTTTGTAGCATGTCTTACACATCTCAATACACAGCTATGTAATGTGATCTGATTAAACTGAAGTTAATTAACAAAATCCTGCTCACTTCAGTGAATTTTATATTGGTTCATATGATTGCATATCCTTTTGATGAACGGGAGAAAAATGCATCCAGTACAAATTATAGATATTTTACGATATTTAACTCTGAACTTCATGAAGAACAAGCAATTCATAATTTAGCTCTAAAATTTCAAATCTGGTAAACCCCTTCGATTTCTGTTTTTCATGATAATAATAAAATTTCAGTGCTCAAAAAGAAATAAAGGATGAGAATCTAACTGATTTAATGTTAATCAGTTGGGGTTTTACTGGAAATTAGTAATCACTGTTTCAAAATATTTTTCTCAATGGTCTTACATCAAATTCTCAGAAGATACAAGCACTTTTTAGCTCCTACTTTAACTTAGCACTGCCTAACTGTTTAGAGATGCAAACAAAATCGACTTTGAATATGAATAGTTTGTGAGTTACTACTGAAAATACCAATTAGAAATGAAAACTGTATTTCTGTCCACTGTTTTCATCTTACTTACGCACATGCTACTTATAGCTACTTTTCTTCAGAACTCTTAGGGATTCAGGGAAAAAAAATAAAGTCTGTTTTGGCTTTTTGCTACATTCTTTAAAGAATTCTTCAATGGAGTTCACCTTGCCTTACAGTCTTATCAACTGCTAGATGTCATAATTACTTCAGCTCTCCTGATGTGATTACCTTTAGTATTTCTCCTTCCTCTCCAGGGAAATTTATGTCTATTTCTTAGAGCTATCCTCTATCATCCTTTTTGAACACTGAAGCAAATCCATTTCCTTTTAAGTGATATCCGCCTCTTTTGACAATAAATTTGCCATCTTTCATAGGGTGTGGTGTTTCCCTTGCTGACCTTTTTTCCTCGTGTACTTGAAAATTGTCTTCTTAGTCATAGCCTGTGTGTGACCTTCCTTCTACCTCCACACTTTTGATTTTCTCATCTTCTTTTACAATCAACTTCATTCTCTGGTCCTTTCTCTTCATCTTCTACATTTGGGGTTTTATACCACTTACATAGGTCTGTTTTACCCTTAGATACATTTGTCTGTATAAATACTCCTTCATTACTAGCATGGTTTCAAGTTTGTTTTTGTTAGTTTACCTGGTTTTGGTTTTAGCTCTAAATAAATTGCACCTATATTGTTTATATTCATTTTTTCCAAACTTTCTTTTTCCTCATGATAGTAAACTATTCTCTTTCCGTGTTTATTCTGAAGCCTAGAAATCCACCCTAGGTTTTAGAGATGGTATTTTTCCCTTTTATTTCAAATCAGAATCATTATTTTAGCAAAGGAGTAGCTTCATAGCTTAAGGTGCAATTGAGTTTCTGTCTTTTTAAGGTCATATCTCTGAAAAAAGAAAAAGTCTAACAAATCAATTAGTTTTCTTAAGACAGAACAGTGTAGCACTGATAGATAATTCTGAAGTTTTCCACTAAAGACAAAACCAATACAGGCACCATTTCAAAGTCCTTAAAATAAAAACAGCTGTAGAAATACTAATATGACTGCTTTTAAAAAATGAACCTTTCTAACTTAAGGTATGTTACTAAGCTGAAATTCTTCACTGAGGTAAGAATGGAGCTCAGTATGGGAATTTCTGCCACTTTGTCAAAATGTGTGCATTTGTGGGAGCCCCAGCTTTCCAGTGTCCTATGTTTTGGTTTCATATGACTACATAGCAGGATGCTTTCTGTATCAGTCTTGACGAGAAAAGTGCCAATAAAAGAGGCATGCAGCATTCAGTGGAATTAAAACACCAACACTCAAAATATGGTTACATAAGGATAAATTTATCTTTTAAAATTAACCAAGGCAGGTACAAGATACTACGTTTTCCCTGTACTTATTAGACATTAAATAATGACTGAGGCTGGAGAAAGTCTATCCCTAAAACAATTAAAAAGCATTAACTCTTATCATTCCTGGATAGATAAAAGTTTTCATTTTGTTTAAAGCAAACCCATGTAACAAAAAGTTATTGTAATGTCAGAAATAGAAAACTGGTATTTCTTCTTATCACTACTGTCTAGGGACTTTTCCCCCCTTATAGACAGCAATGTGAATGGGAATTAAATGCATTCATTAATTTAGAGAATATATAATATTCTAATATATTTTAGATATTTTAATCTAAACTATAATAAATCTGTTAATTAGAATCAAAATATTCAGTTTATTTTGTTCTTTTGAAATGAAATAAACTGAATACCATGGTTCTGAACAAGATTGTGATTTAATGCAATCTAAATAGCCTGTTTTATGAATTGTTATAGTGAATTTCTTTTAAGTTTCCCACTTTCTTGGTAGTGATTTGATAATAAGAACAATGGGATTAAGTAAAAGACTTATGATTTGAGAGAGTGACTTTAGGGAATTACTCTTTTTTAGGATACCTTACATGACTTGTGACTACAGAGAAAAAAATAGAGATGAGAGTAAAGTATCTAGATTTTCTAATCCGTAGTGATAACCAGAAAACTTAAGAGTTATGTTTATATTTGGAGAATGGACTGTTGACCAGGCTTTGTGCAGTTGTACTCTTGCTGTTGGTCTCTTGAGATTTGAAATCCTGTTAGAAGGAAAAGCATGCAAAACCAAGGATGTTTCCATAGATCCCACAGGCTCAGTCTGAGATTTCGCAAAAAATATGCAGCCTTATTTATATTATTTAACTTTATGCATAATACATAAAAGACCTCATCAGAGTGGAAATTCAGTTATGACATCACAAGAAAAGAATCAGAAAATCTCCCCTCTCACCTAAGCACACCAACATCAAGGCTAAGAACTGGTGCTGGCTTTGGCTGGGGTAGAGTCAATTTCCTTCACGGTAGCTAGTATGGGCCTGTGCTTTGGATTTGTGCTAGAAAGTGTTGATAACACAGGGATGTTCTCCTTCTGGCTGAGCAGTGCTGACACAGGCAAGGCCTCTTCTGCTTCTCACCCCACCATACCAGCAAGGAGGAATTGGGAGGGGGCATAGCCGGGACAGTTGACCCCAGCTGGCCAGAGGGATCTCCTATCCCATATGGCATCATGCTCAGCATACAAATCTGTGGGAAGAAGGAGACACATTCACCGTTATGGGACTTGTCTACCCCAGTAACTGTTACACATGATCGAGCCCTGCTTTTCTGGGGATGGCTGAACACCTCCCTGCTGGTGCAAAGTAGTGGATGAATTCTTTGTTTTGCTTTGCTTGTGTACACAGCTTTTGCTTTACCTGTTAAACTGCCTTTGTCTCAACCCATGAGTTTTCTCACTTTCAACCTTTGATTTCCCATCCCACTGTGAGGGGAGTGAGTGAGTGGCTCTGTGGGGTTTAGTTGGCAGCTAGGTTTAGACCAAAGCACAACTATTACACTTTTCCTTGATTATGCTGTCCTTGAAATTCTTGCATTTCTGGCTCTGAAGCAGTTTGGAACCAAGAAAAAATCATGCTTTACAATTTTGGGGAACGTGGAAGAGGCAAGTTTAAATCAGGGAGCCCTACTGAAGCCAATCTAAATCAAAAGACAGTCTCAGCCTGATGTGTCGTGCTAGAGACAATAACGGTACGTTACCTCCCCAGCTGCAAGCAGACACAGCTGTTAACAGACTGTGCCATCAGACAGGCTTAGGGAATGTGATTTACAAAAACTACTTACATATTTAGTGAAAATATTGAAACTGAAATCATACCAGAGTTTTTCCTGAAGACAAGCCAGAATGAAATTAGAAAAATATATATGATTACAATTTCAGAATAATGTAAAAGACCTCTTATGGTACCTTCACTACATACGTTAATATCTACTTTTTCCAGTCACATTGGCTCCTGATACCATTCAATATGACATTCCCTGCTTACAGCTAAGGAGCTAGCATTGTCCAAGCAAGGTGGCAGTATATGGCTAGGACAGAAACACCAACCTGTAATGAAACCATAGCCTTAGAAATTCAGACTTGCTTCTCTTCCTGGAGCTTGCTGTTGGCTGGCTGAAGTTACCCATTCACACATCCAGGTAGCTGGTCTGAGTCCCGTTCCCCACATGTTCTTCCGTATTCCTATTCATTGCAGAGGGTTTCAGGGCTGAGCTTGGCACAGAGCCTTACAGAGCCTTACAGCTCAGGTGTGATGGCGCTGAATGTCTACCTCCTTGGTTTTGTTAGGGAACACACTCTTATATGCCTTCAGAGAAAAAAAGAAGAAAAAGTTGTTATTATTTAACCAATATTCTCTTACTAGTGGACTAGCTAAAGGGACAGAAAGCAACTACTGACCTAAAGTTTATGTTCTGGTAGGTTACAAAGACTAAAGTAAGAAAATACATTTTTCGCCTCAGTTTGAAATATAATAAAAAACAGACACAAGAAGAATAAAGCTAGCAGTGTTATCTTTGCATTACTGGTCTTACCTTGAATCCCAGAACTGTCAGCGTTACTTTTGAATATAAACACAAGAAGAACATGTTACCACAAAGGTGACTTTAGTTTCTTTGCCACTGAGTTCCCAATTGCATTATGACAGAAATGCAACATGACTAAACCTGAAATGTATTATTTCTGATCCTTTTTCCAAAATAGAGTGACAAATGAGTAACACAAGACTTTCATCGTACATACAAATACTTTCACCATGTGAGTGTTGCTCAGAGTATCATGGCCAAAGATACCTTATGTCTGCCATAACCTGGGTGCATGGTTGTGTGATAACATTGCAAGAGAATCATGTCCTTTAAAACATTGAGATTGAACAAGGTAAGAGATGAAAACTTCTATTTCATATATCCTCCCACTTATCTCCAGACTGTAACAGATTCCACAGTTACATCCTACCTCTACATAAGAAAATGAAAATAGTTTTATTGGTGACATTGGGAGGGGGTCTGTATCCAAATATATGTTTCTTATTACAAACACATGGTCAGATAAAATCGGATTAAATGGAATATTGATATTCTGCAAATATTTCATTTTACGTCTATGGTCTATTTCAATTATTTTAGGAAGATTTATTCTAGTGGTTTTTTCTCCATATATGTAATTGTAATAGCATTTGTTTTCAAACCCACTGCAACACCCTGGCTGTGATTTAAAGTCCATGGAAACTATGGGGAGTCTTTCCAAGGAAATGTCCAGTTGCACTTCTCTTAAGCTAACTCTTCACAGTATGGCAAAAATTCCCAAGAGGTGAGGATGTGAAGTATAATACTTATTCTATTTATGTCTTATGCACATTTCTAACTGCCACGATTTCTACTCCCACAAAACATCATAGTGTCTTCCTTTGTGTACAGATTAAAATGAACAAATCATCAATTCAATAACCTTGTTGCATATGTGAAAGTCCTTTATTTTTATTTATTATTTTTTTATAATTTATATTTATAAATAAATTATATTTATTCTAATGTTAAGCATTAGAAATGTTTAACAGCAAATAATTGCCAGTTGCTTATGTAAGAAACACTTCAAGGAGAAAAAAAATAGCCAGTTTGCAACACTGGAAACTAACTAATTTTCTGATAACTGGAAAATCAAGCTGTGCCCAATTCAGAAACTACAAATCTGCAATACTGTAGTAAATTATTGATAAAATTGTATTTTAAAATTCTTCTGTTTAGAATTAGGATTGCAAGCTGTTTATTTTCCTGTACTACATTTAATAGCTTGCTCCTGAAGATGCAGAGTTCAGTACTTCCACTGAATGTAATAAGAATGCAAATGTAAATTAAGTTACTTGCCTGAATATGTTTGCTGAATTGGGTCCTAACATCTCAATTTTCAGGGTGGAGTGTGTACATTTAGATATGTGATACATTCTGATGGGAGTCATGCTACTAAATCTCTGTGAATCCCCTTGAAAATTAAGTCATGGAAGACAAGGCATTTGAAGCTTTTATGCATAATAGTACCATAGTTATTATGATGGATAAATGGCTTATGCTGTTTGACCTTTTTTATGAAGAGGCCTAAATCTACTTTGTCCCTTAGCTATACAGGAAAAATGACCTTCTTTTTTTTTTCCAAAGAATGGGCTGTTAAGTTTACCAGGAATATGTCTGTATAGTGCAAATTATGTTCATATTATATAATTCTATATAATATGTGTTTGGGATTCATACAGGTATTTAATAAAGTCTCTAATGTATGCAGGGCTCAGAATCTAGCAGCTTGTTTAAATCAGTCCAGTGTTTTTCATTATAACTCTAACAACCTTCAAGACAAACATTGAGGTAATGGCAAACCAGTAGGCTTGCAAAGATACAGGAAAGCATTACTTTGTCTAGACTTCTCTCTAGATCTCTCCTCTTCAAATAATATTAGTCTTTGACTCCTGTTAAATAAATAATTAGTACAGAGGAAAGGTAGGGGGTCTGTCTTTTTTATGTTCGGAGCAGACTCTTACAATTCTTTGGCCTTCCAGGTTTGTCTGCCAAGTAGCTCAGCTCAATTCAGCAAAGAATTTGCTGGATATTATTTTATCATATTTTATCAAATTACTTTTCCTGGTATCAAATTCATTTACTATGAATAGTGTCAATAATATTTAATACATAGCAGCTGATGTATTTCTTTGGCATCAGTACTACCTGTTATTGAGCACTCGTGCTGACCTGGATGTTCTGGATATTGAGGCACAAGCCTCAATTGCAATGAGGCTACGGCCTTTTCTTCATGTATATCTGGTAACCTACAGATTACTTCAGCAGTATTGTCCATCTACGCCATTTCCTTAACTACCGCTCAGCTGATATCAGTCTCTTTATACCTACAACAACTCTGGCACTTCTTTAAACCACCATACGTTCAAAAGTAAATTACAACTATCCTTAAAGCTATAGAAAATGTAAGTGCAGTAGTCGCATTTTGAGATATATTGACTGTATTTCAACTTCTTCCCCTTTTTCTGTTTTTATTCTTTACCTTTGTCTAACACAGTCCTATTGCTGTTGCTGCAGATATCTCCTCCATAGTTTTCACTGTCTGAAGCAGATTACTTTTACTTCCCATTCATTTATGTGTCTTTATTCGTTTCTCATTTGAAATCTCCCATATATCTTTATCTTTTGCTAGAGTAACATGGGTCAAATTAAACTTACTCTAGAGATATTTATTTTCCTCCAATAGCAATAAATTGGGCCTTGGGTGAGTTGCTGAGACACAGGTTCCCAGACTGTAGTTCTATTAATTATGTAAAATTAACCTTACCATTAGGTGTCTTTCCAAATCCAAAACACAAATTCCAAGGCAGTAAGTCTTGATCAAGATGCACAGTAAAACAATGCTTCCTCATAACCTTCTCCTTTGCATCTCAAAATTTCAGCTCTATAAGGAAATTGCTTTAGCTGAGTTCATCTCTTAACACTAGTGTTTCAGTAAATGATTAGAGTACAAGAATGTTTTGGGGAATATTTGAAAATACTGCTAAAACATGGATTTTGAACTCAGTAACATGAATATTCAATACAGAAATACAGTCCCAAGAGTTTACTTCTTTAGTTAAGGAATTTGAAGCGTTGCATAACTGAAAACTTTCACTTAACATCAACTTATTTATTCTCCCTGGAAAAAAAAACCAGAAAGATCAGAAAACAAAGGAAACAAGTGCAATCCATGTGCTGACTATGTGATACTCATTGAGCCAGACAGAATCTGCCCTCATCACAAAGTGTGTGTGTGTGTGTGTGTATATATATATATGTATACACACACACACATGCACTTACATATGCGAACACAGAAGGAAACACTTGATTTATGATTTTCCAGTATATTTTGCTCCTGAACTAAATTGCAAATAAATTGAAAACAGGACAAACAGAGTCTACATCTCTAACCATTGCAAAAGACTGATCACAGGCAGCTGGTCCATTCAGTTACAGAAAGCTTTTTTACATGCGCAAAGCCAAAGAAACCAAAGAATTTTTTTAAAGGCCTCATAGATCAGGGCTACAATGAGCTGCACATTTTTTGTATTTCCAGAAGACTGTAGGAAATTAGATATTTAAATTGGTATGTCATCATTCCTTGAGAGTATCATAAATTGGTTCTGTTTGATTTATTTGAATGTGTTTATGCAGTTCCATTTTCAGAGTCATCATTGATTGAAAATGTGCACTTATCTTTAAGATAGCTATTTCTGTTACTGCTGTTTAGTATTAATAATTTAATTACTACTTTATCACATATGTCTACATTACATTCAGATACTGAAATTATGTAGCCACACAAAGACATGAATCACTTGTAAAAAAAATGCTCCTAGCAAAGCTAAAACACTAAAGAGAAGCTTTCAGAAACACAGATGTGAGGAGATATAAATGACAAATATATCTATTTCTTGTGTAACCTATTCTATTAAGCTTTGAAACACTATGGAAGGTTGTCTGCACACTTGGCAAGTTATTCACATTCCAAAACTGACTGTGTTTTTTAAGCGCAAATATTCAACCTTCAAATATTGACTTTGCTAAACAAATTTGTCAGTAAGTCTTTTTTCTTTAACAATTAAAATTCTATTATGTTACAAAAAGACTATAACATTCTAGTAACCTTTTCCACAAAATCTTTTGTGACAGGAAACTGACTATAGCACAGAACTTATATTGCAAGACCTAAGAGTAATTTTCATATGAAGTGAAGAATTAGAAACTATATATATATATATATATATATGCTGTTTCACCACCACACATCCCACGAACATATGGTGGGTTGAGGTGATATATACTATTTTTAAGAACAAAGAAGGATTTACATGTGAAGAAGAAGCATTAACAGTGAAGAGAAGAAATGAGCACATGAAATGTATGAATTGGCAGCAAACTTAAATGCCTTGATTATTACTGTTAGTACTACTGTGAGAAATATTACAACCACCACAATTCAAAAGCAGCAATATTATAAAAATTATAATATAAGAATTTTTAGAGCATGGATTAGTTTTAACTGCCTCTTTGGCAGCACAAAGTGCTTTCAGTATATCCCTGGACACTTTCCACAGGCTCACTTCTGTTGGATTTGCTCTCCAGTATTACCTTGTAGATTGTCCCACTTAGAGGCTCTGTATTGAAACCAGGATTGTGCCCGTTCCTCCCTTGTACTCTGACTACCCTCATCCATCATAAGTGTCCATGTGCCATTTTCAACTGTATCTTCCATCCACACTTCAATCCCAAGGCTGCAGCTGCCCCCACCCAGAAAAAAAAATCCTTTAGAGGACGAAGAACTAAAAGGACAACATCCTATAATTTATGCTACTACGATCCAACTTCTGTTCTCTGTGCCATACCTACACCACTGAGAGTAAAGTGGAACAATGTTGATAGTCCAACTGAAGTAACACTACATTCTCTGAAAAGAGCAAATCTGAATTCCTATACTGAAATACAAATCTTTAAATATTTAAAATAATCAAATAATTACTTAATACTTGGTACACTTTCACATAACCTGCATATTAATTCAGCCAAAAAAATTACCTAAAATATAGTCTGTATAAGTGTAACTCTTAAAAAAAAAATATTTAATGTTCATTATCTTTATTTGTTTTGCTTCTAAAATCCTGAGCCACTTGGTTCAGCATGCAATAAATCCTTGAAGCACAGTGAGGAAACAAAGTAGGAAGGCATTTTATTTAACAGTGGATAATTTAAAAAAAAAATTATCTTGCTTGTTAAAGTGAGATGAGAAGTTTTCTATTAACTAGGCTGGGAAGCCTTAGGGGCCACTGAAAGCTTTTTAATTGCATATTTAATTAGAAATGTGCTAGAGAGCTGGTGTTCAGCTTTTCTGAAGCTCATGGCTCCTGACAAAATGTCTGCTTTTAAGCCATTTTGTCTCTTGAAATGTTTTCTAAAAAGTGGGTTAAACAGAAGAAGCTTTAATTTGGCTATTTTCACTTCAAAGGGATTTTACTGTTTTATCAATCCTACCATAAAGCCAAGGTGAAATGACATGTTCAAAAGTAAGCATTTTCAGGTAAAATAAGACCTCTAAAAAGAACAAACTTTAAAGATTCTTATAGTTTGTTGTTCTTGCTTAGCTCACCAGCAACAGTGGAAGATGAAAGAAGGAAAGAAGAGAGGGAATACATCTGGCTACTACAGGTACAGAGTTTGCAAAAACACAAACTGTCAGCCAGTTTGTCCAGCAGCCAGTGGCTGAAGCTGAAGAGAAATAAATTAATGAATAATTTCTTTGTATTCCGGGTAGAAGAATGTTGACAGCACTGCCTGCAGTTATCAGGGTTCCCAGCATTTGCTCTAAACCTGGACAAAACATGACAAGCCCAGTATGTCTTCTGCCAGTGCTCAGTCACACCACTTTTACCCCAAAGTTATCTGACAGAAGTTTGCTTGAAATTTAGGTTGCCTCAGAAGTGCTAGCTTCGCCTGAGGTAATTTAACGGGTAAAGGAGGGCAGCCCCAACAAAAGCTGACAGCACTGCAACTCCTAGCATTGCAGGTATGAATACACATTAGTTATGGAGGGATAAAAATGCTTCTGAAACATAGGCTAAACTAGTAACATAAGCTGCTGATTTTTTAATCCGTATTTGAATAAACACAGTATATGAATAAGTAGTCTTTTAGAGGAAGAATGGAAAGCTTTTTTGTTGTTTTACATGACAAGCCCTATTTTCAATGTAGTTTGCATTAAAAAAAAGTTAGAAATACATGGAAAATAGTTAATTAAAAGTGTGATTTTGTACACTGAAAAATAAATACATTCTGAAAGACAACTAAATAATTAAATCACATATGAGAGAGCACAGCTAAATGGAGAGAATGTGCAAATGTCCTTTGATAACACACAAGAAATCCACCAAAATTGACATGATATATTAGCGGTCACAAATCTTTGTAAGAACATGTAAGTGCTAATGCACTGCTGTCCTTATTTCACCTTCACTCAGTAACACAGCCAGAGACTTGAAATTCCCTGGAGTATCTACTTAGATAACTTCATCTATGCGTTTCATGACTAGTAAAATCCAGCAAGAGTGCCCAGACCTTGTATTAACACTGTAGGTTTTTTATTTTCTGAGTGAACCACATCCATTACTTTATGATACTCCATGTGTTTGATGATAGAACATGGCAAATATATTTGAAAGGGCAGGAAATAAAGTTTGTTAGAAATAACTTGATTTGAGGAAGTAGGCTTGAATATCACCCAAACCCAGCTCTTATGTGGCACACTCACTTAATTTCTGTCATCCACTATTATCAACTTACCCAAAATGCAATCCTATTAAAAATACTTGAACTTTACATTTGAATGCTCAAAGACAGGTCTTTGAGAGTAATAATATTTCTGATTATCCTCTGCTCTGCAACTTTACCATTTCGTTATTTATTTATAAATGGGGATTATCTTTAGTATGTGTGTTTACAAACTAACTCCAACAGTAGAGGCTAAGAAAAAGCCTGAGAATTGGCTTTGGAAAAGTGGTAACTAACTGTGGTTGGTAGATACATTCACACAATAGCCAAAAATGACATCTCTATTAATATTAGGTGCAAGAACAGCATTCATGTTTTTAATCATGACTTACACAAGCTGAAGTTACAGATCTGACAGTTTTATGCAGAGGAGGTTGACTTAATTCATACCTCTCCTTATGGAATTAGAGTTGTATACATTCATTCATTGTTCTCCCATTCTTAAGATGAATAGAAGTAGCGTTGTGCAGGGTCCAGTCTTGTCACTTGTTACACAAACCTGTAAAACACAGGTGTCAGGTGAGACAAGCTCCACCATCATCAGTACAGCAGTGATGCTCAGTTCTGTGCTTCCACATCAAAAGTGAACAGAGCTGATTCTCTAGTAATTCTGTGTTTGGCATAGGCGGAGTCCTGAGGGAAAGCTGGCTGGTTTAGGCCAAATCCTTTTAAAAAGACATGATGTGGCCTGGCAAGAAAAATTCTTTAAAGTAGTAGCTGGTAGCTATGACCGAACCTTCTGCTGAAAGCACTAGCCAGTGGAGTTCCAAGGTTATGGACAGTCCTAAACTCTTACAAAATTACTGTTGATCTTTGATGCACAAATAGCCACAATGGCTGAAAAAACCTGAACTCCAAGTGGCCAAGAGTGACTCAGTTTTTGCTGTAATATCTTTCCTTCCTCTCTCATGTTCCCAGGCAAAGTAAAGCTTCTCTAACACTGTCCGGGTAGGATGACCTGGGTAGGCCGTAGGATTACATGTTTGCATATATGGGGATCATTATATACTAGATATTACAGAAAGAAATTGAAGGAAAGCAAAAATGATAATGTTTGTCTTGGACTAAAATTAACTTAGTAGCCCTCCAATTAAAGAGACATCCAGCAGATCTACTAAAAACCCATTTGCAAAAATCCCCAAAGACTAGTGCAGTATCCAGTGAAAAGGCACATACAATAAAGCTGAAGCTATCATCTGTCCCTATCCTTTTCATTAAAAGCTATAGTGAAAGTTATCCTGCAAAAGTAAGATTCACTGGGTATTTTGTTGCACCACAGCAGCTAATTTAAGAATCAGACTCACTGTATTTATCTCAAATATTTTTAACCTAGATTGACATTTTAGAGATGAACAATGGAGAATGAGATACAGTTGAAAGCACTATGAATAAATGATAATGTTTTACTCATTTCATATTAATTCCACATTCTTAAGCTTTTTAGCAACCAAATTAGTTAACACATCTCTGCAGATACACTTGCTTCATAAAACTTAAAATAAGAAATGGCTTAAATTGAGCAGGAATGAAAAGTGGGCTGGCCGCTTGCCATACTGTCTTAGACTACTGACATATTTTACCCAGCACTATGACATTCAGTTTTACCAGTTACAAATGGACAAAACACTGTCCTTAATAAAAACCATGCTGCTTTCAAATAAGACCTTATTTATTTCCAAGATAAAACCCCACAACTGGGAAAAACTACAGCTTACAGTATTTAATACAGCTCTTTTAAGGCTTCCCAGATTAAGTCCTTCTCTTTAATTTAGAAATAAATATTGTCCTAACATTGGATGAGATCCTCAGGCAAAATCTCTGTAATATCTTCCATGCCTTGTTCATCAAATTTAAGAGTACCCTATTTACATGTGTTGCTTTTACAGTAGGAAAGGCATAACTCTTTCAACCTATTAAACAGGCTGAGCACCACCAATGCTTCCTGTTTTCAGTTCTTCCAAAGCATTCTGGATAAAAGCAGGTGATACTATTTGCAATACCTTTTCCCTTCTGTTTTGAAGAGAGATGAAGCCTTGCATTTTTTCTGTTTCTTTCTATGGGCTGTGAGGTTGCTCTGGAGGCTTGTGGAGCACGCTTCTAGTTTTAAGAGGCTTCAGGGGAGAGGTAGGTGCCTTTGAATGGCTGCTTATTGCTATGCCTGCTCATTGTTCAAGCAATCATGTCCTAATATCAGCAAATTAAAGACATTAAGGGCATAGCTTGTTTGTAGCTGGATGGAATCTACAGAGGGTTAGAGGACATAAAAAATAATGTTAAGACAAAACTGAAGAAGCATACTTCTATACAATATTTAGACATATGGAAAGAGATCTGAAGTTAGATACAGAAGCCAAGGAAAATCAGTAATGATTCAGCATAGGTGGTGAAGCAGGGTGGTATGTCACTCTACTGCGTTTTCAGACATTTGGATTCTCAGTGGCAATTTCTATATTTTTATTTTATTTTCTGACAGCACATAGCTTTTGCCTCACAAAAAGAAAGGCAATCTGCTTCACAAAATCTGCAAGAAGTCAGCAAGAGTGAGAAGCTTTTACTTTTACAAGAATAGATGATCGTGTACACCTAACAAGGCACCTGCTCCTATCTGATGGTTACTATAAAGTTCTCATTTTGCAAACTGACAGCTTGTGGTAAGAAAGGCAGCAGTATTCTCACAGTCAAGAGCTCAGTAGGAGTTCTGGAAGGTAAGATACTATCAATTAGTTGATCACAACACCAGGGATGCTGATTTACACAGACCCCAGCATTATCTTTTTGCAAAACAGCAGATCTTGAGTCAACAGGAGCTCAGTGGCATACTCCCACTTCCCCCATTACCTAATCCGTCAGAACTGCTAGAGAAATGATAGCAAGCTAAACACATATGTTTATATAAGCATGTGCATATCTTTGTATGTATGTGTGTAGGTGTCTCTATACATACACCTATGCTTCAGGATACGTTGTAACTGTTTTCTTTTTCAGATTCACTTCCTTGATACCAAAGAGGCTGCTTGCAATCTAAAGTGATCTTGTTGTCTAATCATGCCCCTTATGTTAAAAAATCATATATGATTTCAGCAGGTTATCTCCAAGGAGAAACTCAGAGGAGCCAGCAATTTGTTTTTCTTCATCAGTGTTGAATTTTGTCAGTGCTGGATTCCTAGCATCTCTGAGACAGTGAGGTGCAATACTTGAGTTTTAACTCACTTTGCATCTTCCCTATTTAATTAAAAGAGAAACTACCTGTTGCAGCACAACAGACAATTTCTAAAGTGTTTATTAATGTTGGTTGCAACATTTGCAGTTGGAATAAAGGATTTCTGTTTTACAGTTCCCCATTCATTTATTCCTTCCTGCCCTCTGGAGGTCTCAGATTTTATCATGACATGTCTACATTTCAAATTTAGCTATCTTTTTCAGCTGTACAATCCCATTTTGGTGATCCAATCTCATGGAAAAGTAGTTACATTTTACTTTACACTCAGCAATTTTATTCTTTGCTTAGTGGATACTAGGTATCAATAGATTCCTTTAAATTATTGCATATATTTGTTGGTAGGAGATAGGACTTTCTAATAGATTTTTTTCCTAGTGTGTTATTATTTAAAAACAGGAAAATTAATTTTAAACCTTAGGAAAATGTTAGCTTAGTAGACAGAAACTGATACTTGTGGTAACATTCTTATGACTGTAATTTGTCCACTGTAGAGCCAAAATGCATTAGAGCTGCACTTATATATAATATGAAAGATAACTGTCATGTGCATTGATTGCTTTAATTAAAATCTGAATCATTTAAGATGTGAAACATTTAAGATTATTGTATTAGTCTTTCACTTGCTAATTCTCTCTCCTTGCTTCTCATGTCACACCATTCTAAAGAATCAAATCAAAACTATGTATGCATACAAATTTCCCCAAACAGTATATACTAATTATTTATCTGAGGGCAAAGCGTTTCTGGAGGGTTTCTTGATGAAGAACCAGATGCCTACCATGAAAAATAAATACTGTCTAATTTTGTATGAAATTCCAAACCAGCATCTAAAGCCTTGGAACACCCTTTTTTTTTTTCCTGAACAGCCAAGAACTGCCACAGACAATTTATGACTCCTTGACTGGCCTTCAGTGAGCAAAAAGAGACCACACAAAGGATTGTGACCCTCAAATGTATTAGCTGTGTGTTTGACCTCTGAAATACAGTTGAAAAGGAAACACCTTGCCCCTTTCCTGCTGTGACTGAAATTTATGGAGCAAATGATGCCCAAGCAGCTTAGCAAGACTAATTAAGGACTACATAAAAAAAAACATGGCAAATTAATAATCTGAATTCTAGTAGCACTACACAGGGTACTGAACCACACTATGAAATGTTACACTACTGGGCTTTGATCCTGTCTGAGACTTCATACAGAGAGTAAAAAAAAAAAAAATAATAAATTGTATTTTGAGAAGGAGTAAGAGTGATTGCTTATGCAAAACAAGCCTATAAAATTTGCCACTGTGACAAGTCAAGAAGCTGTGGTATATTTAGTAGCAAATTAGTAATGATATGGTCTTCAGACTCCTCTGAATGCACAGTAGGAAGCAACATCAATCACTTTTCCTGCTTCTTTCCACTCTTTCAGTTGACTTCCAAACATGTGTCTAATCCATTTATATCATAATTAATCCTGGTGTTCCCTTAACTTCCTCTTTTCTACTTGACATCCTCTGACTCCCACAAACTTATATTAAGTTGCATCAGAGAACAATATTTTGATTAAAAATAGATCACATAAGTCTTCATATAATCTACATACAAACAAGTCTTTTGGAAATAGTATTTGTGATAAGTTGTTTATCTTAGGTAAATCACAGAATCATGGAATGATAGAATAGTTTGGGTTGGAAGGGACCTTAAAGATCATCTAGTTCCAACCCCCCTGCCATGGGCAGGGACACCTTCCACTAGACTACATTGCTTAAAGCCCCATCTAGCCTGGCCTTGAACACTTCCAGGGATGGGACATCCACAACTTCTCTGGGCAACTTGTTACAGTGCCTCACCACCCTCATAATAAAAAATGTCTGTCTTCTTTATATCCAGTCTTAGTCTACCTTCTTTCAGTTTAAAACCTTTGCCTCTTGTCCTGTAAAAACTCTCTTTGTTTTATAAGCCTCCCATAGATATTGAAAGCTACAATAAGGTCTCCCTGGAGCTTTCTCTTCTCCAGGTTGAACAACCCCAACTCCTTCAGCCTGTCTTCATAGGAGAGGTGCTCCAGCCCTCTGATCATCTTTGTGGCCCTCCTCTGGAATTGCTCCAACAGGTCCATGTCTTTCTTATACTGGAGACCCCAGAGCTGAACACAGTACTCCATATGGGGTCTCATGAAAGTGGAGTAGAGGGACAGAATCACCTCCCTTGACCTGCTGGTCATGCTTCTTTTTGTGCAGCCCAGAATACAGCTGGCTTCCTGGGCTGCCTGTGCACATTGCCTGCTTCTGTCAAATTTTTCATCCACCAGTATCCCTGAGTCTTTCTCCACAGGGCTGCTCTCAATCCTTTCATCCCCCAGCCTGTATTGATACTGGGGGTTGCCCTGACCCAGGTGCAAGACCTTGCACTTGGCCTTATTGAACATCGTGAGGTTCACATGGGCCCACTCCTCAAGCATTTCAAGGTCCCATTGAATGGCGTCCATTCCTTCAAGCAAATCAAATGCCCCACTCAGCTTGGTGTCATCTGCAAACTCCCTGAGGGCACACTCAATCCCATTATGTATGTCATTGATGAAGATACTAAACAGTAGTGGTCCCAGTACAGACTCTTGAAGAATACCACTCACAACTGGTTTACACTTGGACGTTGAGCCTCTGACTGTAACTCTTGGGACACAGCCATCCAGCCAATTCCTTATCATTCTAAGGATCCATCCATCAGAACCGTATGTCTCCAATTTAGAGGTAAGAAATTTGGGGGGGGACCATATCAAGGGCCTTTGAGAAGTCCACACATTCGTAGTTCTTCCTTTGTCTGATTCTGTGGACAAGGGAAAATTAAAAGGAACATAATTTCATTCCTAAAACTATTTCTATGTCATGTGGCAGATCTATAAATTAGAATTGGGTCATACCTGACAGCCAAGCAAAGAACTTAAACCCAATTAAAAGAGATAGTGAATTTTTCAGGGATTTTTTCTTTTTCTTTTTTTTTTTTTTTTTAAGCACATCAGCAAATGAATCAGAGAAGAAGCACAGCATGGAAATCTAAGCTAGCCCATCAAGGTCCATTAGATGCTGTCTACACTGTCATGATTTTCCTCAATTATTGTTTTGCACAAACAGCTCTCTTACATTCCTGTCATAATAGCGGCCTCTTTCTAACCAAAAGACTGCAGTCTGATCAGATACTCCCTGTGAATGAAAAGACTACTCGGGGAATGAAAATGAAAATGTGTAGATTTTAATCCTATCAAGACTATTAGGAAAAACATAAATACTATGAACTGCTGTGTTTCTAAGTGGTATTTCTGAGCACAACCATCTTTCAAAAACTTAGCACAAGAACCTTTACTTTGTGGATCCCAAACACCCTCACACACAAGATATTTGTCAGATACCCATCTATCTTTCTCAAAGCTTTCAACAGAAGCCTTCTCAGATATTAGAAAAGGCTACAGGGGGTATGGGTAGGGGTGTGGGTGGGGTGTTGGATCATCTAAAATCTTTCAGAATTTACATCTAGGTGTTCAATAACTATTTGGATCTTATAGTAAGTGCAAAGGTGTTCTTAAATCACTGAATTTTACTTGCAAAAATAAAATAAATTCAGTAATTGTGAATGTTTAGACTGGCCACCAGGTCCACTGATAAATCTGAGAAAGTAGCCCTAACTGGGAAACCATTACAGACTTGTGGGATGTCTTCTTTAATAAATGTATGTATGAAAATCACCTGGTTTAAAATTCTGTTTAAAGAGCATTTAAATTCAGTATTTATTTATTTCTCTATCTATATATCTGCAATCTGTATTTGAAATCTTATATTTTCTGTGCTCTTTTTTTAAGATACAGAAAATGAAAGAATTTCTATTTACTGTATCATGCACAGGTTACAGGCTCCTGTGATGTTAATTCTGTGAGTAAAAAGTTATTGGTTTTATTGCCTCATTTTCTTTTTATTTAAAACTTAACACATACACTGATAATGATTTCACAATGTCATGAGCAATGTCAAAGCATTTTCTAAGCTGAAATGTGAATGTTATGTAAAGCCCACATTAGCCCCTATTAAAATTCAGCTATACTAACAGCACTTTTTGGCCGCTATCTAAGAATTTTATTTCTAATCAAGCCTTAATTTATCCAGAAGGGCTAGTCTGCAATGCATGCATTCAGGACATTACATTATGAATTCAATTATCTGTTGTATGTCCAAAAGGGAAGAACCAAAATGTAATATAACAGGATACTGCTTCACTGATCTAGAACTCGTTGCCATATATATATATATATATATATATATATATAAAAAGCTGATTAAAATGCATACTTAAATTGCACAAATCCCACAAATATTTTAAACGTAAATAAAGGAATATTTTTTCCTACAAATGTGATTCTACTGGAAAGCACTCAGTTTTGAAAGATGCTAGCTATTTGCAGCAAGAGTCTGAGAAACCTCACTCCCTTTCCTGAAGTTCAGCATGAACTGAAAGGTTCTCAGAACCTCGAAGAAGCGAGCCAAAAGCAATTACTTAATATGAAATTCGTCCAGGTGCCTACCAGGGATGATGGTGAGTGGGAAGATTTATTTTTATACTGTGGAAAGTGTGCTTTATGCTTTGCAGACAGAATCAAGAAAAACTGTTTGCCCTGAAGATCTCACAGGCTACTTACAAAAAGCTTTCAGTGTTGCACCTTCTGTGTAAGCCCTGAGGAGCAAAGATATTTGAACATCAGGGAAGACTCAGAAAATGTATAAACTATGTCATCAAAAAGGGCAAGAACAGGAGTTTATAGTGTAAATGCTAGAAACCCCTCCTGTTCCAGGCAGGGAAAGGAAATTGAACATGGGAGGCAAGAAATACAGAACCTGATATAAATCATGAAAAGATAAATAAAACCCTCTCATTGCTTTCCCTGAACTTTGCACACAGGTTACAGTTACGTGTTTAATCAGTGTGTTATTCCTTCTGTTAGACCTCTGGAGAACCGGGAGCAGCTTCACATCTATCAACAGATAACTTCAAGTTCTCTTGATTGATCACTATTTTTCTCAGTGAGCTGGAAATAAAAATAAATCGTTCTGTCATCTTTCTTTACAAAATAACATTTGGTACTTTTCTGATCCCTCCAGAAGAAAAAACGAAGGACTTAGAGAGAGAAGAATATATGAGCTTTCACACAAATTATATTAACCTACATTACTAATGACTGGAAAGACAATTTCAACATTCCTGAACTCATGAAAACAGATTCACGTTTTGGCTATAATAGGAAAGGTTAGTGCCTGTGAAGCCAGTTGAGGATTTTACTTTGTTCTAGAAATCTCTATTTAAAAACTCTAACCTCCTTCTGAATTTGAAGTCTTAAATGCTCTTATTTTCCACAGCTATACCATAATAAAACAAAGAAACAAAAATACATCCATACTATACTATATTTTGAAAATACTATGGTATCTATCAGCATCTTCAATTTTTGGGTTGAGTAAAAGGTATCCAACATTTTACAAGATATGTCTGTCTGTGGTTTACTGTCGTCACCATTGTGAAGAAAAAGTTGAGATAACACACACTATTTCAATCTGGATACACTTTTAATCAAAATAGTCTGAATAGTTAGACTTTTTTTTTCCTTTCTGAATCTGAAATTAAGGAATGTTTAAAAATGTCTAGTTTTCCCCTAAAAGAAAACTTGACAGGTGAGTTCTGTACAAAGATAATATCCTTGTAACTACCTCATATGATCAGTATTAATTTTTTTTTGTTGTTCAGTGAGGGATTGAAAAATAGTGCAGAACTTTAAAATTGATGGAATATTTTACATCTAGGTTTATATTGTCCTTCTAATAAACAGTGTTCTGAACAAAGAGGAGGACTAGTGTTTAATTTCTGTCTCAATGTATTTTATAATGTCAGCCCACTAGGCTTGTGGCATTGTCTTGTATCTCTTTTTTTGTTTGTTTAAACCTGTCAGAGTTGAAGAATTTAGATTCATCAACTTCATGTTTTAGAACAGAAGGAAAGTAACTGAAAACTGTTGACTCCAAAAACCTTGAATATTTTATCCCGCTACCAGGCAATGCTTGTGTTCATGATGATGGTAAGGAATTGCCAATCAGTCAGGTAGAAGTAAAGAGATTTTCAAACCATAAGACCTTTCCTACAGGAGAGATTTAACATCATTATATTTGAAATATGACCTTCCCAGTAGCATTTGTAATTATACTTCCAAATTAGAACTAATACACTCTCAAAACCAGTCTCTCAGTTACTGAGCCTGTCAATTCCAGTCCACGGAAAAAGTGAGCTTTCAAAATAATGTTGGAAACTTTATACTACAGAGAAATGCAGATATTCTTGAATCCTAAATAATAAGTATCATCAACTTTGTGAGGGACTAGCAATGAATATTAAATGCAGATTTTTCTTGCTGTCAGACTTGAAAGTAAGATGTAAAATGAAATAAAATAAGTTTACTAATATTAGGAACACTTTTTACTCTTCTGCCTACTTCTATATATTAATTTAACAATAGTGAAATACAAATATCTATACTGTTCATAACCTGGCACATACAGTTATTTGTTGCCAGATTTGTTTTTGCAGATAATTTAATTTTTATTATTTATGGTGTATGAATGAATCCTAAACCATAAGTTGATTAAGACCTTATGATAAAAAAGGTGGAAAACACAGTGGGAATACAGTGGGATATTCTAGATGTTGCTACTGAACATCTTCTCTCCTGTGGTAGTGGATCTTCACAGGAGAAGAACAGTTCAGGTTAACAAAAAAAAATAAAATCTGCTTTCTGACACTGAAGTGATGGATTAACCCAGAGTGAGAAGGTAAACATTTCTAAGAGGTGTGCGAACCACTTTCCAGCTTTTTTAATTTTATTTCATATCATAAGATTTGGTTTCATTCCAAACTTCTAGGAAGCTAACTTCTCTGTAAATTTTCTCAAACATTAACACAATACAGATAGAGGTCAGAAGTAAGAGATTTCATCTTCTACCTCTGAGGACAACCTGATGCTCAGCTTGCAAAAAGGTACTCATCTGAGTACCAGGTACAGGTGTTACACACCTAGTGGCACACATGCAGCTTTCAGAACATTTATCTCACACATAAAGTCATACGCACTGTATACAATTACATTTTGAACAAATTCACGTACACCTTTCACATGGGGCCCGCAGAGGCATAGTCTGTGACAGAGAGGAAGGAAGGACACCTGGAAGGAGGACTCAAAACCTCCCACTAGCTGTGCCTTAACTGCCAGCACTACAAATCAAGTATATCTGATCTGCTCTCATTTTCATCCTATTATTATTGTATTTGCACCCCTACAATTATTCACCACAGAAAAAAGGCAGGAGACTATTTTATAGTACACAAGGCTAGTCTTTTAACTGCCAAGGGGCTTTCTTGGAGGATGGCAACAAATCATGTTGGGGTAGAATCAAGCTGTTACTCTTCCCAGGAAAACATTTTTACCCAGTCACACAGCAGTATTTCATCTGTCTTTTGTTTTGCACTAACAGCGAATGCAGCTACTGTGCACTGAACTCACTGCTGCCTGCTGTGCATACATCTACATCTGAGGTTTAGTTCCCATCAGGATTATTTTGAAGCAAATCTCCCTGTGTACCCCACTTACTATACTTTTTTTCATATCACAGAAATTAGATCTTTTTGGAAATCAAAGAAGAAAACACACTCCAGAAGGTATGATACTGTTGTGGTTTAACCCCAGCCAGCAAACAAGTACCATGCAGCTGCTTACTCACTCCCACTCATCCAGAGGGCTGGGAAGGAGGATCGGAAAGGAATGTAAAACTGATGGGCTGAGATAAGAACAATTTAATAGGTAAAGCAAAAGCTGCACACACAAGCAAAGCAAAGCAAGGAATTCATTCACCACTTCCCATCAGCAGGCAGGTGTTCAGCCATCCCCAAGAAAGCCGGGCTCCGTCACACATAATGGTTACTGGGGAAGACAAACGCCATAAATGCCAAATGTTCCCCCCTCCTCCTTCTTCCCCCAGTTTATATTCTCAACATGACATCCCATGGTATGGAATATCCCTTTGGCTAGTTCAGGTCACCTGTCCTGGCTGTGTCCCCTCCCAATTCCCCGTGCCCCTCCAGCCCTCTTGCTGGCAGGACCCAAGGAACTGAAAAGTCCTTGATTTAATACAAACATCACCCAGCACCAACTAAAACCATCGGTGTGCTATCAACATTGTTCTCACATCAGAGCCAAAACACAGCACTGCACCAGCTACTAAGAAGAAAGTTAACTACATCCCAGCTGAAACCAGGACAGATACCTAATGTGGTCTAGCTGCTAACAGACATGGTGTTCATGGGACCAAACAAGAGCTACTTAAAAATGAAATACCTGAACTGTGCAGTGGGGACACCAGGACCTCAGCACCAACTGGTTTACTTTGTGGATCTACACTGATTCCACCACAGACACAGCCTATATGCATTGACCAGTCAGAGCAAGACCAATTCATACTGCAATTTCAGAGACCGAGAAAAAATTGAGGTATTTTTTTAGAGACTTGTCATGACAGCATTGAAGTAGGAGCCTAGGAGCTTGGCTAGGTGAACTGGTTAACTTTTGCACATGCTCAGATTCTTGGGTGATTAAAAATTTTTGAGTGGCTAGCATTTAGTGTTTAGCCTGGTTACATCTCTACAAGCAAATAAAACAGAGTAAGGGCATTGGTGCAAACACAGGTACAGTCATCTGTACGATGTCACCATCAGCATACTCAAAAGGTTTTGGTCTGGGCAGGTGTCGTGGTTTAACCCTGGTTGGTAATTAAGTGCCATGCAGTTGCTCACTCACACGTAGTAGTTCTACTTACTCACTTAACATTCCACCAAGCCCAGGAGGTGTAAACCAGACTCAGTATTCCTAGCACCAGGGTCAGGACCTGCACTATGGTGCTGGCAGCAGACCAAAGATACTCAAGATCTCCCAAACCCCTAAATGTTTCACTAATTAGCCCTGTGGAGAAGGGGGAGGTGTGGCCCCCACCCACAGGCTAACTCTGGGAAAACAAAGCCCAAGGTGCAATTGTTGGGTTGTTGGCGTTACCCCACAGGGGCCACCAGGCACATGGAGGTGACACCACCACCGAGTGCACAGACCAGATTCTTTTCATTCATATCACCAACCAGTGCTATATAGTACAACACTATAATAACTTTTACCCAGGTCCCAAAGTAAACAAAAAACACAATAGGGAACACATGCTGTAAGCAAACTAAACAATGCAACCCTGGGACCATGAGCAGCAACTTCAACAGCAGAGAAAACAGCACCGTAACCAATAAGTATTGACCTAATGCAATAAGCACTGACAACAGTTTTGTTCTAACACAGTCTGATCAGGCCTGTCACTATCTCAACCCTTTGGGCACCAAAAAGGGCTGTTGTGGTGTAACCCAGCTGGTAACAAAGTGCCACGGAACCACCCGCTCACTGCCCCTCACCCAGAGGGGTGGGGAGGAGAATAGGGGAGGAATGTAAAACTCGAGGGCTGAGATAAGAACAATTTAATAGTTGAAACAAAATAAAAATGAAAAAACAATAATAACAATGATGACAATAACAGTTACAACAACTAGGGGAAGGGAAAGAATAACATCCAGAGGGAAAGGAACACCTGGTGCACAATGCAGCTGCTCACTGCCGACCGATGCCCAGCCCTTCCCAGAGCAGTGACCTGCCCACCCCAGCCAGCCTGGCAGGTGTGTATATATATATATATATATATATATACCGGGCATGATGCCCCATGGTATGGAATACCTCACTCCTAAGATAATTATCCCAGCTGAAAACAGGGCAGCAGGTTAAAACATTTCTTAGATGATGGGCACACACAGTACAAGGGAAAGTGAAGCCCAAAGACTCTTCCCAAAATTCCTCATACTGTATTCTGATGGAAAAGTTCACCTCTCCATAAAAGCTGTTAAAGAGACATAGTATCTTTCTCATGTGATGCTGTTATAACACATGCTAATTCCTGCCCACATTAGCTGGGCTACTCCAGGGTAACAGGTGGTGAAAGAAGTGGGATAACTCTGTAAGCAGGAACCTCTAAAACAACAGTTCATACAAACTGTATTCTTTACTAAATCCCAGTATTTTATTCCTTCTACCTGGAATTATCTGATCTCTACAGAGAAACTTCTATGATACTGAATACTTAGCAAGGAGAAGACTGAAAATGCAGTCATCCTCCCAATACTGGTCAACTTAGCAGTGACACAGAGTTATATCTGTCAAAAGTTGCTTTAAATGATAAATCCAAGAAAATACCAAAAAGTGTTCTGGTGTCAATGGTTTCACAAGGAAAATTATACTTGTATAAATTAAAACAAACAAAAGACACAAAAGGCAAGTTTCCAGTTAGGCAAGGACAAAAAGACAGTATGAAACCTAAAAAAAACCATGAATGACTGGGAAAAAGGACATTCTTGAAAAACATAAGAAGCAGTACAATAAATGCAGTTTCCAGAGCATGGCATTTATTTGGGATTCATGAGACACTAATAAGATCATCATTACCTAGTGCATACAATTTTCAAGTGCTTATCTTATTTAGGAAAAAAAAATAATGTCTACTTTGGAAAAGGGTTCTATATTTTTTTTGAAAAAACAGGTTCACAATATCTGCAGTTAATAACTGTAGAATTAGTACATATAATAATATGATACTTGAAGGGAGACTTTTAAGCATTGTTTGCTTATGCTTGTAGCTTTCAAAACAGACCACAAACCCTTTGAGCTAAATTTTTCCATGCTTATTTTCAACTTAAAAGTGATTTTTTTGAAAGTGTAAGAAAATGTGAGTTAGCTACTTTGGAGTTACCTGAGCATGAAAATGTGTTTTTCACACCTAAATATGACTTCTTTTTGCCCTTTGATGATTCAAAAGTAGTTTAATTTTCAAACTTGGCATATAGCATGTACTGTCACCTACAGCAACCATATGCTTTGAAACAGAGCAGAAATAAAAGATAAACACATTGAGAGAAAAAATAATTTTTATATGAACCATAGTCCGTTCCTGATTTTGTTACTGTTATTCTCCTTCTGCATGGCGGGAATCCTGCTAAAATGTTTGTAACTGTAAAATCCTATATTGGTGCAATTTTGCTGTTGACTGTGCACATATTTGGAAGTAAAGGAGGCAAAACAACTGCATCTGTTATTTCCTCTGTGCCAAAATGCAATAATGTTAGCATATAAACAAAGACAAAACAATACATTTATGCCAACAAACTAAGCTGTAACTTTCAGTACCTTGCCTTCTTTATACTATATTACATTGAAGTATATTATTTTGTTGTGGGTGTGCTAGACTTTATAATTCATTTTAATTATGAGACATCTCACAACAAGCAAACCCTTATTTTGAAAAATGGATTCATTATATAAATTGTACAACTGATTTAATGCTTGGACTTGTTTATAATCAATAAGTCAAATTTTCATAAGAGGGTCAGTCAGAAACTGCAGCATCTAAATGTCGTTGTGAAATTACTATGAGCAATCTAAGGATAAATCCGTACTATACAATAAAGTACCCTGAGGGATGCTGAACCAGGCTGGGGTGAGTCTCTGACATCAGGTGGCACAATCAAATCTTGGCAGAGGTTTTGGGAGGTGAATTACCTGCATCACCTATGCTTGAGTCTCACCCAAGAACAGGATTGCGCTTGGCAGCCACATTATGCTCCCACATGTCGTGATGATTGCAGTCATAGAGCTAGTGCCATTGCTACCAGCTGAGAATGAAGGCTGTGGTCAAATGGGGCATGTACCATCACTCCATTATATAGATAAAACCATTGGTTGAAAGACAAGAAAACAGAGAATATGAGTAAAAGGCTAGTTTTCACAGTGTAGCAAAGTGACCTACAGAGCTTCAAGGTTATTTTGATATATGCATATAGATGCATGTATATATTAAGATAGCTGTGTGTATATGTATTAAATAATAGCTGTATTTTATACATACATATAACATCTGGAAAGGTGAGTAAAGAGTGGAAATTTGGCTGATTATATGAAGTTATTCAAGGGAGTAAGGACACAGCAGGTTATGAAGGATATTATGAGACATTATAAAGCAATAAAATGGAAGACAAAGTTGACTGTAGATTAATATAAAATGCAGCACACATGGAGAAACTATTCCAGCTTCATATATTAAAAGCTGAGCTGGACGATGACTGTTACTATTCAGAAGCATGACTGGGAGTTTCATAACATCGGGTCAGTGCTTGGCAGAAGTCAAAAGAAAACAAGTGAAGTGTAAAGAATTATGTCTTGGTTTCAGCTGGGATAGAGTTAATTTTCCTCCTAGTACCTGCTAGTGTTGTGTTTTGGATTTAATATGAGAATAATGCTGATAAAACACTGATGGGTTTTGTTGTTGCTAAGTGGTGTTTATACTAAGTCAAGGACTTTTCAGCTTCTCAGGCCCTGCCAGTGAGAGGGCTGGAGGAGCACAAAAAATTGGGAGGGGACAAAGCCAGGACAGCTGCCCCAAACTGACCAAAGGGATGTCCCATACCAAATTATATCATGCTCAGCATATAAAGCTGGGGGAAGAAAGAGGAAGGGGAAGGAGTTCAGAGTGGTGGTGTTTGTCTTCCCAAGTAACCATTATGTGTGATGGATCCCTGCTGTCCTGAGGGTGGCTGAACACCTGCCTGCCCATGGGAAGTGGTGAATGAATTCCTTGTTTTGTTTTGCTTGTGTGCATGGCTTCTGCTTTACCTATTAAACTGTCTTTATCTCAACCCCTGAGTTTTCTCACTTTTACGCTTCCAATTCTCTCCCACATCCCACCAGGGGCAGGGTGGGGGGAAGTGAGCAGCTGTGTGGTGCTTAGTTGCTGGCTGGGGTTAAACCATGACAAATTACTAGGAAAGAAATAAAGAATATAACCAGAACAACATGCCAGTGTGCAAACTCAGGGCCTGCCCACAGTTGTGCAGTCTTTTCCCCTCAACTCTGAAAAGGATACAGGGGAACTTCAAGAGTTTCAAAGGGCTACAAGACCTAATGTAACCTAAAGGTAGATTATTAAAAAAAATGCAAAACAAGTGGGTTTAAGAGCATGGACAAGAACCAAATGTTCTCTGTCTTTTCCCATGTAAAATTTAGAATCATGAAATAAAGGGTGTAAACGCTATATAACACATAAAATTGGCTAGGTGTATCCTTCATAATTTAGTCTTTATTATATTTTGGTGCTCTTACTGAACAGACACTTTAACCTTTCCTAGACTGACTTTCATCAACCTAGATAAAGCAGGTAGTTTACACATTGAAAATGTAAGTTAGGATTCTTTTTATCAAATGGATGTTTTAGAATAAAAGTGAAAAAAAAAAATGAGAGAGCTGTTTATATTGCAAGTTTCTTTGGCAACCATCAAAGTTTAGTATGGTGATGGGTAGAGTTCCTGAGTATTGAAGGCAACATTATTTAAGTCCACAAACTGCAGGGCTCTGAAAGGAGCTGCATTGCCATCATGTCCTTCAAATGAATAAGGATATCAGTGCACATAGTCCTGAAATGTTGCAGAAAGTTTGGTAGACATTACTAGGTACTATTTCCGCTTGCCAGTTTTATCCCTATTTAATATTAATCATTTTGTTTGTATATCACACTATGGAAGAATACTGTTCTGTATCTGGTATCCAAAATAGTCTTCACATTCACGTAGCAAGGGTAAATAAAATAAAAAAAAATAATTTAAGAAAAGAAGTAGCAGTATAATTTTCCTTGATGAAAAGGCCTCAGATTCATCTACATAGATATCCAAAAATATTTAGCCATGGCTTAATAAAGGCCCAAACAATTTGAAAAACAATGTTCAGAGACAAATTTAGGTAGAATATGGATGACTAAATCTGTACTGTGTTCCCCAAGCCCTCTTAAAAATATGAATCCTTGGGATGCTCAGATTCCTCAGTTGCTCAAAATTCTGCTTATCTTTTTGTCTAAAGGCACTTTGAACTTGACAGTAATGATTTACTGCCTTCTAGATCAAGCCTGTCTTCCACAAGAATTCACAAGAACTTCTTCTTTTTTTTTTTCTTTTTTTTTTTTTACTTTTTCACTTTCAAGGTCAGAGGTTTGAGAAAAGCACAGGCAAGAGGGTGTTCACAGAATACATTTATTGAATGAACGCCATAAAGCAGATTTAACTACCATTTTCCTGAAGAAGGAGGGCAGAAGAGTTGTCAATGTCCTTTAGATAAGGATTTAGTGCTTAGAACATTCATCGAGGATATGAGATATTCTTGTTTTAATTTCTCCTCTGCGTGAGGAGACTTGAAACCAGAGTTTCTATTTATGCACTTTACACTTCAAATACTTAATCAGCCCTTGGAGCTGAATCCAAACTCCAGATGTCCCAGAGGAAAGTCGTAAGCACTAAATTACAGCACTTGTTCGCTTACTTTTCCTTTATCCCTCCAACACAGTTAGTCCGGAATTGCTTTAGATCAAGTGGAAAAACTTAAGACGATGCAGATGGGACTCCTCACACATTCAACCCTCATTCCTCAGCCTAATGCACCGTTACCTGATTCGAGAGGTCCAGCCCACTGCTCTAGATGTAAAAAATCTGCAACCTCACTGGGCAGTGCAGTGGTTCAGTACTTGCCTGACTTGATTTAGGCTGAGAGATCTTTAGTCTGCCTATTGCCTAAACTGTTTTAGCTTAACCTGTTTTAGATATGGTAAAACCCCAGTAGTCTGCGTAACAACCAAGAGCCCTGTTGTGCCAGGGGAGAACAGGGAAGGCTGTTCTGTAGCATTCACAATTTAGCCAGCAGTTAATGAGTAGGAAGCAGTCTGCTAATGAGAAGGAACAGGCTGTTTTAAGAAAATATACAAAAAGTCATTCAGACAGACCCAAGACTGCAGTGGAACGGGCCCTCAGGACTAGTACTGGACTCCTCTAGGCAAATACCTTTGGACACTGATGACTTGCTGTGTCAGCCCACCTCTCTTCCAGATGAAGACAGTCACCACTGAGCTTAAGATCAAGGGGGAGCCTAGTCCCAGAGAGAAAAGAAGATACAGTAGGCTGTTCTGTGTAACAGTTTTAACTGTTTGTAGCTCTTATATTAATTCATAGAATCATAAAATGGTTTGGGTTGGAAGGGACCTTAAAGACCACCTAGTTCCAACCCCCCTGCCATGGGCAGGGACACCTTCCACTAGACCATGTTGCTCAAAGTCCCATCCAACCTGGCCTTGAACACTTCCAGGGATGGGGCATCCACAGCTTTGCTGGGCAACTTGTTCTGCTGTCTTGTCACCCTAACAGGGACACATTTCTTACTAATATGTAACCTAAATCTACCTTCTTTCAGTTTAGACTATGACTGTTAGTGTTACTGTGCTTGGACTACTATAACTGTTGAAATTTTTATTAGACAACTAAAACATTAATGAGACTTACAATAAATTCTTGTCTACCTATACATGGGGTGTTCTCTTTTGTCCATGATAAGATTTTGTTTATAACAAAAAAAATTATTACTGTCCAATTTTTTAGGCTTTTGCTTTGGAAGAAGGTTACAAGCTATAATGCCAAATGTAAGGAGATGCTAAATATCCAGTGTGCAAAATGCTTAATCCAAAAAGGACAGGGTTTAAAACACACTCATTCCTTATTACTTTGTCTTCCCACATGAAGTTCATGTTCAATTTCTGACCTTTTGCCAGTCTACCATTTCTTGTTCTTACCATGTTCTCGTGAGAAACCTGTTCCAGTGGTTAGGCAACTAATACTTAACATTGTGATGCTCAATATTACACTATTTACATTGCTCTTGGCTTTGGACCTTTCTTCCAAAAGTCACCTAAAGCTTACAAACCCATTCAAGTTAAACAGAATTTTAAATTAGGTTTTTCAAAAGAATTTTAATACATAAATGTTCACATATGGCACAAGATGGCCTTTATATTATAAGCTTATATACTAAGCAGTGGAAACATCTAAACTGCAATGAAAATAGTAAATAATCTAAATCTTGTAAACAAATTTGAATATTCCATTTGGTATAGATTATCATATATCATACACTTAAATGCATAAATACTCCACAAATTTGAAACAATCGTTGGAAAACATAAATGCACAGATTGGTCTACTATGTCAAGTATCATTTCATTTGTGAATCAATAGATTTTACCCAGCTTGGAAAAATCAAGAAAGTATTTTGTGAATCAGAGCTCTGAGTTTCAAAGTCTAGACCCAAAAGAGTTGTGTTTGTTGACAAGTCACTGTTAATAATTACTTTTTTCTTTCAAATATTCTAGGTACTTAATCAGGAATCAGGCTGTACAAAAAAATACATAAGTGATCAAACAACATGCAAAACCAAAGAGGTAGCAAATCTAAATTATTAGTTTGCGTACCATCTGTATGTTAGAAATTTTTTATCTAGTCTACACAGTCAATATTGAACAGTGGATTCAGAAAAATATTTGAAAAAATTTGCAAGAGATGTATTGAGAAAATGGACAAAGTTTACTGTAAATGTTAAAAACCGTCCAAACAGCCTTTGTTATGATCTCCTTTTTTATGGAATGCAAGAACTACTGAAAAGTAGCTCTGGTTCAGGTTTGGTTTTGGTTTTTTTAATTGACCTTTCAGTACCCCAAAATCACACTGGAAAGTATGTGTGGTCTGAAAAATAAACATGGCTCCCGAATTCTTATCAGGTCCTCTGCTACACAAACAAATGCAATTTAATTACCTTATTTTGTAGTTTAAGATTAAAAGTTGGTGATAATAAATGTCAATAAAAAAAGAATGTTCAGATACTTAAGAAACATGTAAGTTAATTAACTATTAGTTCCCTTCTTAAGAAAATGCTTCTCAAAATCTGTTACTAGCAGTTAACAGCTGGTGTATTAGCTAATGGGCAGAAACAGTTCCAAGGACAAAGATAATGCTATAAAAAAGCAACTAACTTTAGTAAAGATGGATTTTTCAGAAGACTGCTGATATTGTACAGGGTAGCAAGTATTCTGTAAAATAAGAGCATTTTACAACAAGGAATACTGCAATATATCTACACAGCATCATTAAAGAATTCTGTTACAAAAATAAAATTATTTTATTAAAGTTAAGAAGACTTCTTGATACAAATGTTACTATTTAAATTTATTGCATAATCTTAGGTATTAGTTTGATTCCAATAAGAATATTCAGCTCTTTTAAACACAAAAAAGTTGTTTTCTTGAATAGCAAATGGTAAAAGTATTAACACAGACATTGTCAAAAAGATGAACTTACTACCAGTGTAGTAATTTCAGCAGTGAGCTCACGGCATGTTTTATCAAATGAAAAGTGAAGTAAAATGAATTAAAACTTGGTATATTGAATTCACAGTTTGGCACACCTTTGCAATTATAAGAAAATGCATTTTGTTTATAATTAGTACACAGGAATGTATTTTCGAAGTTCACATGAAAAGAAGGGTAAGTCAAAGCAAACTTTAATGCTGTTTTTAAAATGTTTGGGATTTTGCTCTTTTATTTTGACTTTTTTATTTAAGAAAACCTGTAAACTGAGATATTTAAAATGTTCTAAATCTATGACATTAAAGAAATACGATATAGGTTTTTTGTTTAAGAAAGTATACATTCATATAAAAAAAATTAGTTTCAACTAGCAATTATCTTCATCTTTAGAAAAGGGGCAAGGGAGAAGATTTTTGCAGGTGCAAGAAATGTAAAAAGTAATTCCAAACTAATTCTTTTTTCCCCAAAGTTAACAACTACAGCTTTTCAGCCAGAGTGTCCCATTTTGTTTTGTGTATTTCTTTCTAGAGATTGAAACAAATAGCAGGTGATCACTGGAAACAATACGTCAGATTTATAATGCAGTTGTATAATTTTGTTATCTTCAATAAACTGAATAGAGTTTCTACAACCAGGGAATTAGAAGTTTGCTTTCATGAAAATTTGGATTTTTCTGGAAAAAAAAAAAAAAAAGACAGCAAAATCTGTTACGTTGTCTAATAAACCACTTGAACTGTAGAATTTTGGCTCATACATCTATATAATTTAAGTAGAATCCCAAACAGTTATTTGTGTGAACATGAAGTTTGCCTTACATAGTACTTTCTTTTATTTATTCTTTGGAGGTCTGGCTATGGATTCACAAAATTACATTTAACTTCCAGCAGAACTCTAAGTGGTTTACAGCTACTCTCTTTTTAAGTAATTGCAGTTAGCAGTTAGATTTCCCATTTTCATCTCCAGGATTAAAACCCTAATCCCTCAGACTCTCCTCCAACCTCCTGTACCCCAGGCAAAGGCCATCTTGGTGGCTCCAGTTTGTCTGTGCCTCTTTTGTTCTGGGCAGCTCTCTGGTTCCTCTCGTCCTACTGCTTGTCACTTAGGAGAAGAGGCCAACACCTACCTCACTACCACCTCCTTTCAGGTAGCTGTAGAAGGTCTCCCCTCAGCCTCATTTTCTCCAGGCTAAGCAACCCCAGTTCCCTCAGCTGCCTCTCATACAACTTTTGCTTCAGACCCTTCACCAGCTTCCTAGACCTTCTCTGGACACACTCCAGCACCCCAATGTCCTTCTTGGAGTGATGGGCCCAAAACCAGAGTAATCAAGGTGTCCCTCTTAATGTAAACTATTACCACATTATGTATCTATGCATAGCTTTACTCTTGTCTTTGGTAGAAGTGTGAAAGAGATCCTGATCAACATTTCTCATTAAAGACCTCACATTTTCACTCTCTGAAGCAGAAAGTTAATTAGTTTTCCTATGTGACCATAAATTCCAGCTGAATCACTTCTATTCACAACGCATCCTCCAACTTCAGAGCTGTTATTACATCTATAATATGTAATACCAACATTATCCTTGAATAAGTGATATTCATCTTAACCTATGTGTGGGAAAATTACTTCGGAGTGCGGGGAGGGGAGAATCAGAGAAAACTGGGACCTAATAGAAACGTAGTATAACAGAAAGCTTTTTAGGGTAAAAGACAGCTGTGGCTTTCGGGATGGTTAGCATGCAGGGAATCTACTTTAGCAGGGCTCCCTAAGCTACACACCCTGCCAGCTCAGCTCATGCTGGTAGGAGTAAGGGGGTAGAGTGGAGTGGAGACCACTGAGCCAACCACTGTGGGCAAATTACTTTCCTCAGATGAAATAATCTCACTGTAATACCAACACACACCTCCACCCCAAAGTTACCTGCCTCCAAGGTACCACCACACCTCACTGAGCACGTGATACCAATCCGTAACAGTATGTATGTATGACTGGAGTCACTCAAGCCCCACCTAAATGTAAAGACAATGGACTGATCCTGGACTGAAATAAGTCCAAGAGGGGGCAACTGTTGTCTGAACTGCCAAATTACCACACACTGATTCAGTGTTTAACACAAATTTAGGTCAAGCTGACCCAGTCTCTACAAATGAAGGGACTTCTAATCAAGAGTCAGCCTTGGGAAGGATGAGTGACCAAGAACAGATGGTGAAAAGAACACGGTTCACTAAGAAAGGAGCATTCAAGTGAGGAGGAGACAAGCTGGTAAGGTGTTACAACCCCCATATATCAACAGAAAATTGGTCAAAAGTAGGACAAAGGAAATTGTGGTAGTGGGAGATCATGACCTCCAACTCAAACAGCCCCCCTGCAAGGGACCAAAACCCCACTTGGGGAGCATGTGTAACTAAGTGAAAAACTTCAGCAGTGCTATCTGAGGATGTGCACTAATTTACACTAGAAGTGAGAAACTTGGAACCTGTCCTGTGTATGATAAATTAATATGAAAGTGCCATGAAGTATAAAAAGTGGGAAGAAGTTAAGGAAGACTCCATCATAACTTGTGGGACCAGTGGACGGGCTGAACCCACCTTCTCCCCCATAGGGACACCTGTTGGGTAAGCACTTCATTCTATGACTAACTCTTGATGGCTGTTATGAAGTGTTTGTTTTGGGCTTGTTTTGCAGTCAGTGTATTATCACTGGCAATCTTCAAACCTAATTCTGTCACAAACTTGCATTTTGTATAATGAAAGTCTTCAGCTGAAGTTCATTTTGTGTAAGTCTCTGGAGATCTGAGCAGTTGTTACACGGGATCTGACTCGGTGACGCTACCAACAGGGGTCCCTGAATAGATCAGTGGAATCACCCCCCAATACAGTGGGCTGTCAAAATGCAGGTAGCGGGCAGGCTGGTCGGACACAAGGGTCTCATCTTTCTTGGGAAACTGACAGGCTGACCAAATGTAAAGGGTTCAAGGAAACGCCCTTCTTAACGTGACACTATGTTAATGCATATGATGACACAGCTGACCATGCTGAGTAAAATAACTCCACTGTATCACTCACCTCTCAGGATGGGTATACTTAATTCCTATTTAGAAAGGGTTTTGTAATTTTCAAAAGAGCTACAGATTTGTAACTACTGCTTTAAAAATAGTCAAAATTCTTGAAATGTAATACAGAAGAGGAATTCACAAGGCTCAAAAAATGTATCATTTGAAAAAAGGAAAAAGCATGTGTATGATGACATGAATAAATCATAGGATTGACTGGGGAAAAAGTTCAGTAAGATTCGGCAAATTCACTCTCTGATTTGCTCATATTTGGTATTGTTGAATTAATTACCCAAGATTTGAGCTTCCAGATGAATTTTTTACCAGTCATTTAGGTACCAGCAAATACATTGGTGTTTTTGTATATCAAGGTCTGTTTTTCTTTTTTTTCAAGTGAAAATGATATTATGTGATATTTATAGATTATATTAGAGAAAGTTTATTTATTATAAATAATTCAAAAATCTTCCCTGAAGTGATTTGTATATTTCCAATTTAATTAAGACAGGTGTTCAGCAATGTAAGCAAATGAGTTGTGTATCTCTTTTATCAGTTTCTGTAATTTTTTCTACCAACACGTTAGCCATGACTTATATAAAAAAAAGGTGGGTTTAGTCCTGTCTTGTCAGTAACATACATAGAAACAATTTATTTTATGTGAGCAAATAAGGCATTAAAGCAGGTCACCAAGTTTCTTGTGGGATTGAGTCAAAGTTGAAAGTTCTTTCTAAGGTTGCTGTGCCAATTTTAAACATAGTGTAAATATGTCTTCTCCTGAATGCAAGTTACAGTTGCTACTATAGAATGACATTATCACCTTGTGCTAGCAGAACTTTGGCCCAACTCCAGCTACTATATATGTTCATATCTGTGTTCAGAGAGTCAGAGAAGAAACAGACAGAGGTTATCATATCTTGATCATTCCTTTGAGTTCCCTTGAGATCAGCTAGGTGTCTCTCTCCAGATACTACTGGGCAAAATATGGTGAACAATCGGATTTGAAGATATTTTTTTTTTCTCTGACCAGATGAAACCATATAAATAGAAAGTCTTCAAGACAGAGATATGAATGTTTTCAGTTCTAATAACATTCTAGCTACATAAAAATAACTATTGAATTATTCAAATGCTGAAGTTACCATTTGGTTTAGTACTGGTCTTGGGTATCATTTTTTTTTGCCTTCAAGAACACAGGCAAAAATATGGCAACCCTGAAAACTGAAGAAAAATAGAAGGGTAACTGTCGCGACGGAGGGAAGACGCAGTCGCTCAATATGAGTGATCAGCAGACTTCGTTTATTGTCCCTTACAGTCACCTTTTATGCCTTGTTATAATTAGCTCATACATATTACAAAAGTTAAGCTCATTATTGGTTAGTTGCCTAAATACCAAGCCCACCCCTAGTTTCTCTTCTGTAGTTTTCTGTTCCCACCTGCAACATTCTTTTCCCACCAAAATCTTCCTGTTATTGTGTAACAAGGACAGCCAAAGACAGTGTATTTTGCTTTACTTCAGATAAGCTGAGAGCGATGTGCATTTTTGTCCAGCCAGCTGGACTATGTCTATGTGACCTTTTTCAGCTAGCCAGTTATCCACAGGTAACCACATATGAAATCAAAATATTGAGAAGTGCAAACAATTCCAAATATAGCATGCCCAAATAAACCTCATCTCCAGATACTCCCAATACATTTTTTTCTCCTTATACAAGAGATTCAGTTATTAAACAGTAAAATCAACACACTTAATTCTAATAATAACATATTCATAATGAAAAAAAGGAAATGTTCATAGTTCTTAAACTTACGACTATTGCTTTTGAGTCTTTGTTTTGAATATTTTTTTTTACATATGTCTTCTCTATTTTTTCACTGTAAGATTTATTTGAGAAGCATATGTTTCCAGATGGAAAGACAGTTTCCAATTTTTAGTTGTAATTAGCCTTATGTGGTTCAGTGCTACATGGTCCAACATCTTAAAACTGAGGCCAGATCTTGGAAACACACTTTAGCATCATAATAACCAGGTCTGCAAGGCCCAAAAGTTGCACTAATAGGTGCAAGATTATAAAGCAAGACCTAATAATTGATTATGCAAGACCTAAAAATTAGACAATTATGTACAAGGTACTGATATTTTGCAAGTTTGAGTTGGACTGTAATTTCTCTAAACATAAAAGAGGCGATAGTCTACTAATTTGGGATTTGCAACATCCACTGGGTGAGAACTGCAACAAAATCACAAGACCACAGAATGGGTGAGGTTGGAAGGGACTTCTGGCAGTCATCTGATCCAACCCCCACTGCTCAAGCAGGGCCATCTACAGCAAGTTTATCAGGACCATGTCCAGATGACTTTTGAGTATCTCCAAGGGTGGAGGGTCCACAACCCCTCTGGGTAGCCTGTGCCAGTGCTTGGTCACCCTTCAAGCGCAAGAGTGTTTCCTGATGTTCGGGCAGAACCTCCTGTGTTACAGATTGTGCCCATTGCCTCTGGTCTTGTCATTGGACAGCACTGAAAAGAGTCTTCTTTATACCCTTCCTTCAGATATTTGTACACATTGATGAGATTGCCCTTTGAGCCTTCTCTTCTTCAGGCTAAGAAGTCCCAGCTCTCTATACTTTCATACACCCTCTATAATAATATATGACTTGCCCCCTTCCTTAAGCATGAATATTTATTATCAGTGTCAATGGTAGCATGTATACCTTGCTTTCTAAACACCAGGCTGCAAACACAAGTCCATTTCACATCTCCCAGGGGGAGCAGCTGGCTCACGAGGCACCCTCAGTGTCAGATAAAACAGCTGCAACCTGTCCCTCTCTCAGGACTATGTTAGAAGGTGGCTTGTGTCCTTTTGAATTCAAGTAATGAGGGCTTGGCTGGTTGGTTCATTTTCTTCTGCCAAAAAACTATGTAGCTAAAAATAATTCCAAATTATGGGGAATTTCCATTACTTTTCCTTTTGACAGTTACTAACCCAGATTTGGGTATTTCTTGCCTTGTATTCTTTAACTTCTAAAACTGGGGGGGGGGGGGGGGGGGGGGGGGGGCGGGGGTAGGGCAGGCCAATCTTTCTTATTGTGTAAGCCAAAAACCAAAACCTGCATAAGACTGACAAGTGCAAGACCTGTACTTTGGCTCTCTCTTAGTTGAAAAGTATGGAGGCTCAGAGGGGCTGGGCTATGTGTCCTCCTTGATCCCATGATAACTCCTTAGGTTAGGTTTTTGGTTATACCGCAATAATTTGGAAAAAGTTTCATATTTTAGTGAAAACCTTATGCTTTCAAGTTTTATATATTCTCTTCAGATATAATATTTGTTGTTCTAACTATAAAAATGAAAACATTGTGGTGTGGCTTGTTTTCTTAATCTTCCTAATGCAAAACATGGTCCTTACATCAGTAAACAGCCTGAAGCATTGCCAAATGTCTTTGTTATCGTTTCTTTTAGCACATACAAATGAAGTATATCTGTTGGGGGTAAAAAGTCAAATAATGGAGGGTGAAAGCCATTGCAGGTGTATGTTTTACTGTGTTGTCAACTGAGAAGCAAGTAGAGAAAAACAGGTGTCACAAGTGGCATGCAGAAGGCTGTTACAGGTAAAAGAACAGTGTAAATATGGTGCATGGGCCCATTAAAAATTAAGGTGAGTTACATTTTTCTTCTCTTCTAAAAAAATTATAATCAAGAAGGCAGCTGCTATTCTTGAAGTCATTTAGGTTTTGTTTGTGTATATATATCAGCTTCAAATTTTTGCCTAATTTGGCTCAAACTAAGGAGGGGAGCCTTTTTTTGGTCCTCTTTTTGCATTGTAAATTAGTACTTATTGACAAATGGTGAGAAAACGTCACTTCATATATTGGGTGGATTGAATACAAACATGCTGTTTCTAAGAGGTATTTAATAACTGATGTTGTACAAGAGACAAGAAACAATTCCTCTGATGATAGAAAGGTAACAGAAAAGAATTAAATCAAACCAAAGGATATCTGTGGGTGTAGAATTGGTGCTTAAAAGCTTTCTTTCAGCATCTCCTGATGCTATGTGCAATATGATGAGGTCAAATTGTCATGTTTCTTCCCTTGGTTTCCTAGTCAAGATGAGGGTCTGCAAAACCCCATTCTAGGCAACAATTTGCCACTGTGCTGAGCTGTGATCTTTGCCAGCTTGCTGCATTTCTGATTCCTTTCTCATTCTTTTGAGCACTATACTTTTTTAAAAATGAATGTAAGATCTTCAAGGAAACTAATTGTCTCATGTATTTCCATAGTTCTTTGCACTAACAAAATTGTATAGCATTAAGTGAAATGTAGTGGGGACTTGGATAAGAGGAAGAGAATTAAAATTTCAGATGTCTATCTGCTTTTTACGTTAGTTTATTAGAGGGTTTAAAATAACAACCAAAAGAGAAGTTCAGGGATTTTAGTCTCAGTTCCCTAGATAGCTGGATCCAGGATCATTTATGTCTTCTTTCTCCCTTAACTGTTTTTTGGCTCCACAAGCTTCAACAGGAACAATGGGAAAAGCTCCCCTGGAAATAATGTATAGCCTTATCACTACAGCACTTGAGTGGGTAAAGATTTCCCTTTTCCTCTGTGAGTGATGTAACTGCTAGCCAATTTACACTTCTATTTTTTTATGTTTTCAGTGGAACTTGGCTGACCTTCAGGTGGCCTGTCTACTTAAATTTGTTTCATAACAGAGCTAGAGGCAGGAAGATAAAAGCACCTATCCAACTATCTCCTCAGAATAAATACTTCCAAACACATCTGGAAGACATGTAAATCATGTAGTCAGGAGCCAAAAGAAATATTTTTAACTTTTTTTGTATTACATTCAGTAACAACATCACTTGGGCTAAAAAAGTACTAAAACTTGCACTTCTTACAGATATTTTGTGGGGTTTTTTTATTATTCGCTCATAAATCTGAGTTGATAGAGTTGGCAAGAGTCCAGTTCACAAAAAAAATAAGAAGAAATTAGTCATGAAGCACTGTAGTTGTAAAAGCTATGAAACTCACACATTCTCTTGTGTGGAGATTCACACAAGTAGCCTAATTGTTGCACCATAAACTTACACACCTTGAAATGTTAAACACAACCTAATCTGAGAAGTCCTAGTTTTATAGAACTAGGAAGCATGTGGAAAAGGTAGTGGTAAGAGCTTAGAGTAATTATAAAGGTCTTATTTTGTAGTTAATTTTTTCTATTCTATTTATTTGTTTGTTTTGTAACAGAAGGCACATGTAAACCACTGTGTTGTATTACACTGTTCATTATAATTTTGCTGCCTTTCTGCATCTTGTAAGCCTTCTCCCAAACTTCTTTCTTGACACTAAAGAGAGCTCTGAAACCTGGATGCATGTTATCTTTGTGAACTCTTACATAAGAACCAACTGATACAACAGTTTTAGGATGAGTTCCTTAGTGTCTGCCAAATGATGTATTCTAGAAATAACATGCAAGGTAAAAGCACTTGACATACATACTTAATCAAGAATTAGAGCCTTGACAAAGTATTACTATGTTTCTATAAAATTATTCTAGTTCACGATGCAGAAGGATCATCCTACAGTGGCTTAAAAAATTTGTATTCGGTTAAGAGTGACTTCCAGCAATTCCTTGGTTTTCTCTCCCTCCATCCCTTATCAAAAACTATTAACTTTACATATTACATATTACAAAATATTTCATAAGATACATGTTAGAACACTTGTAAATGCTCAAAGTGTTAGATTCTAGCCTTTTCCTTGTATATGTTATAGTTTCCCAAAAGGTCAGCTAACGCCACTCTGCTGCAAGTCTAGCCCGTTCTCCACAGGGAACTGGCTGGCCACATAGGTCTCAGACTTTCCCTTCTCATTGAACTAGGTTTGAGCCATAGAAAAACACATATATATTTCCTAATATACTTTTATATATATATATATATATATATATATAAATAAAAAATATAAAAAATATATAAACTATTTAACTCTTCAATTTTAACTATGTCTTAATTATGAACCTAATTTCCTCATATACTTTTCCATATAATGCATATACCAATTGGTGCAATGGAAGTTTCCTGTAAATGCAAGTCTCCAAGTCCATATTTTTAACAAAATGCACTTGATGGTATGAAAAACAGCACTGTAATGGGCAGTACTGCCTAAAAGCATCATCCTTAGAATGACATGAAAAAGAGTGCACAGCTATGATTTTAATACATTTTAATACGTATACTTGATCTTCTTTCTGTTTTTCATTAAGCTTAAAGAAAAGTTTAAGTTCCTTGTGCAGCCCTGTTGGCCTAATGAACTATAAAGCAGAGACAGTAGATTCAAATCTTCTTTGTAATATACAGTTAGGTTTTTTTTAATAAAATGGAGTATTTTCCTTGTTTGATCATGCAAGAGGCAGCATGCTTAAATGAGTAAATCTAGTCTTTATTGTGGCCCCAGTGGCCACTCTCCTGTTAAACTGGTGTCTGCTGTTAAACTTGTTATCTGTATCTGTGTCTTTGGACAAGTGTTCAGACATCCTACAGGTTCCTACCATAGGACTGGCTGCTTTTTTCACAGATGTTTTCACTGACAATATGACCTTGGGTAGAAGATGGTCTCAAGTATTCATTCTGCATTTTGACAGCATGCTAGCTACAGTGCTCCGGTTATGAACCTTCATCTTTATTTTTAAGACTGACTGAAACCAGAACATATCCTAAACTTTGACATTTCTCCTTCTGTTTATACTTTCAGTTGTTTTATTTTGGGTAAAGGATTGTCTTTCATCATGTGTATATAAAACTGAGGCATAGTGGGACAGAAAATCTCAGTATAAGTATTTTTAATTATGGCAAGATTTCAAATTAGCTGACATTAGGGGATCACATCAGATGAATAACTGTTGGTATCCAGTCCCACTGAAGAGCTTTAAGATACACAGTTTGGTATCCAGGAATCTGTTTGGAAAGATTCGTGGTTCCCCTGGGTCCTTTGTTATAACTGCCAGACTGTGTGGATACTGTCACAGTTGGCAAAACTGGTAAATACAAGACTAGCCATCTATAGCACTAGACAACTACTCTTACGCAACTGAATAAAAGCCCTTAGGTTCTCCCCTAAGCCAGATAGACATAGGCACTTCCATCTCAAGATTATTGTCTATATAGATCAATTTATCGACCTTTTAAAGATGGTGGTCTCTCTTCAGACACTATAGAAGACTAAAACATTTATATATTTTATGTGTGTTTGGGTTTTTTTCTGAACAGCTAAAGACAGTGAGATAAACGAATCATAACAGATTTTCTACTGATGAAAATTAAAAACCAAACTTAGAAAGAAGGTTAGGAAAATTAATTTAGAACTAATAAGCCTACCCCCCAGCTCCCTAACTAAATGTGAACACTAAAGAAACATGTGACTAAGATACCACTTTAAACTGTAGTTTTCCCACAGTGACATTTTCTCACGATCTACATAAATATTCCGATTTCACCTCTCAGTGCGTGCTGGCATATAAGGCCTATTTGGTCACTGAGCTAGTAAAGCAGTTAATGGTTTCCAGAGAAGTGAAAATCACAACAGCCACTCATGTTCACAACAAGCACTCAAATAATATGCTGAATTTGATCTATTTTAAGGCTGAACATAATGCAAAGAAGGAAAGCCTGTACTATAGCAACAGCCACATGAATCCTGACACGTACATGCATGTTTCTAAAAATCATATACTGTGCAAACTCCACTATATAAGAGCTATTAGATGGCCTTCCAATGCTGGAGTCTACCTTTTTCATCTCTTAGTGCATTTCCCAAGGAAATTATTGTACATAAGATATACTTTTATAAGGCTCTAAATTAATTTATCAAAATTTGAATGTGAATAAAATGCAGTCAATGTCACATAATTCAGAATTACTTTTTAAAACAAACTTTATATGACTGCGTTATAACAATGACTAACTTTTTAATTGCTAATAAGGGTGTCTTAAAGAGTTGTAAAATACAAGAACATAAATTGGCTGGTTCAGTAAAATCAGCTGCAGACTATTTTCCTACATTTGCTAACTAACAAATCAGGAAATATATTTAAGTCATGGTTCTGATAAAACTAGCAAATCCTCCTTCTCAATTGAAGAAGCTTACTACTGTCAGCAGGGACACAGATCATCCAATCTGACATTGTTTTAGAAAGCATATTTTATTGATACTGTTTATTGGTATATGTAGGCAAACAACACACATCAGATTAGGTCCTCATAGTAATACACCTCTGTTACTCTTTGCAAATGGCAAAGACTGACTAAAGGAAAAGGTATTCAGTAATCCAGACACAGAAACCAATACTAAGCAGTAATTGAAAATTACGTGTTTGCTTGGAAACTGCTGAGAGTACTGCTTTGTTTCAATGGAATAAAAAAAATAAAGTAGGCATTAAAATAGTAAAACCTTTTCCTTCCTAGGTACAATTGATTTTAGTTTTTAGAAACACCAACAGAGAATACTGAGTGTGGTTCTTCAGCCTCAAAAATCTCTCAAGACCACCCACATGTTAGAAGACTTAGCCTAAGATTAGCTAGATCACATTGGACAATTCAGATGGAGTTATTAGGATATGGATGCATAGACTTAGACTCAGATTAACAATAATGAAATATGCCTACTAAGAATAATGACCCTTTCAGAAAAGAGTACATCTAATCAAGTCTGTTATGCACCATTGAGTTTTTGTTCAAGGGGCTTGCTGTTTAATAGCTGTTTGGTAGCATTTGGAACTGGATGCAGTTATTAAACAATGTAAAAAACCTGATTTGTTTCTTGGCAGGAGGAGTTAGCCCTTTTACTCTCACTCAGATTCAAACAAAATGACCCCTAAGTTAAATAACTACAGAGAAGGTAAAGCATATGCATGTGATAATGGAAAACCTGACAGCCGATTACTCGCAATCTTGCAATCTTCTGTTGGACAATTTCATTGGAAAACAAATTTAGATATATTTCGAAGTACTCTGAATCTGAAAGTACTCTGAATAAAATAAGGAGAATGGGCACAGTATCAAGAATATTGTCTGTAAAGATAATTGTGGTTTGATTATTTCTCATTGTCTAATTGTCTAATGAGAATATGCTGCATTATAGCTCATAATACATCATAAGGTATCACAACAGCATAAAAACTGTAAGATGCAAGATGTCCCTGGCCTGGCACCTTTATTCAAGAAAATAGAGGAACAGTATTCATAAAAAGTATTTAACTGTTTCACTAATAAATCCCTTCAGCAATTGTGAGACTTAAAAAAATCTATATGTAATTAAGTCAATAAAACAATTAACTTTTGCCAGAGATTCAGAAATAATGGATAATTCCCAGTTGCTACTTTATGAAATAATATTAATTTAAAAAAATCACCACAGATGTCTATGAAAATCTGGTCACTTTTACTCAAAGACAGTCTACAACAATGATTTAGACAGTTAGGGTGGGCATTCCCTAACTGCCACACAGCAGTCGTTTATTGCATCAATTTTTGTCATACCTGGGATTCATCTGACCAAACAGGTAATTGCAAACACATATCATGCTAATACAGATTTGTATCCAATGGCTAATTTAACATTCTGTTCTAAATAGATCACATTAATTTTGTGCAGGAAGGTCACATCCAGTTGCCTAACCTTAGGTTAGGCCAGTTGAGATAGTAAGATGTTCCCTGTCATCACCATCTGCTAATTCAAAAGGTTGCAGCTTGTAAAGGACTTCTTTAGACATATGCCAGCCCTATGCAGATAGACATCCTAAAGCTCTAAAAAAGCTCAAGATGTCTACGTTTAGATAGTCGAAGTGAGCCCGCAGTGCCTAATCATCTCTATCGTTTCATAAAGTTTAAAATGCCTAGCTCAGATTGTGCTATCCACATTTGGTTAGATGACTTCAAGCAACAGTGACTGAGTACATCTGATCCTCCTAGAAGCCAAATCAAAAATGGAAAATTTAAATTGCCTCTGAAAACTCACATATTTAATTTTGCCCTTAAACAGACTAAGAAAATTCACAGAAGCCTATATACCTTCTACCTAACTGTGTATACTTAACTAAGGTAGGTCCACCTGATCTCCCTGTGTACGCCAGCCTGTCTAAAGCCCAAAACTTACAGGGGTAAGTCTGACCTCACTGTAGATGACCTCAAAGTACATGACTGAAATGGTGCGGGTTTAGTGCTCACTGTTGTGTAAATGTGAACCCTCATATAAGCTGCAGCTCAACTCAGAACAAGTCAATCATCCAACCATTAAAGTTGGACAGAACCAGCTCCTGGTTTCTGTGGATATATTTGTAAACTAGACAGAGACAGACCATTGCTTTTAGCAGTGGTATGCAGTTTCCATACTGTTGGATTCTTAGCATTGCTTTTCATCCAGTTTTAGCTTGTCCTAACTTGCATTCTTGCACCAGTGCCCTGGCAAGACAAAATCCACAAGTAACACATTATTCTCAATAGGTAGCTCGGTTATGACCACTATGTTCCATCAATATAGATGCAAGCTGTGCACTGCAACTTATGTTTTAAGGTCAGAGGACTGCCTTTGGTCTGTATCAATTTATACTCCCTCCATCCTCTGCAGTTCTCCAACACTATTCCAGCAGGCACTGGGCTAAGGCACAGCTTCCCCTTACTGCAGACATTCCCAACTAACATGCACACACACCTGCGCTTATGCCTTAGGGTCATCAGATACACCCTGGAAGAAACCTATAGGTGAGTACCATGAAGACATTCAGACTTGGCCTCAGAGAACAGTGACTGGCTCTGTTTTACATAGCTGTCCATCCAAGTTTAATTATTCATCTACACTAAATTATGTTGTTTCAAAGGTTTGAACAGTCAGTGATTTTTTTTTTCCATATTTCAGGATTAATATTTTGACATTACTTTTCCTCCAGAATTTAAATGAGAAGTCAAAATGTCAAGATTACACAAAATTAAAGGTCTCAGAAAAGTTCTATTGAACAATGTCATTCATTTACATTTCATTTTTTTAATCTAGGAAAAAAAATTGAAATTAGATAGGGAATTCTTCAGTCTTGAAGGAATTGCATGGAAGTATTTCATACACCCATTCTCTTTCTTGTGTCAAATACTTCAGTCACACTGTGTCTAAGATTACTGTAGCATTATGTGTCTATTATCATTTGCATAAATCCTTATGCACCCATGTGGAAAAAATATAGTATGGTAAACTGCTACTGCTGTTAGCCTGGTATTTTCTTCCAAAGTGTTTTAATGGATCTCTCCAAATAAAATTCTGTCTGAGATAGATGTGGCACAAAGGAAGTGATTCCACAAGATAGTTTCTAGTAATCACCACTTACGTCCTGGCAACAAAAAATGTCAGGAGTGCAGACTCAGAAGGCTCTAGATTAATTGCTGTCAAAGCCTCGGAGTTTCTTTTAAAGAAAAACCTGACATGGAAGAAATCGGTTGAATAATACGTGCTTATGGGATCTACAAGCATTCTTTTAGGGGCAGAAGACTGAAAGGACAGGCTAGTTTGAAAGGATACTTAGAACAATCCGTGTGTGTTAGAAGAAACCAAGCATCCCCTCTATGGCACAGTAACATTTCACATATATGCTATTCATTTTCTTAGTCCTTTCCAATTTTCTATAATCCTTTAGCAAAACATTTAGAATATTGTAATAGTAAAGGGATAGAATCCTAAACAGTTTAGATGTTTTATTTGTACTAATCTTATGGGAAATACTATTTCTGTCCTTGCGAAGTATTTACATCGTGAGGCACCGCCACGGCGCCACCCGGCGGTAGCGCAGCGCCTCGCAGCGCGGCTGCCCCGCACCCGGGGCGGGCGGAGAGCGGGGGGTGTGGGGGTGGGGGGGGGTGAGGGTGGGAACGGGTGGGAACGCGGGGGTGGCGACCAGAGCAGTTTAAGCGATGAGGTAAAATAAAAGCAAAAGCACAACAATCATAACGACAGTAACAGTCACAACGAGAAGGAGGGAAGGGGGAGAGGCGCTCCGTCCCAAGGGCAGGGAGCCGCGAGACCCGGTGACACGCGCCACGACCGCCCCCCCGCCCCCCCGCAGCGACCGGCAGCCCCGGGCAGCCCCCCGTTACACCCCGAGCACTTCGCCCCGTAGCACGGCCCGTCCCCGTGGCCGGCTGGGGCCCGCTGGCCCGGCCCTGCCCCCGCGCCGTGCCCGTGTCCCCCCCCCCCCCCCGAAACCGGAGCGTCCCCGGCCGCGCGCGCCCGCACCGGGGAGGGAATTAACCCTGTCCCGGGCCGAGCCAGGGCAGGTGTACGTACAGCTTTTCCCGTGCAAAAAGCAAGGCATATCGAAGCTTAGCGCCTCCCTTTCAATACATAAAAGAATAAAATTCAGTTAACTCAGAAAATACATTTCTCACGTTTTCAGCACACCTTTGCTGAAATATATTTTATGATTAACTCAAGAATTCCCATGCAAGTTCCTTCTCTTTCTGAAGTGCCAGCAGTGAATAAGCAAATTTAGCCACTTCAAATTCTTTGGAATACGGAATTAGGTATCACTTTACATAGAAAATCTGTTCTTTTTTAAAACATAAACCGATTTGGAAAATAGTTTCCAGTTCTTGGGGGAAGCAATCTCAATATGAAATCATCTGGACGGGTCCGAATACTTAGAATATTGAATTCCTTTTATAATTATTTCAAAATAACAAAAGAAACTTTGACAGTGAAATATGTTGTTTGTGAAAATGCTATTTATCACAACAAAGGAAGTCATATTTGGAAAAAATCAAACATAATCCTATTAGACTCATCAACTTGTCATTTTCTGTGGTACCTACCTCATTTGTATATAAGCTCTGTTCTGTGAAACCACATAATGTCTAAATTAAAATGTTAAGTGAGTTAGTGAATTTCAAGACTGTTGTGTTTAGTAGGAATTCAATGTCAGCAAAATGTGGAAGAATTTCTAATAATTTTTAACTGTTGATTCTAATATTTTTATGTTTCCATTTAATGATGTTACTCCAAAGTACAATCTCAAATGCAAGAGAATATATTGTCTGATAAAAGTCACATTCATTTAACAGATTACTTCAGGAAGCAATTTGGCACCAAATATTAATGCTGACTGCTGGGTGAGCTCAGCAGTCGCACTCTTAGGGATTTGATCCAATGTTGATCCCCATAAATGAAATAACTAAATGAGCTTTTGAAGAAATAATTAGAATCCACCTGAGAAGAAAGGGGTTTTTTCCCTATAAAACATAATATTCCAGGCTCTATATGAGGTGGCAGCTAATAACATGTCCTGTTAGAAATACTGGTCTTGACTCTGCTTCAGTCTGAATTATATTTTTGTACCTAGCACAGTCCAGTAGCAATCCTGTTATAACTCTATTTTTCTTTTCTAGGTCATGCCTAAAATTAACCACAGATGGGGCTTTTTAGGATGCCTACACTGAATCACTTACGCGTAGTATTTAACTGTCTGCTCACTGTCAGAATAATTTTGGACTATCCTAAACAGTTCTCTTCAAAACAAATACGCCACAGAAAAGCCCACTCCTCAGCAATGTGGGTGCAAATCAGCTGCTTGTCCTTTGGCTTTGGACCAAGGACCAGACTGCAGCCCTCCTTCATTTAACAATATCATCATAACTATGGGATTCTGCTGTCTCTGAGACATGCACAGTGTCACTTTTTCAGCATGTGTCCCCCACACCCTAAAGGGACACTTAAGAATATTTCTTTCACTTGGTTTTCTTTCATCAATTATTTTCATTTTATATAGAGAATTGAAAATGTTTTTTTTCTGGTGGTGAGTTATAACCAGAACATAGTGCAATGTCTAGGTGGCTATGTCAAAAAGCTTAGATACTTGTTTTCACCTGGTCTTCAATCATTTCCTGCCTCTTTGCGAATACAGTGTGCTTTTTCAAAATTGATAATTATTGATGTTTTCTGCTTGCTTTTCAAGGTAAGTCTGCTTATCTTCTTAATGGCTATATTCCACAAGTATTCTCTTCTTCAACTTCAACTGAAATAAGTTGAAACTGTTAGCAAGGTAAAAGACTGTCAGTTTTTTTAAAAAGTGATTGAATCTTCAATTTGACAGCTTGGCAGTCCTGGCATTTTTTGTTATCAGGACTTAAGTGGTGATTGCTAGAAGCCAAACTACTTGATTTAGAATAATAGAGAATAAGTAGTAATAGAAGTCAGGGATACAGAGAATGCTGTTTCAAATGAGTCAGCGGATTTCAAGGGCACCTAAGAAGTTGTTACTGCTAGATGCTTTTTTTTTTTCCTACTGAAAACTACTTATACCTATCCACCACTCTTGTGATGACTTGTCATATTTTGCTACTGTTCTTTTCCAAATGAATCTTGCCCTCGTGTCTGTTGCCCTTTTATTCCAATGAAATCATCTTGGATATCGATTAATACAAGCCACCATGGAATTTAAAGTCCAAACAAAGGAGAGGTTTGTGGGAGTTTTTTGCCAAGACATAATGTTAAACCATTTTGAATTTTTCATACTCAAGGGATAAGACCAAACACTATGCTCCATTTTAAGTGACTCTGGTCATATGATAAATGCCCTTTCACTGTAAGGAAACATTTTTAAGTTGTAGGTCAAAACAATCTAATTGGGGATTTCACTTCTAGTCTGTGTTCATGATGCTGTGAATGACTATAATGGCATAAACTAATAAGTATGCAGGAATAAGGATAATTTTTTGCTCAGGAATGTTATAGAACAGACAAAATTGCATGAACAATTCATTAGAACAGACATATAGGATTAAGGGGGTTTATTTCTATTGCATAAATATACTTTCTGTTGCATCTGGTCTACATTTAAAAATGTGGGAAATGTGAGTGGGAAACTCACTACTCATGGAGGAGCCTCTTAACAGAAAAAATATTAATGACTAGTACAGTCAGCATTCACTTTTATGCATTCCTATCCATCAGCCTCCTTTGCAACGGTGAAAATAAGTAAACTGGAGATTTTGCAGTATTTTTTTTTTCTCTTTAAGGCATTTCACAACTTCTAGAAAGCTGTTTCAGGGAGCTGTCAATCTGACAGTGTTCGACTTTTCTCATACTAAGCAGAAAAGCTTTATCCACACACAGACAAGATGCTAATAATATATGTTAAAGAGTCTGAAAAAGACTGTGGAAAAATTCTTGCAGATTATCAAGACAATTGTGACTTTGCAACTAAAAGGTGTATTAAATATTTCCAGTTGGTTGTTTTTCCTTGCTGTTCAGTATTTCACATATACATGCACAGCTGAGCGAGTGCACTGATACAGACACATTTGTAAGTTTTGCTTTAAAGTATTTTTTTCTTTAGTAAAACTCCTATGTCCCAGCAGTGTAGTATCATACTATATTCATTTTATATCAATGGACATTTTTAATAAAAAATTGTTTCAGATTTCTTTAACATATTAGCTCATTTTGTCATTTTATTGAAGAGAATATTTCCTGCTTTTCTTTTTAAAAATAAAATATTATTAGGAGGAACTAGTAATACAGAAGTTTTTTATACCTACTGAAAAAACATAAAAAGAAAAAATAGAATGTTTTAATCTATGATATTTCTTTCTAGACCCCTTCTTCCTACATGCAATTGCACATGCTAAGCAAAACAACTTCCATGCAGCATCAGTGTCCCATAGGAACACAGATGGGGATGAGAGGATTTTTGCCCTATTCATACACTGCAGTTAAAATTAATTAATTAAGAATTAAATTGAGGTTGTCCTATGACCTGATCACAGTGCTCCCTTCTGATTTGTTGGTTTAGGAGTACACAAATGCAGTGTAACAGATGTCCTACCTTTGCATAAAAGAAACTACCAACCACATATTTCTAACAGTGTCAAGAAAATCTGTAGGGAAATGTCTGGACCATATGCTTGATGTTACTTATCAGGCAAGAACTGACCTTCTAGACAGAAATGTTCAAGCCAAAAGCCTTAGCAGTGTCTTTTTCATTTGCTTTACTTACTTCATATTCAGCGTACAATAAGCACACTCGAGGATTGAGAGCTGATGGCTGTCACATCTGAGAGGTGGTAATAGCTCTCATTACATCTGCCACTGCAACTAAAAATGCAGATTCAGCTGATAAACCATCTAAATTTGGATAGAAAGCAACTTGGCAGATCAGAAATTAAAAATACTATGATCCTTCATTTTGTTACTCCAACTTTACGCGAGCACTGGACTGAATTCAGCAAATGTACACTTGCTCATAAATAAAATCATAAAACAGCAAGTCAAGCCCATATATTTTATTATGGGAAAGGAAGTTCATTTCATAAAATATACCCATGATCAAAGACAAGTGGATCTTTTGCAGAAATGTCAAACTTTTTTTTGAACACTACCTTCTCCACTGTAATGTTACGTGACCTGTAAAAGCAGTCTGTGGAAGTGAGGTTAAAAAGGCCTATACATTGCAAGTTGTCATAATCTTAAGGATCCTATTGGTGAGAATCAGCCTATTGGCCAATAGTTGTAAAGACCCTTATTTGAGCTTGTGAAGAGGTAATTGCACGCTTTCAAATGCTTCCAAAGAAACAAAATGGGCTCAGGTGAACTAAAATCACCTTCTTCTTTTAGAACAATATTACATCCATTTAAATGGAGACTGCTGATTTTTCTCAGAGAGATGTGCAGTCTATAGGCTTTCAACTATGCATCTACAATTTGGCCATCTCATATTCAGTAATCTGTTGTCATGAATGAAGGCTGCTTGAGGGGTTAGGGAATGACAGAGGTACTTCTCTGTCTCTGGGCAGAATATCTCTTAATGCATATGTGAAACATTAAATAGCCTTTTACTTCTGTCAGCCACTCTTTACATCTAGCAAATGGAACACATTAATCACAGAGCATTTTAATTTACAGATTTTATTATCTCAAACCACTGGAAACACTAACTACATGTAAACCTGATGGCTGATGTTTAAACTATGCAAAATCCTCTTATCCTCCAAACTGATTTCAGAGAACTCCAGAGAAGAGGACAACCCTAAAAAGGGAGTAGCTTGAGTGACACGTGTGGTTGTGGAAACCAAACTGTAAAGGCCAGTGGGTAGACCTTAGGCATGGTTGCTTTGATTGTATTGCATCTGTATGTTTGAAGGGAATTCCTGTTAAAAAGCCACCTATAGTGTAAGAGTGTTTCCAATGTTAACAGTGCATGGAAATCTAAGCCACCTAACTCTGCCTAAGCATAGTAAGGTGGGTTGTCATTCAGCCTAAAGAAATAGCTTATGACATTGGCATGCAGAAATCCAAGAGGCAAAGAAATCAGCAGCTTTTCTGTAAGTCTCCTTTAAACTAGGAGGAAATGGAAAAAGTTGTGCATATACTTCCTGTGTGATGGGAGATGACATTTATTTTCCGATTCTGTGCATATTCTTTTAAATATTATATAATATCACTTATGTGAGAATAAAACTAACTAACAAAATGTTAGCTATTTCAGAGTTTTCTAGAGGTGCCGGAAGAGTGTAGAGTTGATAGAGCCATGGCTAGAAGACATAGGAACAGCACAAGGGATAGACAGTGGTAGCTACTAGTAGAACAAGGAACTTCCAGTAGAAGAGGCTTTGTGCATCAGTACAGCCAATAAAAGCAATACCCACTGGAAGGTTCTCAAAACCTTAAAAAGTAAAGGTTACTGCAGGAAGGGCACGTTAACTAGATGGTCTGTTGCTTGCCTTCACAGAAGAAAGACTATAAAGCTATTATGGTTATATACTAAGAATCAGTTATTATTACCCTACTTATTTATTTATACCTTTGTTACTGTTTCATATATCCCTTGAATAAAAATATTATTTATTAAACTTTAATTCATGTCTGCACATGGGAGACTTAGTTACTTGAGTACCAAAAGCTTAATGCAATTATCCCAGGTTTGTTGATAGATCCTTGAGCTGGTGTTTTAGAAGTAAGCCCTTAAATTTTATTCTAGCTTTTCTTGCTCTCTGTCAGGTTTTGGTAGGAGGGTTACACAATCCCTTTTTTAGAAAAAAGGATTATATCAAATTACAAAGTGAATCCAATTATCAGATTGATAATTTCCTTTCTAAATTAATCCCTTAAGCTCCATAGGACAAAATTGGATTCAGTAGTTCTGCTTAGCTGTCAGTCCTCAGAATGACAAGGTATTATCAGTTCAGTGACATTTGATACAGGAAAGTTACAGACATGTAGCTGATGCAGGATAAATAAAGTCACTCCCAGGTTAAAGTGAATGTTGCAATCATGGCTTAAAGATAGTCTGCCTGAATTATATTTAGATTACAGTCAGAGAATAACCTGATTTCCAACTTTCCTACATAGGACTTAGTATAGGTAATATTTGAAGTACAAATATAAATTAAATAATCATATGGTACAGATCAAAAATATGTGCTACTGAACATACAGAGACATTCTTGTATGTAAATGTTGAATGTTTTTCAACAATTTCTGTTGAACCATCTCAGATGTTTGAAAATGCTCTGCTCAGCAAAAAGTCCATGCCAAACACAGTTAGAATTCATGTAGTCTGTCAAAAAAAGAAAAAAAAAAAAAAGCAATACATAATAATTAACTAGACAAATTTGTGTACTTACACTGAGAGGCGAGGGAATGTGCTGAAGAATCTCCTGATGGGCTAGCGGTTACTTGCTTGTCAGTGTCATAACCACAGATGCTGCTGAAGCCATCAAAGGCCTTTGACAATGCAGAAAAATCAGAAGTCTCTGTGTCAGGTATTTTGGTATTAAGAAGCTAGAGAGTAAAAACCATTGCACAGAAGAACAGAAAGCAAAACTGTTTTCGAAAAAAAATTGTAATTCTTCTTGCATTTTTTAAAGACAATGATTCGATTCATTTCTTTCCTTGATAATTCTTCAAGAACTGTTTAAGGAACTAGTAGGCACTCTTCTCACCGTAATAATTTCCCAGAAGAATACCTCATTATTAAAAAAGGTCTTTCCATTTCATTAATTTGGGGTGAGAAACTATAGATATATACAAATACATATATGCACACACAAAAACAGACTCAATGGGTCAATCAGCTGCCAGAGAGATGCTGGAAATGGGAAAGGTTAAGGCATTATTTTTGTTTCCTTGAAAGCTCTACTTCAAAATTCAAGACTCAAAGTCCAAAACAATATTAAAAATACCAGTTAGCAAAAAAAAGATGGCAACCAGAGGAATACACAAGTTATGCATAATTCTGCTACAAATAAAGACAGATAGTCTTTACATATATATAAATATATATATATATATATAGTGCTTTAAGTTCTTTATTTTTGGAACTCAGTTTTTTAACTTTTAACAGTATGCTTGACATACAAAACTCAACAGAAATATTATATACTAAGTCAGTGTGAAAAGCTTTTTCCCCTAAAATTATATTTTGTAAGCTTAAGATTTCTGCACTTAGAAGGCTTGGAGGGATAAGATTCATGTCTGCTATATCTCTTGTAAAAATTTATCTGCAGTCCTCACATGATGGTTCTGGTGAAGTTCTTTTTCATGTCTCAAAACTTTACTTAAAAATAAATCTTCAGATTTCTCATTCAGTATTTTTTATCAAACACCATTATGACTGTGATCCATGAAGCATAATAAATTTTTAATATTCTCAAAAGGGGAAATGCAAAATATGAATCTAAATTGCTAGTGTGATGAATATCTGTGAATACATAAACATTTAAAACCACAATGATGTTATACAGAAAAAGATATTTCCCCAGTGTGTATGTTCAAATAAGGAAGACTGGACAAAAGAGTTATCTCACAGAAAAGATGGGAATTGTGAGCGGCTTATGAATTAAATAGTTTCCCTAATCTGCAGCAGCCTAGTAAAGCCCCTTGATGAAGTCCATTGCGAAGACAATGTCTTTTGTGCAAAGTCTGTAGGAAGTGAGTTTAGGCTGGAAATAAGTGAAAGGATCTTCCTTCTTTTAGGAAGAAGCTCTGCCCTTTTCATTCTGCTATCTTCTGTGCACATTTTAGTGGGCAGCTTTTGTCTTATCATTTTCTCCAGACCTCCACTTTAGAGGTCAAGCTGAAATACTTGTTAAATTAATTAGTACCACATAATGAAGTTGCAACCAGACTGAGAAGTAGCATAACACTCAATATTTAACCTAGTATCTGGGAAGAAAAGGAAGGAGCAGCCTTCTCTCTATACCCCATCTCTGCTTCTAGTGCTTTGTTCTCATCCTTCTGTGCAGCAGCAATGTAGCTCTAGCTATAAGGATTTTATGCATATTTACCCCTCTTTTATAGATTCCTTTCACCCTACTTTTACCACCACATTTCTGTCTGAAGCTACCTGAGGTATTTGTTTTGTAACACATTTCAGTACAGAACAGTTCGGTCTCTATCACTACACCAAGTCCAAGATGTTTTCTTATATAACTGGGAAATGGGCTTTGAGAATTTTTATCGTGTTCCTCAAAAGCATGCTTGGTCCCACTTTATTGAAATGAAAAAAAAACAAACCAAAAAAACCCACCCAACTTTATTTGGAACTGCTACGATTTTGACACTACATAGATTTATTTACGATACATATTGTCAGAAATTATTTGCTTTACTGAAATTTATAAATCATTACTATGGTACTTGACTTTAAAGTTCTTTAACCAACTTGAAAAATTTTGCTGGTTCAACTAATATTTGCTATTTCTAGCTAATGTAGTCTTTGAGAAGTTTTTAGTTGTTTCTTTGCTACTACCTGCCACTGTATTATGCAGATACCTCATGGTGATTAAATAGCTTCAAAGTAAAATCAGAAATCATTAAATGTAAAAATAAAAAAGGTGGCTGATATGTCAAAACTGCTACAAGCTCTACTCATTAAAAATGCAAGTCAGCAAACATTTAGAGGCAATCTAATAATTTTATATTATTAAATTGTTTCTCATAATTATACATACGTATAATTTGTACGCAAGATGAATGTGGAGTAATATACATATAGCAGAGATGTAGTTACTGGCACAGAGTGGGAATTAGTGAAGAGTGCTGTAGAGCTCCCTTTCTACTGCTAATTCTTCCCTGAAGGATGCCACACGCTTCATTCCACGTGATGGGAATTGCTGTGACACTGCATGATCCCCATGAATGCCAGGCCTGTCTTCCTCTGGCTCTCGCCAATTTGTCGCCGAAGTTCTTCATGAGGCTACCAGGAAATACTCTTCTAGATTTGATAACTATGAAGATTTTTTATTTTTCTTTTTGTCAAAGATTAAAAACTTAATATAAACTTCCCTAATTCCTGTACTAGAATTATGACTAGTTTCAAGGGTTTATAAAAAGAATAATGGAAGACAATTCGAAAAAAACATGAAGTTATAAAGATCCTTATACAGGATATATTGGGCACTTCAATAATAAGAGATAATAAGTACTGACAATTGTCATAAAAATTATGAAAAACTGATTTTTGCTTATCATTTTGCTTCTCAGATGCCTGTAAATGTAGCTGTATAATTGGTTAGTCAATTTGAGCTGGAGATTTTCTTTCATATGAATGTAACTCCATACAGTCTGCAGTGAAAGAAACCAGAACTTCTTTTTGCCTCTTAGACCAAACATAAATAATACATTATTCAATCAAGTGATGTATTAAAACAGTTGTGAAAAACTAAGATTATTGAACTGAATTGTGTGAAGTTAATAAGCCTTGAGATGGTTTCAAATATAAAAAGCGTATATTGGGTAGTTATCCAAATTAACTTGTATCAGCCATCAGAGAAGAGAACTACATACATAGTCATGCATACAATGTCAGACCTATCTGAGACTGATTACAGTAGGAGCTTCTAGCACTAAAGACCTCTTGACATCTTTTTTATCTCTGTAGGTTACATTCATTATATTCTTCTCATCGATTTGTATATAGGTGAGAAGACTAGTAATTATTAGTTGTTAAGCATAGCGAGGCACAATCGGGCCTCAGCTTTGCTACATCTCTAGCCACTCAGTCAGGGCAGAGCATGGTCTGTATGTCTGGAGTTAAGTCTACAGTGATACTTCACACTTTGGATAACCATATTAATAAAAACATACAAAAAGGTAGATTAATAGGGTGGTTTATGAGTTTCCATATTGTGTAGTGGAGCAAGACTGATTTTACTAGGCTCAATAATTGCTTTGTTTAGGACTCTTTTCACTGTAAAACCCACTGTCTTCAATAAGCTGTGAGGTTCACAGTCATTTTTAACTAAAAAGGTGTGTCTCATCATTTTTATCAATCTTGTCATTACCTTATCAGTCAAGCATAAACAGTCCTGCATAAATTACATTTAAAATTATTAGTTTTCTTTAGAGCAGTTCTTTACATACTTCCATGTAGTTTAAGGGCAACTAATTCTATAAAACTACAAATTCTTCACAAAAAGATGAGGATTTTGTTTAATATCCTTTCCAGGCAGTTTCTAAAGAAATTTTGTAGGACTTTTGCTGGAGTTTTTTAATCGTTTGTTTTTCTTTTTTTTTTTTTTTTTTTTTTTTTTAACAAACAGGGTGCTCTCATTGTAGAGACACCAAATAAGCCCTTGCTTATTACATTAGGTGTTGCTTCTACATGGCAACAACAATTGCATTTGCTCAGGAGAGATGGAGAAAATTGCTGGACTATTTACTGTTAGGAAGAGTCATGTAACAGTTATCATAGTCAGGACAAAGTAACTTGTTACTGTCCTTAATTCAATTTTGGTTTTTAATACCAGCTATTCAATAGGACCAACAGACTGGGCCTTCAGGATATTATTTTCACTTGTGATATTTTTATTTCAGGTGATTTGTAGCAATCATTTAAACTCACATCTCTGACATCTGAAGGCATGTAAACACCAAGCACTTTATTATTTTCAGATTGGAATAGTTGCATTTCCTATTGATACAAGATCACCAATACAGTCAGTGTAGTCTAGCCTCATGATAAAGTAGACACCTCTCTAGACTCCATTAAGTTAGATTCCCAGCCTCCAAAGCACATACATCTCAGATATTGTAGGCAGGACTAAATTATCTAAAAATTTATTTCTAATACCATTTCTGTACCTTATTACATCCTGTATGGTCTCCAGCTGCCACCAAGAAAGCCACGGGTCTTCCCTAAGTTCTGGTTTTATCTTTCAAACACCTGCAGGTGCCTCAGAAACTATTAGGGCTTCAATAAAGATACCAGACAGACATACTTGGGCAGGTGAATCCCTTATGAGGCCACCCAGATATGAAGTCCATTATTCTGGATTAAAATCTCATCCCCATGCTCATACTGTTTTAAATCAGATATTAGAGCATGAGTATTTCAGCCATAATTTTCAGAGCAGAGGCTGGCAAGACCTATGTTCTGATGGCAGGTAGCAGTGAAACTTATAGAAAACTACAGGAAAAATCTATATGATGGAAAGGGTACTGCAGTACTGGTAGAGCTGATCTCAGTCTTCTTTACAAGACTTTTTTAAGGGGCAGATGAGTCAAATGTCTCTGACAGTGACTGTAGGGATGCAGAATTAATGCCTGGGCTTGGATAAGATTATTTCTTGAAGTGCATTCCTGTCTTTCAGCTGTATGTTACTCAAATGGTAGTTGAGTGGACAGCAGAAATTAAGTTTATGGATTTGGCTTTGGTTAGGTTTAGGTTTTTTCTTTTTCTTTAGGCCAAAATAGAAAAGGCTTCATCAGACAGAATATTTAACACCCCTGAATAACAAAACAAATATTCTAATGCTCTGAATATTTGTAAAAATGTGAATGAAATTTATCACATTTAAAAACATAAATACATAAATATGCATACAAAATTTTACCATGGTTCATTTATAAAATTATTATTAAAAATCCTTACAATTTTTGAGAATCAGTGGAGGCTGGTCTTAAAAAAAGAAAAAATCAGCAACAACAGATGTGGTGATAAGTTATTTATACTCACCACTCCTGAAAAAGGACAAGATATTCACTGAATACTGATAGGTGATGGGTTTTTTTCCCCCTTGTTTCAGATATTTAGGCCATTATTTATTTGCCCATGCAAAAGAATGTAAAAAGACTGTAGATAAGCCCTTATTTTCTTAAATTTATTTTTAATACAGGCTGGTATCAAGAGTGCACAAATTATGTAAGACTTACTTGGCCTCTTAGAGACTATATCAGCTAAATAAATTGATTTCTTGTCCTTGCCTCAGGGTGCCCGGCTCAGTTTTGAGCAAAATTACAGTAAACACCAGCTACAAAACACAATGTTCTGGTTTTAAATAGGCCTAAAATCAGCTCCATTTTTTTGTTTATTTGTTTGTTTCTGGTCTGGCAAGTAGAACAAAATTACTCTTTTCATCTCAAAAACCATTTATGGCTAAACATGGAAAATGCTTCTAAAGGACTACTTATGTTCTAATTTGAACATGGTTTCAGCATAAAAAAGAAAAGGATGAATTTTCATGGTAAGTGCTTACATAAATAGGAAATAATTAAGTAATTTTTAGCATCATTTTAGTCACAGACCAGTCTGAACTCCTGATCCAATAATTGTGTCTGGGTTTCAAAATCTCAGTTGCAAGCTTTTCAATGACCATAGTATAGTGATCAAACCACCCTCATCCCAGCTGCTTAAAGAATTAGAAAGTAAACTCTTAGGAGTGTGCAAGTCAAGATTCCTGCAAGATTCTTTCTACCACTACTGATTTTCTATAGCTGGAAAGGAGCCAGCATAATTTCCTTCTCTCGTGGAGTTCCTCTCCTTTTTATGAAGTCAAAATGAAGTACTTCAGTCTATTCTTGAAAAAAATGTTTCTGTATAGTCCTCTGATTTTCATTCAGAAACTGAAGGAATACTATCCTGCCTTCACCACTGTATGTTGGGGAGAGGAGTGTCATGTTCTTTAATCACTTCTAGCTCAAGGTGCTTGATAGAGATCCACTTTATCTTTACAGTCAGGCAGTATTAACTACTCTAACAGAACATATGCTTCTGCAGTATCCTTTCTTCAGCGCCTTCTCTCTGATAGGTAAAGTGTATTTCCCAGTAACATAGATAGCACCAAATACCAAATAACTGTATATGCTGTTAAATTAATAAGTTCAAACAGATCCTTTGCTTTCATTTTGGTATTGGTTTTATAAGGGATACCTATCTAACCTGAAAGTGAATGAAGCAAATTTTTTTAATAATTACAGAAATGTAATTGATTTTGTCTCTTCTTGCAAATCTAATATGCTGGTTTCAAACCTGTCAATAAACAGAAAGAAACCAATTTACAGAATTAGAAAAAAAACAGTGTTACATTCAAGAATGATTATTTTTCATAAAATCTAGGTGAGGCAGTAGCCCTGTCTGATACTACATATATGGAAATTTGCATGGTTTCACATTTATGTCTATCTGGTGGATCTGGTATTTCTATTTGTGAATCAAAGAGATGAAGGTTGTCTTTACAGTTCTTTAGGATAGTAAAGTTTTTACTTTAAAAACCAGACTTGGGAACACATGAAATTTCTTTTCTGTTCTGTCTTCCAGTAGCGCATCCAAGAATCTCTGTGGACAAAAAGCACCGTCTATTTTTCAGTGAGAAACAGCAAAATTCACTGCCAGGATGTAGGAAGACAAGACATTCAGCTTCTGATTAACACTATAACCTTCTCTTCTCACCCTTTCTGTAAATTCTCCCAGCTTCCATTTCCCCTAGAAGTTTGGTTGCCTGTGTCCCAGACATCCAAGGCCCAGCACTAAACCAGTACAATTTTACCTTGACGTAGATTTCTCAGGAAATTTCTGTACTGTGTACAGGAAGATGTGTTAGAAAGTTTGTAGAGAGATAAGAAAGGTAAAATCGTAGACAGTAGGATGGTTGATATAGGAATAAATTCTATTTCAAGGGCTCAAGAGGGAAAACATCAACATGGAAGGATACAGAAAAGATACCTAAAGAAAAAAGACCAAACAAAACAAAACAGCAAAACAACAAAGCACTGTTCAGTCATCGATCAGTGTCATCAGTTTTATCAGTGCCAAAAGATTTCATGGAAGATGGCAAATCAGCAATGCTAAGCATCCATCCAGGGAGCAGTGGAAATTCTTTGGGCCGATACCTGCCTTGCCAGCAGTTTCCTGGCTGCCTTATCAGAGGTGATGAGCACAGAAATGCATTAAGACCTATCTTTTTCTATGTGTTAATGAATAAATAATTGATTAACATTTTTAAGCTGTCTGCACCCTTTTGCAGTGTACAGACAAAGGTGCCCTCAGGGATAAAGGAGAAGAAGAAGCTGGCAGCTCTTTAATGACATTTTTCTTAGAGAGCTGAGCTCTAGAATCTGATGTGTCAGAAAGCAGGCAAGGAAGGCAGGAGACCAGACAGGCTCGGTAATCACAGTTCAATCTGAAGTGTAAGGAGGCAACACACAGGCAGTGGAACTAAGATGTGTATCCTGGGAAGAATGTAGGAATGCTGCCAAGATGCGTAGGGATGGGATCAGGAAAGGTAAGGCACAGTTGGAGCTGAATTTGGCAAGGGATATAAGAATAAGAAGGGATTCTGCAAGTACATTGGCCATAAAAGGAAGACTAAAGAAAATGTACTCCTCCTACATGAGACAGGGGAACAAGTGACAATGAACATGGAGAAGACTGAGGTGCTCAACAGTTTTTTGGCCTCGCATTTCACTGGTAATCAGTCTTCCCATATCTCTCAAGTCCTCAAACCTCAAGGCAGGGACTGGGGAAACAAATACCCCACTATATTAAGGGAAGGTCAGGTTCGAGACCACCTGAAGAAACTGAACATACACAAGTCCATAGGACCCAACAAGATGTATCCAAGCGGCCTGAGGGAATTAGTTGATGTAGTTGCCGAGACACTCTCCATCATATTTGAAAAGTCATGGCAGTCAGGCAAAGTCCCCAGTGACTGGAAAAACGGAAACAAGCCCACTTCTAAAAAGGATAAAATGAGGAACATGGGAACTACCAACCATCAAGCCTCATCTCTGTGCTCAGTAATATCACGGAGCAGGTCCTCCTGGAAGACATGTCAAAACACATTGAAGGCAGGGAGGTGATTAGAGACAGCCAACATAACTTCACCAAGGGCAAATCATACTTGACTAATCTAGTGGCCTTCTACGATGGAGTAACTGCTTCAGTTGACAAGGGAAAAGCTACAGGAACCGTCTGCCAGGACTTCTGAAAGGCATTTGATATGGCCCCCCACAACATTCTTGCTGCTAAATTGGAGACATATGGCTTTGATGGATGGACTGGCAGAATGATAAAGAATAGGCTGGATGGCCATCTCCAAAAAGTTACAGTCAATGTCCAAGTGGACAGGCTTAATGTCCAAGTAGAAACCAGTAATTAGAGGTGTTCTTCAAGGGTCCATATTGGGACCAATACTATCTAATATCTTAATAAATAGCATACATAGTAGGATTGAGTGCACCCTCAGCAAGTTTGCAGATGACACCAAGCTGAGTGGTGCAGTTGATACACTCAAGGGAAGGGATGCCATCCAGAGGGACCTTGAGAGGCTTGAGGAGTAGGCCCATGAGAATCTCATGAAGTACAACACCAAGTGCAAGGCCCTGCACCTGGGTCAGAGCAACTCCCAGTATCAATACAGACTGGGCAATGAAAGAATTGAGAGCAGCCCTGTGGAGAAGGACTCAGGGATACTGGTGGATGAAAAATTGGACATGAGCCAGCAATGTGGACTTGCAGCCCAGGAAACCAGTTGTGTCCTGAATGCATAAAAAGAAGTTTGGCCATCAGTCCACTCTCCCTCCCTCCTCCTTTACTCTGCTGTCATGAGAGCCCACCTGGAGTATGGCATCCAGCTCTGGGGCCCTCAGTACAAGACAGACGTGGACCTGTTAGAGTAGGTCCAGAGAAGATCCATGAAAATGATCAAAGGGCTGAGATAGCTGGGGTTATTCAGCCTGGAGAAGGGTCTGGGGTCATTCTATTGTGACCTTTTAAAATGTAAAGGGGGTTTATAAAAAAAGGCAGAGAGAGACTTTTTACCAAGGCCTGCAGTGACAGGACACGGAGAAACAGTTTCAAACTGTAAGGTGGTAGATTTAGATTGGATACAAGGAAGAAATCTTTTATAAGAGACTGCTGAGACTCTGGAACAGGTTGCCCAGAGAAGTTGTGGATGCCCCATTACTGGAAGTTCAAGCTCAGCTTTGATGGTTCTTTGAGCAATCTGAACTAGTGAAAGATGTCCCCACTAATGGCAGGGGAGTTCTGCAAAGGCCATTGCCAAACCAAAGCATTTATGATTCTATTCCCAAAAATGTATGACCTAAAAAAGGGTTGTGACAACACTAAGCCTTTTTATCTTATTCTCTAAGCAAAATTCCCAAAGGCAGTATGTTATCATATTAAGGAAACACAAGAGAAACATTATCAGAAGGAGAAACAACTTTTCTTAAACACTTGTTGCACAGGCTTTGCTTTCTTACAGAGCTTCTGCCTGGACTCTTGTTCACTGCTATTCTCCTTTCCAGCTATGCATTTAAACAAGAGTGCCTCAAACTTCTGAAATCTCATCCCAGCCTATTTCTGAGAAGCAGTTTACAATAAAGCTACTTTTTCTTAGCTTCCTTTTCTTGTTCTTTTGGAAAGGAGACAATGTGTCAAAATTCTTCTGAAGAAAAAGAAATCCTTTTTCTTCTTCTCTAGTTAAGTGACCTAAAGTCTCTGCAATTCCTTGACAAAAAGGAAGCTGTAGGATACTTTCTGGCTAGAGGAAGGAACTGTAGGTCTTAGAACAGAAAAGGAAGCCATCAATCAGAGAAAAAACTTTTTTTTGAAAGAATTTTTTGATTTGTTATAGGATCAAAACTGACTGTTAACTAAATCTGAAAAATGGTCATCTCTAAGTAGAAACTGAAAGTAGGAAAGAAAATTAACTGTAACAACTTTGAGTGAAATGTCTATGAACAAGCATTTACAAGAATGTAAGAACATCCTTTATGGTTTGTGGGTTTTTCAGGGAAGCTGGCATCCTCCCTGCAGCAAAAAAGTTTCATGAAAAAGAGAGAAAAATGAAGCCCTGTTTGCTGGATTGCTTACTGAAATGCTGGTTGCTGTATGCTGTAGTCATATCACATCTTAGGTAACTAGTCTGTTGATAGGCAGTATCACCCTTCGATCAGGCAATAATGTAAATGTTACTTTCATATTCAGTACTATCCAGACACTCATGCAAAATGCGTCTGCTAAAATAATACCCTTGGTCATTTTATTCATTAAACTTCTTAACCCTTAGTGGAACAAGAATAATTATGCTTCAGCTTAATGAAGGGAAGAGAAAACAGCGCAGAAATATGAGAACAGAAAGAAACAAATTTCTTGGCAATAATAAGAAAGAAAGAAAGACAGACCTTGGCGTATTCATTATGTGACATTACCTGCAGTGTGGCACACACACAAAGGTAGCAAAAAGATTCTAGTGAGCCTAACAGTTATCTCCAGTCGTAGTGAAAATAACTTATCTTCCTGTGGGTGATACAAGAAGTAACTCACCAAAAGCACATCCTTAAAGGAAGAGTATGTGCCAGAATGAACAGTGAGGAACCATGGATCTTAAGCAGCATACCTTTCAATATGACAATCTCAGCTGCCTTTCATGGAGCAAGGGAAGAGAGTCTCTGGGGACTGCAAATATTTCTTTCCTTCTCATGGCTACCTCATTATAAACTTAGAAGCGAAACCACCAATATCTTTTGAGCAAGGTCTTTTATCCTTGCCTTTATTCCATTTTATCCTCCTTGTATTTCTCCAGGGAATCTGTAGAAGAACTATTAGACTGTATATGAAAAATTTATGCTTCTTCTGGTAAGGCATTAGTGAGAAGAGTAGTACCGGAGAAGGCCATAAGAACCTCAAGGAAGTTAGACGGAGGGATATGAATCAATTCCTTTAGACTTATATCTTCTGGGAAGTTCCAATATAATGAGGAAACAAATGTTACGTTTTGTCATAGGGAAATTTATATATTGTTCACATATAAAAACACACGGAGTAAAGACTTTGAAAAGACTATGTTGCAAAAGACAACATAGTTTTTATATGGCAGACATTTTTTGTCAGAAATTATTCTTGTAGAGTTGGATATTCAGTTTGAAACAAGAAAAAACCTGCCTTTTTACAGTTTTTGTATCTAAAAATCTTCCAGCAGTTGTTTATGTAAACAATTCTTCAGCAGCAGCAGTTTGCTAGGATAATGAAGCATCACCACATACTTTCTGTTAAAAGGCACTCAGTATAATAAAACTAAAATAATTATTTCACAGCCTTGGAAGTTTACCTTTTCATTCATGGAATTAAGTACTCTTTTAAGCAAACAGAGGGCATGCTTCATCTATCTTTAGGCAACGCAAGGCAACAAGATTCAAACAAAATATTTCAATCTAATGGAACATCTGGTACTATATTACACTGGAATTCCTACAAAAATATATTCTTGCAGTATCTACTTTTGCATCAAATGTGTTTTTCATGATCCATGTCTCTAGCAAATACCAATGGAAAGATTTACAGTAGCAGTAAAAGTCTCGTGTCCAAAGTCATTACTCATTAGCACATTGAAAGGAACGTAAAGTTCAATCATTAGCTGTTGCATTTGATACCATGCAAGTGACCTAGTAAAATATCTTTGTTCCAACTGCCCAAGTAACATTGGCAAAGCTGCAAAACATCCACACTCTCTACAGCTTTTTGTCCATTCAAGAGAACAGATCTCTAGTCAAGATGTGTGACATACTGGGAGGTGAAACAGTGGACATGGAAGGGGGGTTATTGTTAGTATGTGGGGGAAGGATTAGAAGACAAGCTAGGAACCCAAGGAATGTGATCATGGATCAACTGGACCAGATGTCATAAAGATAGACTGAAAGAGTAGGCAGGAAGGAGTGAATAATTACAGACATTGAAGAAGGACTCTTGCAAATGAAGGAGCCTGAAGATACTAATATGTTTATTTCTAGAGAACAAAGAACAGGAATCTGTAGGAAACTAGGTACAGCGGATTATACTAATGATGAAATAATTTGCTTTCTGTTTAACACTGTACTGCCTTACCAGTTCTGAGGTGTTGCAGCAATTATTTCCTGATCTTTCTATGACAACACACTGTCCACTCATGGTAACTGGTACTTTTATCAAAGTAAATTCTTTGTATTGTTTTTTAATATTTAAATTATAACTGACTGTATACATCTGGATATTTATTGCATCAATTGCTTCTATCCTGTACCCTTGATGAGTCATAGCTAATACTGAAGAGTATTTTATTTTGGAAAACATGTTACTGTAAACAGAGAGTAAGGTATGAAAATCACAATCATTAGAGAGAAACATAAAAAATACAATAAATGACCCAGTTCATTGCACTGCTAATGTACCACTGATCCCTGCAAGATCTGATAGCATTTTGTTCAGAGCAGCAATAATAGCCCTGAGCAAATCAGTTTCTGCAACTGCCTTACAAAGTTTCTCTTGTCAGGAAATTTTATGCCTCTCACTCTAATTTTTGCTGCCCTTTGTTTCAGTTCGTTATTACTAATTAACCTTCTTTTACCATCCTAGATCATTCCACCCTCTTTGTGAAGTTTAGTCTCCTGAATATTTGTAGTAGCTATGAAATCTTACTCTTTTCTTAAAGTTAACTCTCAGAAGTCATTGTTTGTACTCTTCTGATAGTAATTGCTTTTTTGTACTCTGAACTCTGTCTAAATTGTCAGTATCATTCTGGAAAGTGGTCCTAATGACCAAAAAGAATATTTCAGCTGGAGGAAATAATTTTAGTTCTATGTTAGAAATAACCCAGAAAAAAGCCACCAGGATGACTAAGGGGCTGGAGCATCTCTCGTGTGAAGAAAGGCTGAAAGAGCTGAGATAGCTTAAGAAGGGGTTGAACTAGATGACGTCAAAAGATCCCTTCCAACCTCAACCATTTTGTGATTCTGTGATTCTATACCCTTACAGAAGACCAAAAGCACACAGTCCTTTTCCTAATACAAATATGCACATTACTTGTACAGACATTGAAGAAATTTCATGTTTCCTTATTCCAAATTTTTCATTCTTATTTTCATACTGAGTACCAGTGATTTAGAACAGATAACTATGTCCTGGTGTCTTGTTTTCTAGACAAGTCTTATGTTTCTTTCACTTCTAATCATCTGTATTTCTTTAAATTGTATTGCTGTTTCACTGACATTTGCAATGTTCCTTAAGTTACCATCAACAAATTTTTATGAGCATGTTCTTTTTCACATTTAAATACCAAACTCCATTTCTAAGTGGTGAATCAGGGGAGCTCTTACAATATCCTCCAAGAACTACCAGCTGAGACTAGAGAAAGGGCAGAAGACAATTAATTTCATGTCATCTTTTGCACATTCATGATCTTTAGTTGTTCCAGGACCTGAATACCAATGTGCACACAAAGCAGCATTTACGCATTTTCTTTGGCAGCTACAAGAAAGATCATCTTAACAGGAGGTCCACAGCATGAGAGAAGAACATGCTTCTTAGCAGAGAGATTTGCTACTTTCTTATTCTGTAAAATGTATATAGCTAGTCAACAGATCTGCCAGTTCTTTGTCTTCTCTCTCTCTAACCATTTTCTTGACATTTAGAATAGGGAAAATATCACATACGCTGTTTACTGTGTATATATTTGAAAAACCCATAACTGCATGACATACAATGTTTTGCAAAGAGGCATTCATTCTTCTTTGAGATTTGGAACTAGATTCTATTTATATTTCTGTATTAATCTTCTCTACTAGCATATTATTTAATTTTTTTAAGAGTATGCAGCTTGATATTACTTTTTATGTTCCTGCTGATCTAAGCTGGCTTCTGTTCTCCTTTAATCTCTTCAGACTTCTCTGGGATACATTTCAGTTAAGGCCTTTCCAGCTATTTCTAGAATCAAAGCTGAAGCCTCTTGGAAAATTTTGTAATACATTCTATTTAAAATCAGTGACAATGAAAATATTAATGTTTGGAGACTCTTACTTTATTAAAAGCATTTGGATAAAAAATATTTCCTTTCATTCTAGTATCCTGTTTTTTCTTTCCCATATTCATTTGTCTGCTCTTTTCGTAGCTTGTAGAAATAAACATCTGTACCACCAGAAATAGGGGTGCTTTATAGTCATTCGTGTTTGTCCCATACAGATACTGACCCCACAATAGGAAAAGACACAGGTCCTTACAGGCTCCTTCTAGACCCTAGTTTCAACACAGGAAAACTTGGACACATTTTTCAGAGGGTAACAGTAATATGTTCCAAAAGACCTTTCATCTTCTTTTCAGGCTGGTCTGTAAGTTACCTGATATACACCATGACACATCATCATATATTTAATTGACACTGTGCCCGTGTCTTCTCCCTGGAAAATATTTTACCCTTTCCTTTCTAGCTGACCATAAAAGATATCAGCTTAGCTTTCACCCATCGTTTGTTTCAGACCCAGCCTATCTTTACTGCCAGTTATTATTCTGTCTCACTGTCTCCTTTCCAATGATTTCTCTCTCATCTCTAATCCTTTGTAGTATATATTTCTGGAGGGCTTCCCTTGACATTGCCTTCTTCAGAAGCATCCAAGGCAGCTTACTTAAACATAGATAAACTTGGCTTTTTAAAGGCATTGCTAAAGCTTATTAGAATAGATTTACACTTATTTAAAACCTCAGAATAAGAATGCAGTATTTACCATGTCAAGCTGATTTGAGAACTGACTGCCATTGTCCCAGTCATCAGTGAGAAATCATGATCAATGGGTGGTTTCCCTGGGTTCCGGAGCAGTAAATACATTTTCAATGTTGTCCAGGAAGAAAATGCAGTAGCAAAGAATTTCCTGGTGCTAAAAGACTGATAGAAACAGAGAGAGCAAAGAGAACAGAAAAGTCACACTGAATGAATTTGAACAAATCTAGGTATTAAGACAAAATTAATTCTAGAAGATCGGGTACAAAGCAACATCTTAAGGACAACTAGTGCAACCTAATGGAGTATGTGTTCTGGAAATGTCTAATTTGCCATGCAATTGAATATGAATTGCTAGGGAAATGCCATAGTCATGTGACTAAATGCCATACTTATTTTAAAGCAGTGAGGAAGAGTACCAATTTTATCATTATATATATCGCTGATGAGACAGTACAGAAAAAAAAATGTTCTGGAGTTGCCATTTTCAAAAAGATGTTAAGAAACAGGAGAAGGTGGAGGAAGAATGGAAAGAAAGGTTTTTGCTGATAAATGTATATCATTCTGTCTAGCATATTAAAAGGAAATTGATAAAGAATTGCATTTTCCAAATGCATCCATGACCAGAAAACTCTAATAGTAAAGAGTTTTGCTCAAAATGCAGAAAGTAATAATGAATACAGCAAATAAAAGGGAAGGACAAGAAATCACTTTGGTAATAATAACGAACATGAGAAACCCTTGGGTTTCTTGTATCTGCAAAATCCTCAAGCTTTTTGTGTATATATATAAATTGTAAAGGAGAGTTTAATGACTCCGTGCTTCTAGGAAAGAGAGAGGTGTCTGGCTGTTCAGAGTCAGCTGCTCTCATACTGAATGTGATAAGAAAGCATAGACGTTTATCCTGAAGAATTAACAAAAGGGCAAAGCAGACAACACACAAAGTAATTTCCTGACAGCTCTTCACATCTGAGAGTATGGAATTAGACCATGTAGCTCCAAGTCACACCTTGATAGTAGTGTTTACTGTGAGTGATGATTTGATTGTGCTTTGCCTATGTTTAGTCTGAACTGCCAGGTGGAGGGAATGATAAGTATACAGGTATTTCAGTTCTGCTTGATTCTACTCATTCCATGACAAGTTTTCCATCTTCCCTCTATATTCACTTCTTCTGTCTGCAACACTATGTGTTCCACATACTTCTAATTTGAAGGTTCATATTGCTTTGATATTATTTTGATTTTTATCTTTCTTTCTCATTTACAGACTTCACTACCATTTTTACTCTTTGTTTTCCATATCTTTTCGAAAATCTAGTCTATCAGCCTGGATGACTTACATACTGGCTCCCATTCTTGTCACCTCCCATCTTTCAGCTGTCACTCTTTCTCCATCTGGCTTACATTGATAGCTCTTGTTCCACACAAAACAAAACAGAGATTGTGTTATGTGGCTAGAAAGCATGTTAAGATATTTTTTCTCTAAGTAATTTTGCACAGAACTTCATTTTTTCTTCCAAACAGAAGAAACTACCATATTCCTAAAACAGGCAGCATATGATCATGTGAAAAGTTGTGGTTTTTTTTAAAAGAGCACTATCTCTAAAGATAGATTTATCTTTAAATAAAAGTCTGCAGCCATGGTTATTATTAGAGAATGGAACATGGAGAATGCACTTATTTCTCCAAGTCACATAACATTACTGGACCTAGCTGCCTGGTGTATGCGAAAAAAATGGGCATTAGCAGCCAGAAGTAGTAGCTAGCAGTTTAGTGCAAAAATGGCATTGTAAGAATAACAGTGATGAACAAAAATCACATTCATAATACTCACCTACCATTCACCTACATACAAGGTTGACTTATCATCCTTGTTAATATCCCAGTGCAGAAGCTGAGGCATTTGTTTCACCTTTTGTGTTGGGCATGTACTTAATCCCATGTGAAATCACCAGCACTTAGAATTGGTTGTTGCATTTTGCTTAGTAAAGATGAATTTAATATGCTTAAAGGATATGATTGAACTGAGGTCTAAGACATGATTCACAAGATTCTGCTAGTGTCTGGAAAGTCTCACTGGCTATTAAAAATGGTAGGCATTACCCTGATAATGGTAGACTGTCTGCATGTCTGAATTGTCTCTATGTATAACTCAAACAGAAAAAATTGTCTGAATGCTCTGAAGTGAAGAATTGTCAAAGCAGAAGATATTGCATAAAGGGAAGATAAGAAATTTTTATTGAAATAGAAGGAAAAGGGAGACTGTAAAAGCAAGGCTGCTACTACATAAATCAGTGGAGGCTGGCTGAGACCTAGGTCACAACCATGTCTAAGAAAAATATGGAATGGAACACTATCTTTCCATAAGACTATTTTTTTAAAAATTTTTTACTACACAGTTTTATATTAATCTCTTAGAGTGGGAAGTTTGGCTTACTCTCTGCCAAGACTATGAAAAAAAAAGGAAAGCTTTTATAACTTTCCATCTGAAACCATGTGAGATCTTCAGTAAGTTTGAACAGCACGCAAAACAGGGATTCCCAAGTTAAGCACATTTGGAAAGACATTGAAGTATTGTTCATGATTCCTAATGTGACTTTCCACACATCCCAGTATTTGTGAGTTTAAATTTGATACCCTGATTAAGTAGAATACCCATTTTGCATGTCTCAAATGAGTATGCTATACTATATTATTACCTTTACTTTCAAAAAGCACTAATAATTCTGTTAGATTCTTCAGACTATCTTCTTGCTGTAAATTAGAACTGGACAAATTAAAAGGGGAAGGAAAACTTCCTTTAAAAAGAAAAAACAAAACAAAAACAAAAACAAACCCACATTGATTTTTCTCTTTCCCTCCTATAGGATTGACTTCTGAAAATAACCTAATGACAAAATTTCACTAGTAAAAACGTTTAGAGACAAGGAATTCTTATGGGAAGCTTTTTACAAGAATTCCATTTTAAATTAACATGCCCAGTGTACATGTCAGAAATGGTTTATGCTTAACCAGCCATTGCACAAAACTATTTATCTGCTCAATCATAGGTATGAAATAGAAATTAAGCTTTGCAATATTGCAATCAATGCAAAAAATGTAAAACAGAAAGTGGAGAGTAAGTCTCCAAAGTTATGTTCTGGCCTTAGATATGTTACATAAGGAGAAAGAACCTGAAAACTAATTGCATCTATTACTTCTTGTGAATTCTTAGTACAGCTCTAGCATCTCTAAGCCTTTCCTCACATGCAGCCCCAGCTTTTTATCTGTTTTTTGTTGTTTGGCTTTTTTCTAGTTAATTAACAAAGAGATCAGCTACTGAGTTCCATGTTGAGTGCATCAGCTAATTAGAAATGCCTGAGAATACAACCCAACTTAAGACAATGTGCACTGTGGGGCAAAGATGCCTGGTTTTACTGCCCTTCCAACTGTATGTTTAATATATTTGCAAAACTAGCTTACAACTGCAGCAGTATAGAACTCATGGTAATAAAAACTTTAGGGCTTACAAAATGTCATAAAAAGCTCATGGACTATTTCTAGAAAAATCATGAATTATTTATGAAGCAACTTCCAGAATTAGGTTTTCTGTCCTGCTTCCAGTTATATGTCTCAGGGTCATCAATTTCAGTTTATTTTAACTTATGAATGATAATCTTTCGCTTTTGCACTAGAAAGTAATAAACTTTGGGCACAATGTCAAATAAAAGGAAGTCAACCATTTAAGATATGCTTATTAATTAAACATAGACATTTAAAAGGAGGAAAATTTTAAGTGTCCACAGCTTCAAGGCAGCCTAAAATTTATGAGAGCTTTAGTAAATGATTTATTCCAGTTTCATCTGATAATTAAAGCTGCATAAACAATTTACAGCTAATCATTTTTCTTGTAAAATCATCCTCTTCTTCTGTTTGAAAATTGAGTGACAGTATGTGGGTTCTTGTGGTGAGTTGGCCTTGGCTGGATACCAGGTGCCCACCAAGCTGCTCTGTCACTCCCCCTACTCAGTAGGACAGAAGGGATAAAATAAGATGAAAAAAGCCTTGTTGATTGAGATAAAGGCAGTTTAATAAAGAAAAACAAAGGCCATGTGCAGAAGTAAAGGAAAACAAAAATATTTGTTCCCTACTTCCCATCAGCACGTGATGTCCAGCCACTTACTGGGAAGCAGGGCCCCAGTATGCGTAGTGGTTGCTCCAGAAAACAAGCACCTTAATAACAAATGCCCCCTCCCCTCCTCCCTTCTCTTAGCTTTTATTAGTGAGCATGATGTCATATGGTATGAAGTATCCATTTGGTCAGCTTGAGTCTGCTGTTCTGGCCATGTCCCCTCCCAGTCTCTTGCTCTACCCTAGCCTACTGGCCTTTGGAGGGCAGGTTTGTAGAGACAGCCTTGATGCTGTGTGAGCACTGCTCAACAGTAGCCAAAAGACTGATGTGTTACCAGCAACGCTATAGCTACAAATACAAAGCAAGCACTATGAGGGCTGCTATGAGGAAAATTAACTCCATCCCTGCAAGACCAAATACAGTTCCCTAATAAGAAAAACCAAAGCTTGTGTGCAAGCAACTTCCATCACATCAGCACATAAATAGAAAGAGTTTCTGTGGACTAAAATGCTAGTACCTCATATACTGTTGGACAGATCAACCACGGTCCATCCTTACAGCCTAGACATACACTTCAAAAGCTGTTGTACTCTAGCAGAGTTGTATCACCAACAAGTGCAGGAATATCCCCACCAGACACAGGGGGATAAAAACTCATCCAGAAGGCGTGTTCATCTCTGAAATGTTAGCATCTCCATGTATGAGTGAGCTTTCAAGATATGGTTTTGAACCATCTGAGGGAAGTCAGTGAAGGACCGGGGGATGAGGGAGGCCTCAAAGGGGCGGAGATAGTCTCTGTGAGCTGAAAGAACAAAGTCACCAGCTTTGCAGTGGGAGGGGAAGGCGGGTTTCTCTTTGCATTTTGGTGTAGACGTGTATGTCAGATTGTCTGTCTAGACTCTCCTTACAGAAAATGGGGAACAGTTACAAATTCTGCAGTAGAACTCATCTCATTCTAAGCAGGATGACTACATTTGGTGAAATGAACTATGTAACAGGTGCACATACTTCTCTCAGTTGAACAGAAATGGAGCTTAGGGCAGTCATCCCAACTGTAGATGTTTAAAGCCAAGTGAGATGAATCCTGCCTGTTTGCCTTCAGAATATACATGAGCTCATAAGCTGTCTTTCAGGATCAGCTCAAAATTCTTTTCTAATGATCTCCAGCAATTGTACAAACTGTAGCATATGGTAATGAATCATCAATTGCTGACTTCTGTTGAGTCACTGCACATATAAACAACATATTATTTTGCACTTTTAGAAAGATCAGTGCTTAAGTTCTATTCAAATAATAAAACGTTTTGGTAACAAAAACCTGAAAATAAATCACTGATTAACATCAATTTTGCAGGATGTATATAAAACACTCCTGGTATGAGATGGCTAAGAACAAACCCAGCTCTTCAGAATTCCATATAGTTTACCTAATATCACTGGTCAAAATATTCTTTTGGACTCAAAACGTTCTGACTTATCCATCTCAGTGAGAAAATATGTTATACAGAATTGAATATCAAGCAGAAGGAAGATGAATTGTCTAGCTTAAACATCAAATTCTCTGACTTCTAGTTAATGTTGCAGTAATTTACTTAAATCAAGCTGGGTATTGTAAAGGCACTAACAGGAATGAAAGGCAGGGGGAAGCAGCCAGCAGTTAAAAACCTGTTATTAAGTTTAATGTAGTCACCTTTCCTGCTGAACACGGCACTGAATTTCTCAAAGTAATACTACACAAGAAAAGCAAGCTGGACCTGGGAGGAATCATAGAATATCTCAAGTTGGAAGGGATTCATAAGGATCATCAAGTCCAACTCCCCGCTCCTCGGAGGACTAACTAAAATTAACCATATGACTAAGAGTGTCACCCAGACACTCCTTGAACTCTGACAGGCTTGATGCCATGACCACTTCCCTGGGGAGCCTGTTCCAGTGACCAACCACCCTCTCAGTGCAGAACCTTTTCCTAATGTCCAGTCTGAACTTCCCCTGTCACAGATTCATTCCATTTCCTCATGCCCCATCCACTGGTGACCAGAGATCAGCACCTCCCCCTCCGCTGCCCCCCTTCAGGAAGATACAGACTGCAATGAGGGCACCCCTCAGCCTTGTCTTCTCCAAGCTGAACAGACCAAGTGACCTCAGCCACTTCTGGTAAGTCTTGCCCTCGACCTTTCACCATCTTGTTTGTCCTCCTCTGGACACACTCTAATGTTTGATGTCCTTATATTGAGGCGCTCCAAACTGCACACAGTACTGCAGGTGGGGCCACACCAGTGCAGTATAGAGTGGGACAACCACCTCCCTTCACCAGCTAGCTGTGCTGGGCTTGATACACGCCGGGACATGGATGGCTTTTTTGGCTGCCAGGGCGCACTGTTGACTCATATCCAACTTGCCATCAACCCAAACCCCCAGTTCTCTTTCCATGGGGATGCTCTCCAGCCTCTCATCCCCCAGTTTGCATGTATAACCAAGATTACCCTGTCCCAGGTGCAGAATCTGGCACTTGCTCTTGTTAAATTTCATACGGTAGGGGATTGCCCAGCTCTCTAACCTGTCCTGATCTGTCTGTAAGGCCTCTCTACCCTCGAGGGAGTCCACCACTCCTCCTAATTTAGTATTATTGGAAAAATTACTCACTTAATGTACATTTTATTCCTGTGTCCAAATCATTTATAAAGGAAAGGGAAATAAAAGGGGGATAAAAGGAATGGAAATAAAACTTTTTGCTTGATAAATATTATTTTAAATTGCCATGAAAAGTGAAACTTTTGGTCCTTTGGTTAGAGAAAACAAAAGAATGCAGTTAATTTATAAATGTAATTACTGGTGAAGTTAACTGCATTTAAAATAACATTGAATGTAATTCATTTCTTCAGTTATTTCAGTATACATTTGCATGCAAACACTATTTCAAATCAAAAGTAAGTCTTTACTATGACCTTTTTTTACTACTATGAAGGATGAGACAATCAATGCCAAAAGTTCTGTTTCAGACTAAGGTTACCTTTGTATATTTACATGTTTACTCCTGAAATGGGGTAACCAAATACCACACTGAGCAGGCAAACCACTTCTCCACAGAACTCAGGCCAACATGAGTATTCAGTTACCATGAAAAATATTGCAAAAATTGACTTGAACCAGACAGAAAAACTTCTTTCTTCTATTCTTTTCCATTAGTTTTTCATTTGGAAGCTTTTAGGTAACGAAAAATCTTTCCAGGAATAACATTATTCCAACTTTAATAACTTATTCATACACCCACTAAAAGAGTTAACTGTAATAGTGCTAAATGATGATGCCTGTTAGAACCATATATTCTGACTACAGCTTACCAAGAACACTTGAAATAGTATTAAACTGCAGTGTCCTTTCAGTCTGATGCATAAATATGGTTGTCTAGTCATAAAATGGAGGAGTACATGTATGGTATTCCATGAATCTGCATTAAAGTATCGATCCAGCTCCATTATAAAAAGAGATAGAACTATTCCCTAAATTTCATATGGAGATACAAACACTATAATCATGAACAAAGTTATATTTTCTTCTTATATCTCTCCTCAGAATTACAAATGATCTTTTTATCCTTCTGCATACTATATCAAGTACAACCTGAAAATTCTTACAATTTGATCTGTCTTGCTTTTCAAAAAAGTTTGGATTCCCTTCCAGCCCTGAATATTTCAGAGTATAGAGCCCAGAAAATCAGATGAGAAGTCTACACTATTTTGAAGTTCATATTAATGTAGGGTCTGTCAACTTTACTTTGCTCCAACACTCCATTTGATAACCACTGCAACTATGGAATCTGAAATCTGCAAACTGCACAAATTTACTCTGCAATTTTGCAGCACCCTGTAATTATTTTTGACTATGTAATCAATAACTGCAGATCAGCTTCCAAAATATTCCTGTTTTTAAATACTGGCAGGCACATGGAAGTTTGTTTGCAGTATAGCAGCTTAGGCTTTAGGCAGGGTTCTCCAAAATCTACATATTCAATCACTGTTTCTTCACTCTCTGATATACTGCCAAAACTTCTCTAAGACATCACTAAAGAATTCTAATGACACTGTCAACCTGTTGCATATAACACAGTTTTGACTTTTACGTTTTGAGAAACATTCCATAGTTCTTCCCATACCGCTTCCCAATAATATCTATTTTCGTGTTTCTGGATGATGTGTTTCAGCCAGTTTCATGCATGTCAGGCTATTCAAAGCTGCAATATAACCCACAGTTAAATGGAGAATTATATGACATAGATTTCACTATCTGGTATAGGATCTTGATCTTTTTCAGATGTTCTAAAATTATTTGTCAACCAAGAATATTTTATTAGATAGCCGTTATGCAGTCATGAATGTATGAAAGTATATAAAAACAGCAAAGAGCACTACAATTCAGGCTGTACACTTTAGACACATCTGTACAATTGGATACAAAGACATTTGCAACGATTCCAAAATACCTAACATATGTGGCAACTTTTTCCTGTAAACACTATTGCTACATTTGAATAGCAATGTGCTAAAGTCTGTAAGTAAAACCTAGAGGGAAATATTACAAGAGTACAGCACAACTTCATATTCACAATAAAGGTAAGTATATTGATTTCAGGTTAAGAGTTGATCCAGACATTATTGTACAATGCCATTAACACATAGAAGCTCTTCGCTAACTCAGAAATTTTTCTACCATACTTCACTGTGTAGACATATCTTTGAACATCATTCTGAATTGAAAAAAAGAATTTAAAAGATAATATGGTCTGAAATGATTGTTAAGGTAAGGTCCTTGGGTCACATAAATTAAATAACCCCTTGGATTTCAACAAAGCTGTATTAATTGAGTTTTGTCATTCATTGACTGAAAGAGCATATCTATTTGAGGGTTTATTTTACTTTGCATTACTGTAAACAAGGGATGTTTTGCTTAGGAATCCAAAATTAGAAACGGGTCATGAGTGCTTTTTACTAGCAATATGTGCTTTACTACAGTGTATGTTGTGGAATCACAGACTTTTTGAATACGATAAATTGCTGAAAAGCTTTTTTGTGTGATTTTAGTGATTTAAAATAGATTAATATAAAAGAAAAACAATGGCCTCTGGTAGCAAAGAATCCAGGGCCAGTTTTCAAAGAAATACAAATGCCTGAAGTCACAGAAAGATATCTGTTAGAATTGTTCAAGATAAACCTTGTAATTCCCAAGGACTCTACCAAAAACCTCAGTGGGCAGTCATCTGCTCTTATAGGTATCTTCATTTCTTTAAATCTGGCTGACATTTCTTAAAAACTCCTCTGATCATGCTTAAGCACATCATTCACAGACAAAATGTGACAATTTTTTTAAAAAGTAGATTTTTTAAAAAGCATACTTAGATGTATTCTCTTAATTCATGACAATTTATTTCAGCTCTGCAGTAAAGAAAGTCAACAGATCAGTCAAGTACTCTGCTGCTCCGGTGTCCTGGTGCTGCCAGACTGGTGGTTCTTCTCAGTAACTATACCACAGTGACTCCTAGTTCTGAGTAATCAGAGAGGAGTCTGAAACAAAATAATAATAATAATAAAAAAACCCACCTGTATAATGGGGGAAGGATGGTAAGCTTCAGGCAAAACGATCTGACTGGGAAGTTGCTTTTGTTCCAGGAACCTGGCATTCTGATGAGCCATTGGTGCTTGAACAGCTCATGACTGATTGTGCACAGAAGACACCAAGTTATTTGAACTATGAGTTGGTCGTCTAGGAAGAAAAGCTGAACACAGATACACTCAGCTGCTTGACTGCAGTGCAAGGGCTCCTGCAGCTCACCAACTATGTACACTGTGAGCAAATGGTACTGAATGCAAACAAACCAATTCTTATTACCACCTCTAATCTAGCAAATTTCTTCAGCTGGCAGATGGATTAATCCAATAAGTATATTTCACCTGAGCCTAAGATTGTGGAGACAAGAGCACAGTAAATGAATACATAAAATCAATCCTTACTGCAACTGTTAAATTATCAGGACAGTTACCTACACTGTCATCTCTGTGTCAGATTACATTGTAAGTAAGTAGCCAGGAAAAGTGAAGGCAGAAATGCTTCAATTTCTTTCTTCTTTTACCAACATGCATATCTTATTTCTACTAAATCATTTACAGAATACTTTCTAGTTGCCTACAGAAAGCTCAAGATATTTTTATGTATCATTGAAGAATCCACCTATATCCACATGTGATGGGAAAGTCCCATGGGCACAGTTAAAACTCATATTATTACCTACTTAATTCTACAAGGTACTTGAACTGACTCTGCTATGCTATTGCTTTTTTACCATCAGGCATTTGACCTGCTCAAGTTTATGAATGCAATCAGCTAAATGCCACTTATTTTTTGACAGTCATTCTCTGACAGGATATGAATAGTGTTTGCTGAACCGAAGAAAATACAGTTACAAGTCATAGACTGTGCTTTAAAAATAGCATAAGTATAGTTTCAGCTACACCATTTTAGCATAGACTAATTGTCTTTCTATGATCTGGAAACTTTAAAAGAAAGTTCCCAGTGTCCATGCTGAGGTAATTAACATGAAGTAAGGGTTTCAGCATTTGGTCCTCATTCGAGATTATATTTCAAATTCTGCATTTTTCCTAATGGACTTTTTAAAATCCATTTGATGCAGAAAAAAAGAAAACATTGTGCAGGAGACTGAACTCCTCCTTCTGGCAAAAAGCCTTATGAATCTAATGAAAATGTCTGAGTAAAAAATGCAGTGATGGATCTTTTCAGCTACATACAGCAGAAAAAAGTAATTCCTTTGAAGAATCTTATTGATAACATAAAAAAAAAAAAGTCACAAAGATAGTATTCATACCATGTCTACTTTCTATTGACAGAATTAATTTCATTTGGGGGAGGGGGGGGGCAGGGCAAGCATGGATAACGCAATAGCCTACCTTTCCTTTTGTAAACAAGCCACACTGTTTAGAGCTTGTTTTCCTTCACTGAAACACGGCTTTGCCTAATAACTAATGTTACTAGACTATATTTTTTTTCACTTTCAAGTATTTCATCCAGCTCACCACAAGCTTTAAGACCCCAGAGGGACCTAAAACTTCTAAGAGCTCTTGCAAAAATAGATGCCTCAAATGAAACAGCACCTCAACAACTAAAGTTATTTGAAGTTGGTTTCTTTCAAAAAGCAGTTCATCTTTCAAGGTGAGCTAACATTTTAGAGACATGTTATGGGTTCCTCGTCAAACTCAATTTCATAAATTCTCTAACATCTCTCTAAAACTGGGATAAATTCACACTTGGTTTTGATCTGAGAAACTTGCAAATATTTTTTTGATATTTATTTCATCTTTTTGCATCTTGCAAAATTATGTTCTTTTTTCTGCTTTCACATCATTCAATTATTTTCATTGCATAGGTTTCAGAAGCACTTCGCTATAACTGTACTTAGTTGCTTTCCTTCAACATCATTGAAAATGTCAGAATTTATCTGGGATAATATTAGTCAACTAATGCTTAAAGAGCCTAAAAGGGAAAACAAGTTACTTTTGTTGATGAGTTTTCTTCTTCCTGAGGAAGAGATTAAGTTGAATCATTTAGGGGGGAAATCTATTGTTTTTTCATGGTGATAGAAGTACAAAGTAGTAAGACAAAAAACCAAAGTGATATATTCTGCCCTAAAAACAAGCACCGGAGAATCACAAGCTAGAAAGCAGCACTGAAGAACAATTCTTTTCTGCACAAGAGGTCAAAGAAACAAAGGGACTGCATGCTTAAAACAGATCTATGCAAGACACACACACCCCAGCTGATCATCCTGTGAAGTCATTATCTTCAGTGTATATACAAGCGATCAGATGAAATACTGTAAGAATCTGGCTTTTTTTTGTCTGGTAAAATGTCTGTCATACAAGAGCAATGGGTTTATTACTCTAAAATAAAAGACGAGTCAGTCTTGCCCAAGTAATCATGAAATGCTTTACTTAACCCACTCTATTTATTTTGGTGAAAGCTGTTAGCATTTTCCAAATGTGGAATTCTTAAAAATAGGTCAAAGAAGGTACATACATCTAAGATAACGTTTGCAAAGGTTGGACTAACCTCATCCATCTGGTTAAAATGTATTTGTGAAATAAATGTCTTCATACATATCAGATTTAATATGTATTAGTTAACAGAATTTCATTTTTGTAATCATTTTGTGGCAAGCTGAATTTAGGAAAAATTATTTATTTTGAACAAAAAAAATAAATTATAACATGGCATTTTTCTCCTTCAGAGTAGAATAACCAACCCTTCAATCAACATTATAGGTTTTTTAAAAATGTCCTGAATAATTCCAAGGAAAACCATGTTTTGTAAGATATCAATAATGTACAAGAAAATACTGAAAAGTAAAGCAAGGGAGTCCCCTTGTGGCTTGATTCTCATCTAAGAAAAACGCCAGAGGTTCTGTTATTGTTTATAAAATACCGTGGAAATAATTATAGTTTCTATAAGCAAGTATGATAAATAGTACTCAAACAATCCTAAATGCTTCATAAAATCAATATATAGATTTTTGGCATAAATAAGCCTATCTTATTTTTATTCATGGAGTATACAGAAATATGTACTTCTCTTCAGTCTTTAAAAATGAGTGCTCACTCTCATGTCTAATTCATGGTCTACAAATTCATGTTGATGTTGTTAACTGAAAATGAAATGTAATTCCACTACCAGATTATTCTGATGACAAAAATAGTCATTTTTAGGTGGATTTTAAAATCAAACTGTCTTCTTGAGGCTGTAAGTTAAAACAGTGCTTGTTTAAAATAGCCAAATAAAACTTTCTGCCTGTGTATGAAATTTTGCTCAGATACCATAAGCGTGGTTGTTGACAAAACTACTTTTCACAATACTAAAGGGGGGGGGGGGGGGGCGGAGCGGGGAAAGAAATAAGGAAAATAATTTGCCTGACAACTTGTCTGGTAAAGCAGACTGTCTACCAAAATTGCTTTTTTTTTTTTTTTTTTAAGTGTAACTGAAGAGAGTTTGCTGTACAGAAGCAGATAACCCATAAGCATTTAGAGAACCTCAGGCAGAAAGCAAGACCTCTAGAAGAGAATGAAGGGAAAGAAAATGCAAAAAAGATTAGAAAAAGACTGTCAGGCCCTCAAGATGAATTCGTAAGAAACGGGGAAAAGGGAATCCATGACTTCACAAGATGAGGAAATATCTTATAGCTAAAGGAGTAACTATTATCTCAGTTAGAAGAAAAATTATAAAAGCATGGTGACAGAGATAAAAGCCTTAACAGTGCTAGTTAAAGCTACATCTGCTCTAAATTTCTGAGCAGTATGATCTTCTCATGGGGAAATGGGGGCACCAGAGGAATAAGCCACTCTGCTCTTAGCTAAAATGATCTGTCTCCACATGTTTGTCTTCTGTGGTTTTGTTGTAGTTAATTCAATACAGACACAAGAACAGTAAGTCATAGGTGAGAGAGACCTTTTGCAAAGCACAGATCTGTTCTGACAAAGGTGCCACTCAGTGCATTAACATTCCCCTCAAACTTGAAGAATTTAGGGTATTTCCAAAAATGAAACACATTCATGGGGCACTAGTAAAACAAACAAACAAACAAACAAACATACACCCCATTACTTTGTTCCTAAAGCATTTGTGCTAACTCTTTGACTCTTTTTCTAAGTGTTCTGATGAGAAGCTTGTCTTTTGTTGCCACAAAGGCCTGCAAAAGAAATAAACTTAAACAGGCAAATTAGCTGCTGTTATTATGTCATCACCGAAGTACTTACATTGTACCCTTAATTATGTCATGACTCAGTCACAACAGGAATAGACTGCTTGGAAGTGTAAGGCTACATGGACATGGAGATATTGGCTGCTAGATTAGTAGATAAGTTACTACACTGCAAGAACCAGGGCTCTTCTTCAAGACCGTCTTTATGAGACATTTCTTCCATCATTATTAATGCCAGGGACCTACTCTGGTGTGGTGCTGCAGCCCCGGTAAGCACCCTGGCAGAGCCCAGCCGTGGGTCCTGTGGCACCAGGCCTGGGGCCGATTTGCAGCTCTAGCCACACTCAGAGCATTACAGGCAGGCAGGAACACATTGCACATATAAGCCAGGAATTTATCACTAGTCCAATTAATATTTTAACATTCTTAGAGTCCACATTACCTAATTATTACAGAAAGGCCCATTAATCATCCCCTTAAATCTGTTAAAGAGAAAATCCTTTTTAGATTCTACACCTTTTTTTTTTTTTTCCCCTAGTGTTACGCTCCCCCATCCAGTGTTTCTGTGGGGCATTTTCTGTTGACCATTTCAGCCTTCCTCAGGAAGGCCCAGCCCTAGTCATGTCCCTGTTTATCTACTGGCAAGACATAATTAGCCTGTCCTCCTCAAACTCCAGACTTTTTAATGGATGAGTATGCATATCTTTCTCCGTAAGACTCATGCCTTCCTTGTTTTCATGTAACTCACCTGGTTAGGACTATAATTGCATCCATATACGCATGTCTGTACCAGATCAGCCCAATAATCTACCTCCAGAAGTAACCCCTCATGGACTTCTATGAAAAGTAGCAACTAGATAAACATGTGATGCAGTTCCCATCTTAGTCTGCCATCTTAGATTTTTTTCAGGTCTCAAACACCATCATCCATGGACTGAGGGTTGTCTTAGGCTTGTTAAGGCTTCTTTACAGTAATCTACATTTGATCAGTCCTTGAATACTTGTCCAGTCTTCTTGAATCTTGTAAACATGAAAATTTCCACAGGCACTATGCTTCAATCATTTTCTAGTTATTATCCTGGAAAAAACATCTTATCTTTTATCCACCATCTTCATGCTACTAATTTTGTACTTCTTTGCCACATTCTTGCAAAAGTGGATGAGATTTTAAAATATTTAAGTAGATAGAAACTTTCTAGGTATTTAGAAAACGTTGTAAGTCATGCCACAGAAATCCCACTAAATGACTTGCTGTATCTTGATACGTCTAAACACTTCTAAAAAACTGCTCAAAATGGCTAGAATGATGAAAAGCAAATACATATCTCACTGCTATTAGTAGTTCAGATTACTTTAAGCTATTATACTGGAAAGGGTTTACATCTGCATGGATGAATTTACAATGTGGCCAAATGGTTGCTAGGATCAGAAAGACAATTATTCTCAGCCACATACTGATAGATACTACTTCTGATCTACCTTTCACTGTGGAGGCATGTTGGCTCTATATATCATTTATAAATTACATTGATTTGAAAATGAAACAGAGTCATGACCACTAGGTTCTACCATGTCTTAGTTCTCATTGTTGCCTGGCCTGTCAATTTACGTGTTGTCTTTCAGACTTTATGAAGTGGACAAAAAGCACTAACAATATGAACATAAATAATCATATAGGACAGAACTAATGCAAGACACTCCTGAGACATAGACATGTCTATGTATATATATAAACTAAATCTTTAAAAGCAAATAAAAAATGCATATGTATCCCTGTGTTTTCTAGTCAATATTTCTTTGTCCTACTTATGCTTTTCTTTAATATGGGATCAACTCTATGTTATGGAAAATGAACTTTTTACTTTCTGCATTTTCAGATCATCTGTGAAAAGGAGGTATCATCTTGAAATTTTAGGAAATGGCAAGGCAGAAACTCTAGGTTTGTGAACAAAACATGATTCCAAAAAGAAGAAGATGCAATTTTATTTCATAATGTAATATACTGAGAAAGCTGAAAAATTGTTCTGAGGAGAACAATGTTACAGACCAACAGAACTAGTTATGATATGCTGCCTAGGAATACTGATGACTGTGGTGCCATTATAAGTTATAATTGATAGTGTAATTTGGAGAGTGTTGTTTCCTTTTTTGAATTTAGTTTAGACAGATATTTAGATCTACACATTGCCAATGCTGAGCCAAGGCACTAAATTTAATACACCTTTCTTTTCAAGAGTTTTAATGGCTCTGCAGCCATCATGTAACTCTCCCTGGGGCATTGCATATCTAGAATCTGTCTTTTGTGCTTGTATGGCCCTTTGTATATCCTTTTTAGGGTGCTAAATTAAGAATGATCTCATATGACCATTCCTTATCTTGAGAGTATAATGTCCCAAGTGCCACGTTTTAAAGCTCCATGCACATTACCTGTATCTCACCTTTTTTCACTGTAAGATTGTTGTTTCTTAGGTGGTTTTTTTTTGTTCACTGCTTTTAAGCCTTTAATACACACCAAAATACTAACATCATTCACAGTAACAGACTTTAGTAATTGCCACAAAAATCCAAATTACTTAGCTAATTACACACTGTGGTAGCCCATCTAAACACCATCATTTTCTCTATTATATATTTAGCTAAAACAAATTTTTAAAATCTCTTTCAAGGAAACAATATGTAATTAATGCCACTGGTTTTTTTCCTTAATTACACTACAGTTTGGAAAAAAAATTGCATACAAACTGTTAACACACATCAGTCAATTACAATGTTTAAAACCAAGCATATAGAACAACTCCAATGATATTTTCTTTTATCAGAAAGTACATAAGACTTTTTTTTTTTAAGTCAGTAATTATGCATTAATAATATTTTCACTTTCCTCTTTTTTGTTAGCCTCATAAAGCAAGCAATATTTATGGCTCAAGGTATTTGATCATTATACATTATGTCTTATCTGATGTACAGAAAACAACAAATTAAAACAGAAGCTGAAGAAATCTGCAATGGCTGAATGAACTGATGGATGGTTACATATGCAGAAAACCTTTTGGGCCCCTATGTGTAAAGAATGTGATCAATAGTGTAATGTCCAGATGACAGCCAGTGACAAGCAAAGTATCCAGGGATCAATACTGTGGCCTGTTTTTTTTCAACATCTTCATCACTGGACTGGACAATGATATGGAGTGCAACATCAGAAAGCTTTTAATGACATTAAACTTGGTGGAGTGGCTGACACAACAAATGGCAAAGTGACAATTCAGAGGGACCTGAGAAAGTAGAGGACTGGGCCAACAGAAACCTCATGAGGTTCAAGAATCACGGAATTGTTTAGGCTGGAAAGGACCCCTTGAAAATATCTAGTCCAACTCCCCCATTCAGGCAGTCAGCTAAAATATATCTGCTGAGAAAAATCTGGCACCCTCATCTTCATTCCCTTTTGTCAGGTATTTATACACATTGATAAGATCTCCCATTGAGCCTTCCCTTCTCCAGGACAAACAGTTCCAGCAGTCCCTTACCCATCTTTGTGGTTTTGTGCTGGACTTGTTTCAGTAAGTTTTTATCTTTCTCATACTAAGGAGTCCAGAACTGGACACAGATGCAGTCTCACCAGTGCCGAGTAGAAAAGGATTACCTCCTGTGAACTGCTGGTACACTCTTCTTATTGCAGTCCAGGACACTTTTGGCCTGCTTTTCTATGAGAAAGGACTGCTGGCTTGTTCTCAGCTGCTGTCCACCTGAACCCCAAAGTTCTCAGCAGAGCTGCTTTCCAGAGACGGCACTCAGTGCATCCTGGTGTTTGGGGTTATTCACTCCAGGCACAGAACTTCACATTTCCCTTTGTTGAACTTCATGAGATTCATCTCAGCCTATTTCTCCAGCTTGTCTAAGTCCCTCTGAACAGCAGCACAACTATCTATCAGCGGCTTCTCCCAGTTTTGTATCATCTGTGAGAATTCACCGAGGGTGCACTCCGTCCCAGCATCCTAGCTGTTAATGAAGGTATTAAACAGTATTGGCCCCAGCATCAGCCCCTGGGTTATACATCACTAGTGACTTGCCTCCAGCTGGACTTTACACCACTGATCAAAATCAAGTGGGTCTGTTCATTCTGGCCACTCAGCCAGTTTTCAATCCACCTCACCGTGTACTGATATAATTCATAGTTTGTCATCTTATATCTGAGGATGTTGTGGAAGACAGTGTCAAATGCTTTAGTGAAGTCGAGATAAACATCATCCACTCCTGAATGTGATCTATATTCAAGAGACATTTCTTCTTTTCAGAGGAAACATGTTCAGTACTCTTTAGAATGCTGGTTCTTTTACTGCCTTACACTTTCCAAAAGTGCATCCTGGTGTTTGGGGTTATTCACTCCAGGTACAGAACTTCACATTTCCCTTTGTTGAACTTCATGAGATTCATCTCAGCCTATTTCTCCAGCTTGTCTAAGTCCCTCTGAACAGCAGCACAACTATCTATCAGCAGCTCCTCCCAGTTTTGTATCATCTGTGAGAATTCAATCAATCAGTAGGTGATTGATAAACCTTTAAACAAGACATTCTTTTATCAGTGAAAGTGTATCACAATTTGAAAGTTAATATTATAATAATAGTAAAGTGTAAGCAGCACATTTAAAGAAAAAAATAGAACATTACTGTTCTGTATATACATGAATTTATCATTAATTCAGGGTGCTTACAATCCCACCTATATTCAGTAAGAATACAAGTATATTTCTTTCTCTTCCTGTACATTGTTTATCCAGATATAAGTAATTTGTGAGAAGCCCAGCTCACTAAATTTTAGTGAAGACCACCAAATTCTGTCTCCAATACAGTAAGATACATGGGATAAGATTTCTGTGCAGACAAAAGGAGCTAAATGCTGATTCCCACTGAAGCTGTATATAGTGTGTAATTCATGTAGAACTCACAGTTGCAGGATGTTGTGAACTCTAAAAGTTGTGAACTCTAAAATTATAAGTTCAGGTAAGGAATAAGTAGACAAATTCATGAAAGAAAAATGTAAGTGGCTATTAGAAACAGTGGGCAAAATGCAACTTCCTGCTCAGGAAAACAAGAAACCTCTGACTTCCACAAGCTGGAAAGACATATGATAGGCAGGATCAGTCTGCACATCTTCTGTTGGTTACAATATTTTTCTAATCATCTGCTACCATCTCCAGTAACATCACAAGTAAAAGGTTGAGGTTTAATCTTACCAGCATTCTGATTTTATGTTCTCATGCTTAATAGAAATAAAAACAGCTTTGAGCAACAGGAGCATGAATAATCCTGCTGAATTCAGTAAGACTACTCAAATATTACAAGTTAAGAATGTGCTTAAATACTGTGCGGGTTTGAGCTTTTTCTCCTGTTTGAAGTATTTCTTTTTTTCAAAAGCTAGTATAAGGTAAAGATTTTATATCATCAAAACTCTATCGTAGCTAGACAGTGCTTCTGATTTTTTTCACAGGGAAGTACTTCATTTGACTTTAAATGAATACAGTTTTAACTGCAGCTCAAATCACAAATTGATTAAATCATGTCTCTTGACAGTAAAAGTTTTTCAAGGTCTAGTACCACAGATGGCTCAACTCCAAGTAGTTTGTACTATGTGTTGTAGGAATTCTGGAAACAGTCATTATTTCCTGTTAACATTCTGTGACAACATTTTAAGCTGCCTTCAAGGTAAAGACTTCAGTTCTCAAGGGGTGATATGAGTTCATTTACCAATTCATCTCAACATAATATTCCAATAGAAGAATCTGTTCTGAAAAAAAGTCTCAATTTTATTACTGTAATGTGCAAGGCTGTATGTGTTATGGTCATATATTCTGTTGCTTAAAGAGAAAATTAAGAATGGTCAATGCCTTCTGTACTATCAGCCATTAATAGATAGCTGAAACCGTAGTGCTATATGGATTGATAGAAGAAGCGAAATCATTAAGTTACAAGCACTGCAAGTTTGCTTATAATCAGATTGAGAAATCGATGAATAATAAAACTTCAGTGTGAAAACATAAGGAAAAATACTATAATTCTTTCCTGTCTTACCAGTGGAAGTGTTAGTAAATGTAATTAATATGTATGTTATTTACATTTAAGCCTACATATGTCACTTTAACTTGTTAATATACTGGCATTTTTAGTATTCCTTACTGATGGTGGTACTTAGGCAGAAGGAATAATAGGTGTCTATTCAAACTTCAAGTCACAGAATAGCTGGTGTGAATTATTAGTGACAAATGATAAGGCATAAGGCCTTTCTTGTCTTAATGATTTCCTTGTGCTTTGATGTAACAGTTACTTTCATCATCATTAATATTATTGCAAACTGTCATTATTCATAAATGATGAAATAATAAGGCAGCTTCATTACATGGGCAATTCCAAATTATTCACTTCAGTTACTAATACACGAATGAATCATTCTTGCAGATTTTTAACTTCATGATGGATTTTTATAAACAGAAGCTCAAAATCAAAGGAGCATAAGCAGTGTCTTCTTTCTATTTCTATTTTGTTGAAAAATAGAAAACTCAGGAATATTTTTGTAAATCAAAATGGAATTATATGTAATTCAGTGTGCTTTGTCATGTTTAATTTCAACAAGAAATGTAGTTCAGTATATAAAATTAATAAAGACAACTTAAGGAACACCTTTTCCACCAATCAATATGGTCACCAGAAGGTGATGGTTCATTACTAAGGAAAAGAAAAAAAGTAATTCTACTTTTTATTATATTATTTTATTATAAAAAATACTACAGAAATTGTTAAGCTTTCTAACCCAATATGAGGGCCTCCATATCTAAACATACACATTAATGAACAAATTAGAATTGCCTTGCAGATGAAATGTAACTGGTCCAAGCTAGTATCTGGGCCATACTAGGCCATTTTCTTCCTGAAATCAGGTGCAGCTTGATTTTTTTTTTTTTTTTTTTTTTTTTGGTGATATATCTAAACAGGCTTTATTCTGTCATTTTCTACAGTTCCAGAATAGCTGGAACAGTACATAAAGGAATATTTTAAGATTTAGAAGAAAAAGAATAACTTACAAATCCTAAAAAAAATATTTAGTTTTGCAACTGTTTATAGACTAAGAAACAAAGGCTAGTTACTTTTTGTCCTAATATGGGGAAAAATCAAATCATAGATGAGAAAATCTACCCTTCACAAGTATCTCATAGGTATATTTCTTTATTAACTCTGAAAAAGAGGTTTGCTCTTATTTTTTTCTATCTCCAATGCTCAGATGTATTCCAGTTGTATTATTTTTCAAAATTACAATTATGTCTTCTAAGCAGCTCTGACTTACAGGAACCTTCTGCAAGATTTGACACACAGCTTGCTAGCCTGGGCAGGACTGAGTGTTGTTTCTCAGTACAACCTTACAAAATAAAATTCTGTGACAGATATGCAAGAAATATGTAAGTGTTTATTTACACCTTTAAATGACTTTGCACTTTAATTGCCTTCTGCATACCTGCTTGTGCCACTAATACATAGCTGTAAGTATTTGTTTACTGGTTTTGAACAGAATTAATTATTAACAGAAAATCCCATCGCTGCTTTGCACTCTTCATGACAGGGACTGCTGGTACACAGTCCACTTACTTGGTCCTACACTTTTTACAATTCTTGCTTTCTTTAACCTTTTCAGGTCTAAATAAAGTTTTTGATTGAAAGTAAATGTATTTGGGCTCCTCTCCCCTAGATCTTTTTTTATTGTATCATCTCAAAAAAAAAATGTAAATCCCAAAACAAAGCCTGCCAGAACTTTTAAGTCACTTCTCTAGCCAATAACTGTATGCTAGGATGTTGTTTACTATAAAACAAGTATGACTTCTACAGTTTTCCTTGGCCTAGTAGGGTACCTTTATTTTTCCAGAAGTCAAAACATGAGAAAAAAATTTCAATGGTGTTATGAAATGTACTGTTACATGGGATTTTCATCTCAAGTATTTTTGTTCTGACCTCAGTGAGACACAGAAACTGCATTTCTTATTGTACAGATACTAAATTTAAAATTAAAAGAAAACTTATTGGAGCAAATATAAACACACCTGTTTCTCAGGTGAATTCCTTACCTACTATGTTATGCACAGGATTTTTTCGTGTGTTCTCTCTTCATGGACCCATCAATTTTGTATGCTCATCTACAAAAGGAGAAGTATAGACAGTCCTCAGTCTGTTCTTAGTGATCTTCTCAGCCTAAACAGGGAGGCTATAAGCATAACCTTGGATTCTGCTTTTCCCAACACACAGTAGAAAGAAGCAATTCAACCAGACCTTGCACTTCATGCTCACATTGATACTAAGGAACAAAAAGAATAGAGGTATGCATTGCCTATTTTGAAAACGGAAAGAAAACTGTTCCTTTCTCTGCAAGTGTTCATCTTAGTAAAAAGATTAAAGATAGATTATCCCAAATAATTTAAATGCCTAACCTCTCAGAAGAGGTAGCATTTCAAACTGACTGCATCCTTAGCATTTCTTCTTGGCTACCTCTAATCCATCTAATGTCTAGCATGTCGTTTGGACAAGTCTGAGACATAAACCCCTCTTCATGCACTGAATAAGGCATGTAGGCAGAAGCATTTAGATTCTGCATTGTATTTTTGAGGTGTAGAAAGCGAAGCCCTGATTCACTGACTTGGTGGCATTAACTTTCTGTTTTGCATGGAACCCATGGTCTATTATAACATTTTTTGCCAAATTTATTTAAATATGTTAAAGAAAACAAAGACTACAATAGCAGTGCACATTTTGATCAAATCATTGGATGTGATTGGGAAGACAAAACCAAAAAGGTACTTCACGTTCATTTTCATGATTTTTCCCTTCCAACTACATAACTGTTTAGTGGCAGTGGATTATGTAAATAACTCCTCTGAAACAGAAATGCTGGGTTTCAATTTAAATTACATAGGGCAAATCAGGTTAGATTATTCCAAATCCTGATTTCACTTTTTCTTATTTATTTGGCATGTCATATTAGCTACAAATTACAGTGGTCTCTGTCTCACAATTTTTTATTTTGCTTTTGAGCATGTATCATTCCTTGCAGTTAATTAAGAAAAGCCAAAATGATTTATGGTTATGAGTCTCATGTAGTCTATAATACAGTCTATAATACTCAGCAAACTGTTTTACAAACGTGGAAATGTCTGCACTATTAATAATATAGGTCAAGGAGCAAGTTTGATCACTAGACCCCTTGCCATGCACATAGCTGTCAGTCCTTGGCTGTCTTAGGTCAGCTGTTTTGCCCTGTACAATAACTGAACATGCCTTGTGGAGCTGTTCACCACAGGAACTGTTCCCAACAAGCAGTAAGGGTAAGACTCCACCAGGGCTGCTCTGAAACTGTCCACTCACACCGGCTTAGTGGGCTGCTCTTACATGCTTCTATGTAACACTCTAGCCCCAGGATACACAGCGCACATTCTTTGTTTCACACTGCAGTGGGTCACAGTGGAGTCCTCACATTTTTTTCAATACTTGTAACTGAAAAAATACTAATAGGAAATAATTAATAATTAAAAATATTGGGCCATTTGGCACCCAGAAAATACCTAAGGCTAGCTGTTATGAAGTGTGAGTAAAACTCATCTGCTACATAGGGACCTAGTATCCAGTTCAGACCTTTTTGACTTTGATCTAAGTAATTGCTCCCTCTTTTATTTACCAGCATAGACGTAGCCTTCTGTGTAATATGGTACACTGAGGTTAGAATTAAGTTTTCAAGCTGAATACCAGCATATTTTTGTGTGTTTGGGAGCAAACATGAAAACACCATCTTCCTGACAGTTCTTTTGAGTAATTTTGTGGATTACCTGCTCATTTTAATCAAAAACAAAAGCATAGATGAAAGCTTAATGGAATTGATGGTTACACATGCACAGAAGCAACAGAACATCCAACAGCTCTCCAATGGACCAAAAGCAAGCAGTTTCAAATCTTCTGAATTTGGCATTAGTCACTTGGTAATCAATAACATTTTCAGTTAAAATGAAACCAACACGATCCAGTGAAATTCAGTATGAAAGCTGAAGCCTAAATCTTACAAGTTATATAAGCCATTTCAAACAGAATTTTAAGATGTTCCATTCTTCCTCTGGAAGTTCCTCAGGTCTAACGAACTATGCCTGATGGATTTGCTGTTATATTTTGCTTTTCCCTTTTTGACAACTTCTGGCAGCCACTAGCCAAGGTATTCCCACCAGGGCCCAGTGATTTATTTTTTTCCACCACAACCTTCTAGATAAATTTACTATGTTTCTGAAAAGTACTCAGATATACAACAAGAGCTCCATCAGTTTTTCTAGTGTACTACTGTTAGAGTAGTTGAACAACTCAAATTATATATTTGTATTTCTAAAATAATAAAAAAAATACATACTTTCACTTCAAATTGACCTGGTCCTTGAGGGGAAGAAGTTGAGAGGAAGAAAAAACAAACCAAATGAAAACAAATTAAAAGACATTTCTGCTGCATTATTTCTATAGAATAATTCAAAGAGATTTATCTTTTCCTTTAGTTGGCTTATATTATATTTGTTCTGTATGTATCCTTTACAAAAGAGAAAATATTTTCTTCCCCATCTTCTTATTCTATTGGGTGAATAGCCAAGGTTTTTTTTCAAGTTTAACAGTGTAACTTAGACAGTCTTGGAAAAAGGCTTTGATTCTTTGTTTGATTGTCAGTTGTTTTCTGCACGGGTTAATGCCACTAGGAAAAGAGAGGAAACTTTAATCACAACCTGAGATAGGTTTCTATCCAGCTGGATCTCGGATTGACCGGAGACACTGCCTATCAAAGACAAGACACAAAATTTGTCCTGGAACTGTCAAAAATCTTCACATTTACAATCAGTCCTTAAGGGAGAAACCTTTTTTCTCTCTCTTTTTGAAATGTTTTCCTCTGGCCTTTCTTGTTAATATATGTTCTCTGATCATAGCTGACTTTGGAAACCAATTTGTAAAAAAAAGAAAACATTCTTTTTTGAGTAGGCTAGGAACAGTTTGCTGTAACCCAGTTAACACTTCTACCATTGAAGAAATGACTATGAGAAAAATCCACCCAAAAGCTGGATAATTTGCTCCTGTGATAAGATTATATAGAAAGGAAGTTCATGGGGAGGGGTAGTACTAATACGAGTGGATACTGAACAAATAAAAAATTCTTGTTGGGTGGATACTATATGATGCGATGGAGACAAAAATAAAACAGACTACAGCACTGTCTTGACTCAGTGCTGGTGAGGCTGAATTACTGTGTCCTGTTCTGGGCTCCGCAGTACGAGAAGTATGGAGCTACCAGAGACAGTCCAGTGAAGGGCCACAAAGATTGTTAAGGGACTGGAGAAGCTCTCCAATGAGTAAAGGGTAAAAAAGCTGGGACTACTCAGCCTGGAGAAGAGAAGGACCAGGAAGAATCTCATCAATGTTTACAAATACCTGAAGACAGAGCTAAGCTCTTTTAAGTGGTGCTCAAAAGCAAGACCAGAGGGCGTGGGCACAGACTGAAACACAGAAGGTTCTGTCTGAACATCAGAAAACAATTTTTAACTGTGAGGGTGACCGAGCACTGGCACAGGATGCCCAGGGAGGTTGTTGAGTCTCCGTCCTTGGACATATTCAAAAGTTCTCTGGACATGGACCTGGGCAACCAGCTCTAGGTGACCCTGCTTGAGCAGGAGGAGGGACCAGATGACCTCCGAAAATCTCTTCCAACCTCAACCATTCTATGATTCTGTGATTCTGTTTATGTTTTATTTTTGCTATATTATTAGCTTTTTTTTTTTTTTTTTTACATTTCCAGCAATTCAGACATACAAACTGAGCTGAAATGCTGTTTAAACCAGAGCAAACCAACTGTAATAGTTCAGAGGTCAGATACAGCCACTGAAGAAAATGTATACAGTCTCAACAAATGTGTATTTCTCAATTAGTACATGTACTGTGCGCAATTCTAACTCCCAAAAATGGGAATATAGGATTCCAGTGTATTATTGTCTAAACAATACCTTTTATTTAAAATTATTATGCACAGAGATGCCAAAGAACTTACAGTCTCCAGAGCTAGGAGATATGTAAAAAAAAATATATATTTTCATTTACAATAAATATATAGAAAATTAGATATAGTTGTAAAATAATTATTCTGTTGTTGAACATAAGTTGGAACAGGGTGCTGCAGCTGAATATATGTGTATATACACACACCAGTTAAGGGATTGGAGATCATTCTCATGGGATTGTTTAGAAGACAAAGAATCAGGCAGGTTTTAAACTCTAAAACAAAACTTTACTAAATTCACTCATTAACAACACACTTTATGCTATTGGTTCATTCTTACACATTATTAATTATCATCTCTACATATACAAAAATGTTAGCCTCTAACAGTCATAGTCCAAATTACCTGTGGGTATATAATATCACGGACCTGATATCATACTGTTAGCATTGGTAGCTATGGTCCATGGTGGGTTTTAGTAGTAGGAGTCAAGGTGATCAGACCTGAGAACTTTTCAGTGGGGTAATTTCAAAGTGAAACACACTTGGTTTTTTTCATTTCCATCTTCCCTGGCTCATCCTTAGTGTTTTACACTTCTCACCCTCCCTTCTTGAAAGGAGCAACTCAACTGCTTGTTGTACAGCTTGTCTTACTTTCAGTTTTGCTGCTAACCTTTCTTGTGTTTTCAGCCCAATGTCCTGAGTATTTACAGTCACCAGTGTTTATGACATCTTCTGTGTTGCAGCTTTTGTTACTTGGATATCTCCCACATCTAACTACACACTTCATTGCCTCTTTTGTGGTCACATTGCTTACATACTTACATAAAATGCTTATAGATTTTGTCTCACTATTGCAACATAGTGTTACGAAATGCATAGCATTGGTGGCTGCGCTATTTTAGTTTGCATATATTTGTATTCAACAGAAGATAAATTATATATTGATTAATGCATCTTTAATTTATAGTTGTCAGATGTATCTGGTTTGGCTACAAAGGGACTCATTAAAATTGAGACAACTCATCTTCTATATGACACAAAACAATGGGTTGAACAACAAACGATTCCTCCTTCCCACTGTGTCTTCTTGGGATGGGTTCTTCTCATCAATACTCTCCTCAGTCCAACAGTATTCATGGTTTCTCTAAGGCTGCCTAAACTCCACATATTCATTTCCAGGTCACTATGTCTCTTTTTTTTGTTTGTTCAAGATGCATTTCTTAGCTCTAGGTTTACTTCCTAACACAAGCAGGCAAGTGGGCTTTTTCGTTCAAGGGATGGCTGACTGCTGCTTCTGTTGCAGTTTTCTTCCCTGATATCTTATTCATTACCTTTCAGCCTGTCCTGAACCCCCAGAGGTTCCTCAAGCCTCACATAGACAATTGCTTTCAGTTTAACCAGAAAGGGGTTCAGTTAGCCAACAATGCAGTTTCATATTGAGCCAAATAAAATCTTTGCTTCTGTACTTTGTTAACTACTTCCCTTACGCTGTCACCAGCACTTAAGAGTCATGAAATCTGGGAACGGACCCAGCTGAAACACAGCCCTTTGGGGGGTGGGGGTGGGGGGTGGGGAAGTTAAAAAAAATCTATTTCTTTTCAGCCATATCTGATTCATCTACCTTGCAGCCACAGAAGCATTAAAGCCCAAAGAAAGAGACCAAGGGCTAAAGGAGGAGAACCACTTCTTAGCAACATAGGTGTTAATCAACCATGAAACACCAACACAGCTAGTGTGATTGTAGCCACAGTGGGACAAAGCAGGCAGCCCTATTCTCTGCCACCTGGCTGTTCCTGTTGTAAGAAAATGTGCTGTACAGCAAGCATATAATAAGCCACAAGCAGACAATAAAACCATTTTTCACCATATGAAATACAATTTTACTACATTCCCAGACCCAAAAGAACTCTAGAGTCAGGTATAGAGACATCCCAATACATACAGTCAGCTTCATTTTAGCAAGGCTTCTTAGCTCTGCCTCAGTCCCAGCTTTGCAGGGCTCAGATAGCTTCTTGCAGAGAACTCAACTGTCTCTCCTCAGCTTCACAGAGTCAGAGGGCTCATTACCTGGGACACTGGAAAAATACACAGATCCAGTTTTGCCTAGTACTGTGACTGACCTAATAAGCTTGCTCAGAACTTGGTGCTCTGGAGACCACGGACAAGCACAGCTAACATGGAACCAGAGCTAATCAGCTATGCAACTTTGAAACTGACAGTGCATTTGGATCTGTTTCTGCTATTCCTCTTCATGCTTCTCATTCTAGGCACATGGTGGAGTGGTATCAGTGGATTTTAGACCTGAGCTACCTCTGGAAGTAATAAACTAAGGCAGCACAATAAATGCATAATGTGTTGCAGCTCCCTTATTAAACAGGATAAGCACTCATTCCTGCCATTCCCAAATGCATACACATATAGTGAAAAATACTACAAGCTTTTTTAGTTTATACTCTTACTTGTTCTGTACCCCCGTACTGTACCCAGCAGCACTTGCAGTTGCAACAGCACAGTTCAGGGATACTCGAGCTGATTCTTCATTGTGAAGTTCAGGTAAGGGAGGAATTATGGGCTCTCTGCCATGGTATATACAATTCCAAATAACTACTGCTTCTACTGCTTTCCTTTCCCTTTTCCTTACCTACCAGAGAGTGTCTCATCCCATGTTAGCATCAGCTTACTCACGAAGAAGGACAGAGAGGCAGATGGATTAACTGTCAAAAGAAGAAACATAAGTTTCAAGAGATGGAAGGGGCGAGGGGGAATGTAACAAAAGAGGAAACTGACTGAGCTGCCAAATAATTGCATGCCAAGTGAGAAACCCTGAAATCAGCATTTAACACAAGCACAAATATGCTAAGACAACAGTATTGGATGAATGTAAGAGAGAAATTAATCCCATACAACACCAATATTTCAACTAATGTGAAAAGACCTAATTAAGGCAATAATGCAATTAACAGCTATTATTAATTGCATGGCTCATTTTTATTTTGTCTAAAATTTTTTAGAAGTTGCACTTACTTGTTGAACATAATCCTCTTTTCTTGGTTCTCAAAGATATTTTTTTTACTTTAGTTTTCCCTAATCTTTCTTACTTCCTTTTAACCATCCTTGTTTTTATTTTAGAAATGATAAATTTTAGAAATTTAGAAATGTGTCGATTTTAACTTTGGCTTTTTTTGTTATTATTATTATTCCACATTTTCCTATACCAGTTTTTTTTCTCTTCTTTCTCTCCGGTCTCTCCTGTTCATCTGTCACATCCTTTATCCTAGTCTTCCTTCAATCTGTTGCTTAGAACTTATTTTCCCCTACTTCTTTCCATATTGAAAAAGATTCAAGAATGAACTGAAATGCCTGGAGACAAAGGCTTAGCATTACGGATTAAAGAGCAAGGTGTTGATACTGACAGAGACATCTAAAGTTGCAGACAGTTTGCCCTAAAACCAGGAGCCCAAAGTATGATATCTTAGTGTTCAGTATGCTCCATGAAAAAATATTCTACATGTGAATCCTCAGGACCTGAGAGGAGCAACCTATTTCAACTAGCCAGTAAGGGAGTATAAATGAAAAGAAGTTACGTGAAAGTGGCTGTGTTGTTGTTTTTGCTACCAGTCCTGAACCAGAGGAACATCCAGATTCCTTAGAGTATGTAAATATTCTGAGAATGTATCATCTCTTCTGCACTCATGGTTTGTCAGCACAGAAACCAGCTGATGTACACTAGCTTGTAGGCAGTGCAACTAACCAGCTAACTAAATTTCAAGGCTGACATTCAGAGACCTGTAACTTAATATAAACATACATACCTAAATTAGCTGGAAAGTCTGGGCATATGAACTAAGGTAGATAGGAGTGAACTTTACTTTCAAACATGTCAGCAGCATTTTTTAGGACCTAGAAGCTCGTCAAAAACTATAGATTTTAAGTCAAGCCTTATAAGAGTCACTTTACCAAATGTACAGAAAAAGGCTAGAAGGAAAAAGTTTATTCTCTAAAAATGTATGTGTAGGAAAGAAATATGGCATTTGAGAGTTCTTTGATCTAGAAGACAAAAGCAGAGCCAAATCCTGTGGTCAGCTGTCATGATCAAACTTGTTTGTCCTTGACATGATTTATTTCCATCTTAATCAAACTTTGGAGATGGTTTTATCAGCAGGGTGGAAGCTGTTGGCAGGGGATGGGTTCACAGAACCATTTACTGAGAAAGGATGTGAAGAGCTAATGTAACATGAAGACTAAGTACGTGACCATGCACTAGAATACGCTATGTGAGCTCTGATTTCTGGAGTGACAGAAAATATCACTGAATAGGAACAGACCTGGGTCCAGAACTTGATGGAACCCTGGAGAACCATTAAAGTCCAGGAAGATGCTTTTCTTTCAGAAATAACTCATAGATAGCATCAAATAGTACCCTGAAGTTTTCCCAGTAGGATACGTTGTCTTCCTTTAGGTTATTGTATGCTTCTTATTACACATATCAAATAAAGAAGCCAGCCTAACTGAAAATTGCTAAATAGAAAATTCCATGTGATTTATAAACACCTGATAATGCTGCTGTTACATAATTTTCCATTTTCAAAAACAGTACAGTAAAACAATTAAGTTTAAGAAGAATCAACACTAAGTTCAGAAAACAGGTGTTTCTCATTTAGCATAGTAATAATCATAACAAAAATATGAGGAAGTAGGAATATATAGGTAACTGCAATTATAGTACACAGTCTAGATCCCAGTTCAAAAACAAGCTCGGGGCTGGGGGGGGGGGGGGGGGGGGGGGGGGGGGCGGAATGAGAAAAATAAAAAGGAAAATAAAAATGAAAATAGAAAGAAAAAGAAAAAGAGAAAGAGAAAAGAAAAAAAAAAGAAAAAGATGCCTGTAGTAATTAATTCACACTGTTATGGTCAAGTTAGATAAAAATACTAGCCAGGCTAAAACAGTGCCAGTGAGACTTACAAGGTGCTTAAGATGATGTAAAACGATGCCAGGGTCAACTGTATCTGGAGATGTTAAATTGAGTAAAATGAACCATGAAAGGACAGTGTTAACAGCCTGAAGATGAAGAACACTGCAAATGTTTTCAAGGGCAACGCTGGCAGAGCATTCCCATTTTAAATTAGCACTATTATCAGGAGATAGTAAGTGTGGAAGTGAATCCCTAACTGTGTTGTAAAAACTGTTTTCCAGCACCCCTGGAAAATTAATCAGTTCTGCTTACTGATAAGTCCTGAAATTATTAAATAGATTATAACAAATTTCAAAGTTTAACGCAACTGTAATTATAAATCTATGAGGTATTACCCCGCTATAAGGAAAATAAATTTAACACATCACAAAGTAAAGATAGACAAAACAGAGAGCAAAGGATAACATTACATAGTAAAAATACAGGAAAAAATTTCTTCATCCATAAAGTGGCCTAAAATAAATACAGAGTGCTGTTGCAAGGGGAAAAAATAGATTTACATTAGAAATTTTAAAAATGTGATAGTAAATGAATGGTTTAGTATTGCTAACAGCTTTTTGTGCATGATAAAAAAATTATACAGGATATAATCTATTTCATAATAGTGAATGAAATAATAAAAACTGATTTGTATGTTTCAGTTATTACTATTTACAGCAACATGAATGAGATTCCACAAAAGCCACAATAACTACTGATATTCTTGCACAGTAATATAAAAGAAGATTAAGTAGCTCTATGCTAAGGACATAACCTCAGACATATCTTGATTTTAGGTGAGTTAAATTCTCCCTGTGTTGTCTCTGTGAGCACTTACAATTAGGAGCTTCCACTGGCTTAGAGCCCTCCCAGTGGAAAGATGAGGCACCAGGGATTTTATCATAATTTAAGCCATCTGAGCCGACTACAGGGGACATAGTACTTGTATACAGTCTAGGCGCTTCAGTCAGGTGCTGACATCTGGTGTCACAAGCCTTATTTCAACTGCTCAATCTGAAAACAGTAATTCTACCAGGGACATGATAGAGTCCCCATAGCTGGAGGTTTCCAAGATATGTTTGGAGAGTGTGCTAGGTAATCTCATCTAGGTTCTTTTTCCCACAAAAGGCTGGACCAGATGATCATTTGAGGTCCCTTTCAATCAGGTACTCAATCTGAATTTTTAAAAAAACTTTAATGAAAGGTTGATAGCTGGCTTTCAGAAATCAGTTCCCCCAGTGTTAATTGATTCAGACACTAAAATTCAGTAGCGAGTTTGAAAATCTCAGTATTATGCTTATTTGGAAAGCAGTTGGACATAAATGTCTAGCAAAAAGTCATCCAGAACTTAACCTACACACATAAGTCCGAGAATTGCACTCTTTTCTTAGTTACATATTCTTACCTGCAGTGTTTTGAAAAAAACATGGGGTTTGATTTTTGTTTTTCCTGAAACAAAGCAAATTACAGTTTCTAGAAAAAAATATTTATTATCAGTGTCATAGTGTCCAAATCATAGCCAAAACTCTAGAATTAGAAAATCAGATAGAAGACAATTAATACTAGTAGAGCAAAAGTTAATTTTTAAGCATTCAAAAACACTAATCTGAAAAGGGTATTAAATACAGTATGTTGTTGTGGATTGACCTTGGCTGGCTGCCAGATCCCCCCCCAGCTGCTCTCTCACTCTCCTTCCTCAACAGAAAAGGGAGATAAAATAGTATGGAAAAGCTAGAGCATGGAGATTAAAACAGGGGGATCACTTACCAATTACTGTCATGGGCAAAACAGGGGGAAAAAAGTTTATTGCTAATTAAAATATATTTGGACCATGAGAAACAAAGACAAATTAAAACACCACCTTGTCCCTATCCACCTTCTGCATCCCAGGTTCAACTTCACTCTCTCACTCCTGACTGCTCTACCTGCTCCCCACAAATGGCACAGGAGGGTGGGGAATGGGGGAGTTATGGTCAGGTCATAACAGTTTTTCTTTACTCCTCCTTCCTCCTCATGCTTTTCCCCTGCTCCAGCTTGGGCTCTCCACAAGCCACGGTTCCTTCAGGTTATGTCTGCTTGCTCCAGCCTGGGGTCCTCCACAGGCTGCAGTGTGAATATCTGATCCACTGTGTTCCTCTCCATGGGCTGCAGAGGCATACCTTATCCACAGGAGCCTCACCACAGGCTACAGCAAAATACCTGCTTCTCCACAGTCTTCTCCACTAGCTGCAGGAGAATCTCTGCTCTGGCACTCTCTCTGACTCTGGTGTTCACAGGGTTGTTTCTTTCACATTTTTTCCTCAATACTCACTGCCTGTGCAGCATTTTGCCCTTTTATAAGTGCATTTTCCCAGCAGTGCCACCATCTCGGCTGATGGGCTCAGCTGTGTCCCGCGGTGGGTCTGCTTTGGAGCCGGCTGGAACCACCTGTGTCCAGTACGGGGCAACCCCTGGCCTCTTCGCACAGAGGTCACCCCTGCAGCCCCCTGTGACCAGCCCCTTGGCACCTACACCCAATGGAATTGTACAAACTGAACTAAATATAGGATGCTTTGTTTCTTGCCTTTTTTTGTGTGGTACTTTTGCATATGGGTATGGATACAATCATAGTATTTGTATCCTTCTTTTATGTTCTTATTTCACATCCATATGCAACTATTGAGGCTCTTTTTTTTTATAGTTCATGATTGGGTATAAAGATCCCATGCATATAAACCCAAAGCAAGAAGCATTGACATTCAAATGAAAATAATAAAATTTTCTCTTTATAACTGTGTGAATAGATATGAGGGCAAGACCCTGAAGAACGGATGACCTTCAGTTCCTGCTCCAGCAGTCTCTACAGACAATGCAAATAAAACCAGTAATCTTCGAAGTTTTGTCCAAAGAAATACTTACCATAATAATACATTTATATAATGTACTTTCACACGGAAGTGCTTTATATAACTCATAAATTGAGACAATAAATCTGCTTTTACCAGATAAACATCAGCAGGGTTGGCTTTTCTTAATGATGAATGAGTTTACAAGACATTCATACTTTGTTTAGACAGTAACAGCATTTAATACAGCTCTCTATCACTGAATTCTCAGTCTTGCAAACTTTTATTCAGGTACCTAATATTACTAGTGAAAACAACATTATTAGATAATAAAGATAAGCACACATTAAAGCGACTGCAAGACCAGGCCTGCCATACAGATTTTAACTTAGAGTAGGTAGAAGACAATACAGAATACATATGGCAAGTTTCTGGCCCTTCTCTGAATCCATAATGGCTTACTTATGCTAGTTATAGTAACAAGTAACTGTGCGATTAGATCAAGTGTATGTTTCATCTCCACCAGCGTTGTTCTTTGTGAGAGAACTCAATGGTATTTTTGGTGAGTAAAGATTTAGTAATAATCATTTTGTAATTTTGTTATCTCTGACTCTTTAATGTCAGAATCAATTTACCAGTTGTCATGCTTTTTGTTCCGTCTCTAATAAACTACATCTCAGCTGATGTTCTCAGTTCTTTGTATCAAGCCAACAGAATAAGAAAACCATCAAATACAGGGTTTATAACAGAAATGCTGACAAGCCATTACAGTGATGCTGTTGGGCATCTGTTTTCCTTTTTGAGTTTCTCAGTAATAATTTGTCCTGTGACAAACAGTATTACGACAGAACATAAATCTATTCAATCTGAAATGTGTCCATTTTGATTTCAAAAGAGAATTTGATATCAAGACTGCAAATGAAGCAAAATAAACCAAAAGAATAAATCACATCAAGGCAACTGGTTTGCTATCCTTTCTATTTTTCTGCTATCTGATGTTATAGATAAGCCCAAAGCAATTATTATAAATAGGAACAAACGAAGAGCTTTGCAAGTATTTAGGCTCTGGAGTAAGTATGTCTCAACTGTCTCCAGTCATTTTATTTCATATTTTGAGATCCAAAAGACCTTTGGAGAAAGAAATTCATTATCCAAACCTTCCTTGAATCAGGCAGAGCCAGTAAAGATCTGGTACTGGAAGAGAATGAAAAGAAGCCAGGAAGGTCTGAACAATTTTGTTTATTTCCCCCTTGTCATAGTCTCTTCAGCTGTCACTTCCTAACTGATAGATTTTGTGTGTAATTCTGAACTTCTCTTCATAAAGTAACGATGTGCTACACCTTGTGTTGTGGTTCCACTTTTGCTATGCCAGCCACATTAATCTGTCATCTCTCCAGGTTTTCCCTGCCCTTTCCTGTTCACTACTATTATTTCCAGATACTGCTAAAGCTGGAGTTCCTCCAGTCTGTGCATGCTAAGTGCACAAAGCACAAAATTTTCCTGGGTCCCTGTACAGAAACACCAGGAGACTAAAAGACAAAGGAACAAACACTAAACTCCACCCCCCCACCCCCCCACCCCCCCCCGTCATGGAGCCATGAGTTAGTGTCAGGTTTTCCAATCTCTTAAACATGAAACACTAGTGACAGAAACACCCAAACCAGTATGCAAGCATTGTACTGAGACTCTAATTAATTCTACTGCATGTGTAAAGGGAAACCTTGAAAACCACGTTGGCATGCCATTTAAAGGCATTGTTCCTATTACCAGAAAGCAGTTTATGACGATCTTTTTGACTCAGCCAGTAGAATTTCACTGACCTGAGGCACATTAATTCCATTCATCTGAAGAATGGTTTGAAAGAACATTTTTTTTAACAAGTGAATTTTTCTTCCTTCATAATGATGACAAAAAAGTGGCAATTTTACACATATGGGAACAGTATTACAGCTTATAGCTTGCTTGTGAACATGCATGCCCTTATCATGAATCACCCTACATAATATTTTTTAAAGTTCAAATTAATGGAATTTTAAGGAGATTAAAGCTTTTCTGCATAATGGAATAGGTGCAGAGGAAATGCTGTGGGGGGTGGGGGGTGCAGTACAGTGGGAGGGGAGATCTCTCATGCATCTCAAATATTAGCAATTACAAAAAATTGAAATCTCAGAAATTAGTCACTTAATATTCTTACTATTTGATATTTTCAATCATATACTAAAATGCTTCTTAACTACAAAATCAAAATTTGGGAATATGTCTGGAAAGCGAAAAATATGGGTGTGAGTTAGCAAAATATTTTAATTTTTTTTTTTTATTTAACATAGTTTGACATATGCAATATAAACATTCATCTAAGTAATTTTTATATGTATTACTGGCCATTGTTAGGCTTATTCTCGAAATAATCTGTGTTTCTTCCTTAAAATATGTTAGAAATTAAAGATTTCTTGTGACTCTTTAATGAAGGTTTGCTTTTAATTATATTCACTTACTATGTAAATTGGTTCTAAATTGCTCAGTTTATTAATAACATACCTGGAGTTGTAAAGTAAATGCCATTTAAATTTCATTAAACATGCTTACAGTTTTGAGCTTTTACAGAATATGCCTATTTAATGATGTCACAAATTAAGAGATTGTTCACTGGTTAAAATAATGTTTCTTGTTAGCTGCTTTAAAGATTTGCAAACATGGTACAAGACAGAGACACTTTTTTCCTCTCAGAGCTAATAAGAAAAAAATCAATAAAGTTCAATTTTGTTTCAAAATGCAAATTAGGCTACACTAATTTCCCCCTTGATTTTCAATCTGTAATCACATGAAATTAAAACTATGTTCCTTCATGCTTTTTTGAGCTACATTTTCTGATGCAAACTTGCTTCTATTGTGTGAATCAACAGTTTCTAACAATGTTGTGTATTATTTTGACTTTTAAGAATAATATATTTAGGATTTAATTTTTTCAGACCTTCAGAATGTTTGAGTTGCATTTCAAGACTTAAAAATGAGGACAAATTATATGTCAATGATGTAATACATACAATTCAAAATGAAAAGTTATGTGATCTTCAGCTTACTGTAATAGTAGAAAGGTAATAACAGTAATTCTACCTGTTTCTATTGTAGTTTCTTTTTTAAAATCTTAAAGTAATTCACAAATAGTAAGTAAAACTTTTGATTATATTCCCATTTTCAAAAGCCAGAAAAGATACTAAGAGAGGTTAAGAAATTTGTTTAATGCTTCACAGCCAACTAGTAGCAGAACTGGCAATAAAATTTCCAAGCACTTTAATTATTAGGTCATATAAATGTTCCCCCCAAAACAGAATAATTTCCCTCTGGTATATGCAGCCAAGGCTTCACTTTACATATTTGAATCTGTTCCAGTAATAAATCTAAATGTTTTGTATATTTTCTCTTAACCCTTATTCTGTCTGTAATGTGGAAGGTCTTAATCTTGTAAAGATTTTCACAAGGCTCTTCACATTATGAACTACTGTAGGGATGTTACTGGAGCAGCTCACAAAGAATAAAGCTCATCTTATGCAAATCTTTCATAAACAAAGACATCGTTTTAGTACCCCTACCTTCTACATGCTGCAAATGACTGCTGCTTTTTATAAACATGTTTTCAGGAAGGAGCTATATTATATTGAAATGGTAATTAACACTTAATCTCATTTAATTAGGAATTAAAGTGAAAAGGCTATTATACATATCTGCATTAAATCAAATGAGTTCATAATGATAAGTACTATTACAACACATGACTAATGAAGGCAAAATTAGAAGAAAGAACAAAATTCTGATGAAATTTTATTTCTACTTTCAAAGCAAATGGAAGATGCCTTATAGAAGTTTTGTATCTCCATTACTAATATTAGTGCAGAACTGATAAGAAGTATTCAGCTATTATTCTGGAGCAGAAAGGTGACGGAGTAAAGCAGCTTTTCTTCTCTCACAAAATATGTCCCAGTCTCCAAATCCTCCAGTTTCTAAAAACTCTCCAGTCCCCTGATGTATATGTGATTTTGTAGAGATAAAGTTCAGTCAGGGCATGTCTGCCTAAAGCTCACTTAGTGTCAAAGAGCTATTCAGTCTGTCTGCTTTTCCAGGTGAGCTAACACTGTTAATTCCCCCTTTTTAGCAAAAAGCTAATTGTGTCACCCAGGCGTGATCAGACCTGCTTGTTCTGAGGCAATGGATGCTTGCCTCTTGAAGAGAAAAGCACTGAAATGCAGGTTTAGGAAAGCAGACACCTACTATGTGGTAGTGTTTTGGAAAAAATAGTGTCATGGTAAAAATGCTGTTCCACAAGGTGTTAAAACCTGAGTTTTCCCCCTAAGTTTGAGGATGTTTGAAGATACATAGCAGCATAGTGACCTGGAGCTCCCAACAGCACTCCTTTGAATGCAATTTACATTCGATGAATATTTAATAAAGAGCAAAAACATTCTCAGCTGTGAAACAGATTCTTAGACTGTTTTGACCACCCAAACATCTGATCAATGTGCTGCACAATACCTGCCATGTTCTTCTGTATTCGTTTTGCCTTTTCTTTGAGTTTATGATACTTGGTTACAGCAAAGGCTTTGATTCAGTGCCAGGTTAAAAACAGCACAGAACTGATTTTTTTCACTTTCAGGAGGAATGCCTTAAGGAACTAGACCATTATATGAAAGGTGGGCAGTGCTGCCACTGTGCTGCTTTATTATATTGCTCTATTTGACATCCCTCTTCAGAAGAGGACTTATCCTGTACATGCCTAAGGACCATTCTGACATATCTATGTTCTCAGTAGTCAATGGAGAGTGGATGCCCAAGTTACAATTACTCTCTGCTTTTAGAGATACCTTCTTCCTTTCTTGGACATTGCAGGGAATTTAGGTGGTTATTTTAGGTACAATGGATCACCCCTATTTGGGAACACATCTGACGTTTTAGTTAGGCAATGAGCATAATGACTTCAACTAGTCAACCAAAACTGGGTTCCAAGACTTCTTGAAGTTAAAGTAATAGAGATGTTATACTGTGTTTATGCCAAGAGGTATACATGTTTAAATAAAATTGCAATTTTAATAGAATCTCACTGTAATCACAGCTACAAAGTTACTGCTGCAAGATTTCTATGAAATAGAGAGAAAGTACTTAAACAAGCTAAAGAGCAATTGGGAGATCTATATACAGACAGGATAGAATCAGTAGAATTATTGAGCTATATTTGGAAAACCTTGAGTTTTCCAGGTTATAAACCTGTATTTCTGTCTGTGTGCCTGTTTGGTGTGGGTGATACTGTTATGCGTATTTTAGCTGCCAGGTGACAACATGCTCCGAAATGGCTGTTGTCCTTTTCAAAATGGAGGTTTACATTAATCTGTCTTTTCTAAGCATTTTGCTCTTTCAACCGTTGTTCCTGTCAGTTCTGTTTTCATTAGGGCAAGTTCAGATTAAATAAAGCCAATGTATCCATCTTAACAGTTGCAAAATTCTTTCATAAAAAGATCCTGGAAAAGATTCTGAAAGGAGATTAGGATTTTCTATTTAGATTTAACACACTTAGTTATTTTATATTTAACAATCAAATTGGTCAAACCATTTAAGAATTAAAACAGCTGTGCTTGTTAATGTTAGTACAGCTTTAGGTTCTACTTCTAAAAGTATTTTTCAAGCCACCAGCAGAAAACAGTGTTGTGGCACAGCACATTATTAATCAGTCTTTCAGTTCCTAATACTGTTAGTTTGCTACGGATGCTACTTTTGAAATAAGTAATATTAGAGCTGATTTTTTTTAATATAATTACTGTTTTTTAAATGTGCAGTTGCTATTCCTGTGAATTTTACAGCATCAGTAATTTTCTCTTTGTGCTTTGGGCAGGTTATGCTGTTTTACTTACTCCTTAAAGGTAAAAATAAAACAGAAGTATTTTAACTCATTCTGGATTAATTAATATAGTTATGCACATGTGTAGAGGAATGAAGCTGGGTTAATTATCATTGATAACATACAGCTGTGGGCTGGCTGCAGGGGCGGCGGGTTGGCTGATGTAGATAAGGTGCAGCTGTGGCTGGCTCCTGTTAAGAGGTTGGGCAGCCGAGGGAAGAGAGAGGAGGAAGCAGCAGGGAGGAGAGAGTGAGCGCGCCCTGGGTGAGGAGAGACCAGGAGAAGGCAGCAGAGGGACTGGCACTAAGAGTGTGGTGGCATGTGGTGGTAAAAGACCTTGTTGCAGCTTGATAGTTTTGCTGGTGCTGCGACACACATGCAAATAGCAACTAAAAGCATTTGCAACCAAACGCTTCCTTGGCAAACTACTATGCCGTAGCCATCATAAACGGGCTTTCAAACTCGTATACCATTAGAGTACTATATTCAACAAGTGCCGGGCTACAGAGCTGTACGTACACCTGCCCTGGCTCGGCCCGGGACAGGGTTAATTCCCTCCCCGGTGCGGGCGCGCGCGGCCGGGGACGCTCCGGTTTCGGGGGGGGGGGACACGGGCACGGCGCGGGGGCAGGGCCGGGCCAGCGGGCCCCAGCCGGCCACGGGGACGGGCCGTGCCACGGGGCGAAGTGCTCGGGGTGTAACGGGGGGCTGCCCGGGGCTGCCGGTCGCTGCGGGGGGGCGGGGGGCGGTCGTGGCGCGTGTCACCGGGTCTCGCGGCTCCCTGCCCTTGGGACGGAGCGCCTCTCCCCCTTCCCTCCTTCTCGTTGTGACTGTTACTGTCGTTATGATTGTTGTGCTTTTGCTTTTATTTTACCTCATCGCTTAAACTGCTCTGGTCGCCACCCCCGCGTTCCCACCCGTTCCCACCCTCACCCCCCCCCACCCCCACACCCCCCGCTCTCCGCCCGCCCCGGGTGCGGGGCAGCCGCGCTGCGAGGCGCTGCGCTACCGCCGGGTGGCGCCGTGGCGGTGCCTTAGAGTGCATTTCTTTGACGGGCTATCAAAATAATTATATTCCATTGGAAATCAATGATCAGAATCAACACAAGTAAAATGCCCTCTACAGAGTCAAAGGCAGTTACTATTTTCACTTCTGAAATTCATCTTGCTCAGCGTTAGACTGCTTATGGCACGTGCCCTCAATCACTGACACGGAACCTCTGCACAGACTTACCGCTTGGAAGTGTTAGATGAGAAGCTGGATAAGAATAGCTTTCCTTGAACGGATGGCATAGCAGTGCCTTCTGAATATAAGCATATCAATTTTGAAAGGACAAAGCTGTGATCTAAAAATGGCATTGGTAAGAATCAGGGGAGAAAACTCACTTGCCATGTATTTCTCAAAATGGGCAACCACAAAGGGAAGACTACAGAATGTGGATCTTCTTTGGCTTCTGTCACTTCATTCATTCAAAATAACTGTAACAATCACACATTAAGACACGGGAGAATTTCCTGTGCCTGTGAATTTCTAGATGATGTAGTTGCTCTTACACTAGTCCTGAAAATTATGGCATAAGGGACAAGCCAGATCCTGGACCAGGAGTTGAATGTCATTGACACCAATTGGTCTACAGTGAGTGGGGTCAGTTTATAAAATGACCCTTAACTGATCCCTGAAAAGCATAAGCATAATATAAAATGTATATTTAGGTGCTGGGGGGGGAGTGGTGCACTTGTTCTTATTTAAATCCAGTTCTGTCCTAGCTACTGTATAGACTTTAGCTCATTTAATACCTTTGTTGTAACTAGTTTGGTACAAAGATTAAGATGTTATTTAACATTTACACACATAGCTTCATAGCTTATTGGAAGTGATCACTCATTACTTCACCAGCACACATGCAGGTTTTAAAATCACAGCTGGGATACCATTCTCCAATATTACAGGTTATCCAAGCTATGTCCTTCATATCCTTTTAAACATTTCTTTCCACTCCTTGGTTTTCTCTCTTCATTCTAACACAAAAGCTCAGTTATCTCAAGGGACTGGTCCTGGAATATAGAATCATTTGTTTTCAAATGGCCTTCTTGCAGTTCAGTGATCTGTGTTAAACAAGCCAGTGGCTGAAATTCAATTCCTGCAGCACAATTGCTCCACAAAAAGTAAAACTGTCATCAATTTCATTGGAGGGATTAGGCATATATTTACAGCCAGTGTTAGCACTGAGATATCTTTCTGTTAAGCAACTTGCAATGCTATTTCCTCTTTGTATTACTCTTTCAATACGTGGAGTACTACAGCCATGAATATTGCCAACCTGTCAACCTACAAAAGCATCACATTAGCTTTTTAGTTATTACATGTCAGATATTAATTATCAGACAGTACCTGATCAACATTGGTATGCACAAAACCAAGAGAGAACATAAAGAATGCCATCAGGCTCATTGCTGTGTTTTTATTAACAAAACTACTTTTAGCATTATCCCTCTATTCCAAAGACAACCCAGGTCCCTCCTTCAGAGCCAGCTATAAGTCTTCAGGGGTGTTGTAACTGCTGCACCCCTTGCTGGAGTTTCCACAGGCTGTACCTCTGGCATAGCCAAGGTTTACAGTCTTTTTTATGACCCTGGGCCCTAAGGACACTACTGGAGTGGTTCAGTCATCTCACCAGTTTTTTGATATCGCTGTCTTCATGCATTTGGCTGCCTAGCTAGCTGCCACTCCGGAAGAGTGTGGGGTCTCCTGCAAGGCCACACCTTATCTGTCAGCTCCCTGTGGATTTCTTGGATACCTTAGACATTTAGAAAAGCATTCAAAATAACCACTTTGAGTAGTAGAATCTCATCTTATCTGACTCTTCGTTATCATTTGAAGTGTTTGAAAAAGTGATTTTTAGTTGGTGCTTTCTTTGTTATCTCTCTGCTTTTATGTTAATCTTGAAGTGAGTTTTTTGCTGTGGGGTTCAGCTTGGTTTTGGTTTCTAAACAGCAAACAAAACCTCCTGAAAGCTGTGATAAAAAGGGATGGATACTGTGCTGGCATTATAATGTCAGAATTCCAGACATAATCACTGTCTACATTTTTCTTTCTGCTTAGTTTTAAGTTAGCTGGTCTGTACACTTCCTGAATGCTTGTGTTACGTAATCTAGGAATGTACCAACAGTTCAAAGTTTATTTGGCTTCAGTGATGAATTATATATCTTGGAGGCAATTTATCATATATGGGCTTAAAGATGTCTAGGTTTTTTTGTTGACAGGATACAAAGCATAAAACATGCAATGAAAAATTGCTTCAATTTGACTTTTGAACTATTCTGTCAAAATACTTTATCACTCAGGTATTGGGACTAGCTTTGCTGTGAATTAGCCCCTCCTTTCTCTCTTCTCCATCTTGAAGTCTCATAATGTGAAAGGGTGAATGTTTACATTCGCATTAGTCATCATCGAAGAAAGGATCAAAAGCTTAATATAATATACAGTGTGAGATCCATCAGGGTGCCAAGTGCTGTTTTAGGAATGTTAAAAGGAAATAATTTTCAATTGCTTAAGTGCAGGATAGAAGCAATTCAATAACTAAATAACACTAGGTAGCTGAAAGCACATTTGACTTGTGTTCTTGCCAGTTACTCAACTTAGTGGTTGTGTTTGACAGACACAAAATCATGTATATATCACTCATTAATATACATATCTATGTAACATGAGTTGGTTTTTTTGGGTTTTTTTTCTTTTTTTTCTGATGATTCAAAGTGCAATTAACATAAGTAACACAGGCATTTTATTTTTCATACTTCTGTGAATATAATTGAAAGTCAGATATTGCAAACTATATTGTCCAAGGCCCAATTGTTTTAAATTTCTTTCTCAGTTATGGTACTGCAAACTAAATACTGATAAACTGCTGAATATAAAATCTTCTTGGTTTTATAGCAGAATTACAAAAAAAGTACTTGAGTTACTAGGGTTGGAGGAATACAACAGGAGTGTAACAAGGCCTTCTGAGAATATCTGCATTCTGTGATTCCAATTTTTAGGAACTTTGAAGAACCCAGGAAGAGTGTAATAAGTTCACTGTGTGTAAAAGTCTAGGAGATCCAAATCTATAATAATTGTCGTTGCAGAATTCTCATTGAAGTCAGTCTAGTTTGGAACTCTTATCAAAAGCAAAATTAAGCCTCAGTTCCTCTCTGTTTTCTACTCTATAGTTCCTTTTTCCTTATTCAACACAAGTACAAGTATTAAATTTAGACATTTTAAGGGAAAGGCAAGTTAAAAGGTTTAGCTCCTGCAGAGGTTTGTTACATGCAAATATCATTATATTTGAATATCAGGATCCTTATTTAGCAGTCTAGAAACAGAGGAGCTGTTCAGAATGCTTACTACAAACTGAAGCATTATGAGTGCTGCAGGATGACAGCGTAAGGGAGCACACATTCATACCACTTGTTAACAAGGACTGCCTGTCCCTAGGACTTAAGCTGGTCAGTGAAGAGAATCAGTCCCAATGTCAGCAAAGCAGATTTTTCTAACATAATTGCTTTTATGTAAAGCAAAATATTTTAATGTGATTAAAATTACGGGGATGCTACACAACTCCAGCGTAACTTTCCTCAAATTGAAGGCAGTGTCTTAGAAACCCACTGCCCCCAGTGCTGTAGCATACCATTACATTACATCAAGAGGACATGTATTGATGATAACTTGTGCAGTAACCTGGAAAAGACAGGATATTGAGACTTTTTGTGGAAGGTCTGTAAATAAAATGCTTCATGAATTGAATAGTATTACTTTTTATCACCCTGTTAACTTGTTTGGCTATAGTGTTTGTTCCTTGCTTACTGTGGGATGCCGCACAACCTTCTTGTATTAAGGATTTGTCATCTTTTCCTCTTCTGGGAGGAGGAATTTTTTTACTGATTTTTTTAAAGCTTCTCAGGAAGGCTGAGTTTACACCAGTAAAATAAAAAGGACTCAGACATGGCCTTAGCAATGACACACAATTGTCCCCACTTTTGAGTATTAGCACAGGCCGTGGCATATTTTTGGCCCATGCAGACTATGATTTTCCAGATTAACACATGGGCAGGTTTGGGGCTATCTGTTAGAACTGATCCTAATAGGCAATTTGAATGCTCTCCCCTGTCTGGGGAGGGAAAGAAAACGTAAGCATGATGTATGTATATGAGCTGTATGGGTATGGGCACACCATGTCAGTTGGCCCCAGAAACACTTCCTAGACCATATTAATAACTAGAATAAATTTAAATTTTCAGCACCATGTTACACAGTATAAAGTATTATTTGTATTATATTGAAAATTAAAAGCAGTTGTTGCATAATCTGTGATAAATTTCCATGTCAGCATTTTATTAATGTTTGCATAGTAATTCTTTATTTAAAATCAGTTATAATAAAAGATAACGAATAAAAAGAACTACAGCTGCACCAGTGGTATTATTCCTGCAAGTAAGCTATGCAATTATTTAGTCTCCTTGTTCTCTTAGGAGTTTGTTTGCAAACAGATGCTGATTTCTATGAATATATACACAATACATTTACTGCACACAATACATTTACTGCACACAATACATTTACTGACTAGGTGAAGCCAAGTATGATTTATGTCTTCACTAGTGTGGTGTGCATTAGCACATAAAAATATGAGTAGTGGTTTGTATTAAAAATTATCAAGGATATATTACAACAAAAAGAATCTCTGCATTGAAGAGCAGTGTCATTGTAGCAATGGTTTACTGCCCTTATGTTGTTCAACAGTATGCTGATACAAATGCAAATGCACTGATGTGTGTTATGAAAGCCGTGTCCTTCTACCCTTCAGTTAAACCTGTGATCCTGTTTCCAGTTTATAGAGATAAATTTGTGGTATCACTAATTTCAGAGTCTAGGGGTGGAATTTAAAATCTTACTCTAGAAGGAATAAACTGAAAGAGATGTTCTGTATGTATCCTTTTGCAATACTCTATTCTTTAGTAGTCATGAAATGTTAAATTGAATTTAAAATGTGCGGGGTTGAACTCTAAAGCAGGAATTGAGCATGAAAGGATGAAAGTTTCTAATTTTTACTTGATAGAAGTGATATTTGGTGCCTCATTTGCTAAGGAGCTAATGTGCTGCTCTGCATTTCCATCTTCAGTTAAAGTATTGATGACCATTAAAAAAAATATTTTCTGATTCAGCTCTCCTAATTTCAATCCACTAATTGGGATAAATCAAAAGAGGGAGACTTTTTTTCATAGGACAGCTCAACCAAAGGGCATGCTTAATAAACCTGTTTATGTTGGATCTCCCCATTCTGAAAATATCGGAGAACATGGAATAGAAACCAACAAAATTATGTATGATTTGGTAGTAGGAATATCCTTCTAATTCTATGGATACATTTAAAAAGTGATGTAAAAGTGAAATGTCTATTATATTCTGTAATGGAGGAATCCTTATTCCAGCAAGTTCTAAGTAGCACGCTATTACATAATTTTATTTGCCCTGTAAACAATAGTTATCCTTGTATTACTTTCTCAATATTGCAAATCATTTTCTGGGAGGGTTTTATAAAGTTGGAAAGTTTACAGGAAGGATTTCCTCCAGCCAATGTATCTAGCAAGAGAATCACTGTTTTCGGTGCCTGGATTTCATCATTTACACTTAAACTGATAAGCAACTTCAGTAGGGCTTTAGGACCTAGGGGATTAACTGTGACTAGAAACGCGCCTCTTCTTGCTTAGGTTTTTGTTTACTTTTCTATAAGGCTTGTTAAGGAGCTTGAATGCACACTAATCCTTCAGTATCTACTTTTGACAATTCCTGTCACGTAATTAGAAGGATGAATATAATAAGTGGTGTCACTGGCACCTCCCATGAATTACAATCTGTTCCTCCTCTGCTACTCTGAAAGAAAAATCCTGAAAAACTTAAATGAATTCATACTAAGGAAGTTAAATGCTTTATAACCTGAATCAATTTTCCTGTTTCAGGCACGAAGTGGTTCCCATTATTTTTCTGGTTTGATAAGATTCATAAATGTATGTACTTTTAATGAGACTGCAAACAAATTTGAGAATTGGAGATTGTGACTTTAAAAAATATCATTTAGCCAGTCTTTGCTAACCAGAAGTTGTCATATAATCTTGTCCTTCCTTGTGCTATGTAGTACACTATAGCAAACATTTAACAATATATACTTGACTTGAAGAAATTCATGTTTTGTACAGACAGTTTTAGGGCCCTAGTAATCAAGAAACTGCACAAATTGCATGATGGAACTATAGAACAATTGCCTTTACAGCTAGTCTTGTTTTGTTGAAACTATGGCTGCTGCAGTTTCATAGATGTAATGGCATATATGACAGCAACATGCCACACTTCAGTAAATATTCTCTGTATAAAACTGAGTAACAGATAAGTTACTTGACCTATCAAGTAAATACAGAAAAAACACATACAGTATAAAGGAGTTGCAAAGTATTTATAAAAATATGCACAGGCCATCACCTGTGCCTCACAAGTTACACAGCAAATCATAAAGGCTGTTGACAAATGTACTTAATCTACCAGAGTATGAAAAAATGCAAAATTCATTCATTAGCAGATCCTAAGAGCAATTGACAGTTGTCCTTCTCTAAGTGATACTTCTGCCATTTCTTTCTGAGAGAACTGAAAGAATGTTCATAGCTAATCACATGTTTTATCCATAGATCTCTTTTCCAGAATAAATGTGTTGGTTATTTAGGGGATTTACCTTGTGTCCATGGTGCTGCTCATACCCATCTTTTTTTTTCTAGTCTGAGTGAAGTATGAAAGCAAATGATTAATACTTACAATGACTTCAGGCCTTAGTAAGATACTATTAGGAGAATTAAGATTTTGGTGATGGGAGGTGAGAGCTGGTCCAAGGACCTGTAAGAATTATGTACCTATCTTGTATCAAGGGTTCATTTCCCTTTTTTCTGTGGATTTTTATATTTTATTCTTTACTTTCTGGCATGTGTACCTCCAATTTTCTTGCTTTGGATAATTAACAGTGGAGTACAACTTTGGAAAGATAGTCATGAGCTTACCAGTTCTTACATCACACTTACTTAGTTGCCTTCTATAAACATCTCACCTTGTAGTGGAAGTTTGTCTTCCCCAGCAAAGAAAATGTCAACATTCTCCATACATTCTTTACTACCATTCCCAGATTCTGCAATAAGCATGGAAAATGCATCATCAGTATCTTTTCTGTGTTCTCAGCAGCTCACCAAATCTTTTTGTGCAAGCCTCACCATTCTGTGTGCACTAAAATTGTGAAAAATAAACAGATAAACAGGTGTCTGTACTTTCAGGGGAAAAAAAACCCCAGCAGAAATGGTATTCTTTAATAAGGAATTAAGTTCTCATTTTTAATAGGACAAATGATGCATACTAACCTGAAATATGTGACGACCAGGTAACAACTAACCCTGTCAATCTGAGAGGAATATGTGGTGCATTTTAAAGCACAGCAAAAACTCTTACGCATCATCCATCAAAAGTTACTTCTAATTTATTCAGTAGGATGCCATGGTTAATAAAAACCAAATTATTTTTTAATATCGTACAGCTTTGAGAAGTGCCTAAAGCCTCAGCAGAGATACTCGCCTGATAATACAAAGTTCATGGTTTATTCAACCACAGCAGCTGTTGTAAACCCTATCTTGTCATTTATTTTCCAGCTCTTGAAAAAGATTTATAATCTGATTTTAAATGCAACACATATTTAGCCCTCAGATCTGTAGCAAAAACAGTCACAGTGACACCTTACTAGACCCAGAAAAAGAAGGGGGAAAATGTCTTCATGGTAATAAAGAAACAAAGTGAAAATAACTGGATTTTATTTTTTCTTTTTAATTTTTAAATATGTCTTCTAAAATCTTCAGTAAAAAAAAAAGAGGGAAAAAAATCCTCATGTCTTCCTTTTTCTCTAGTTAGAATTACTTTTTTTGGCAGTCTGGGGCAGGCAAATAACATCAGAAAAGTCTAGACCATGCAGTGATGCAATTATGCTTCTCATCATTCAATCGGATTGAATAAGGATACCCTTTTCTCTAAATGGCATGGTTCTAAATTTTTAAGTTTTAGAAGCTGCCACCAGATTGTGCCTTTTGTCTAAAAGATCCACACCTCAATTACTACCAATCTATCTCTTGTTTTCTGAGAATTATATGCCATTTCCTGATGTTTTCCCAGGTGCAACCATTCCACAAATATATGAGGCAAATCCATGTCCATAACTCCATACTTAAGCTGCTTTTTGAACTATTTCTAGAGGTTTTCTGCCACTGTAACAGTTTCCTTGCTGTTAACAAGCCAGGTTTGTGTTATTGTTGAATATCTGACTCCAACCTAAATCCATCTGGTTCCTGCATATATATGAGAGTTCCACTTCTGCTATAGAATCAGTTTCATAGTGGCTTCTCCAGGATTTAAAGCATATTGAGATATTACCAAAATGGTTTATTTTACTTGTTGCTGTAAAGTGCTGAACAATATGTTTAACAAGGATTTTCTCTGTCCCTTTAAGCGACCGAGAGATGTGTTCAAAATCGCAATGATTTGGAATGCATACTGGCATTCATTAGAAAAAACAGAGGAGGATTTTAAATAGATATTTTAAATAGATGTTTTTCATCTTCTCTGATGCTTTTGGAAAATTTTAAAGGTGCTTTAAGGAGTAAAGAAACATCCTCTAAGACCGTTTTAAGAGGGCAGCCTTTCTTAATCTATAAGGAAAGATTTAGTTGGAGAACAAAGATGCCTATCTGAAATAATAAATGTTTGTGCATGACTAATGTTATAGGTCAAATTTGGAACCAGCAAAACAAGTAGTATACTATGAGCAGTCATTACAGTACTTATGCATATCCATCACTGTGTACTGCATGATGCATAATTTATCATCCTTGAAGTCTTGGCACTATGGTTTTAAAAGACCAGACACACCAATTTAAAAATAATAACTTTTATATATTTATCGACTGATTATTGCACTAAAACATTAGGTTGAGTCTAAGTACATGAAAAGGCTAACAGGCAGAAAGAAGCTCCTTTTTACAGGAAGCAGTATGTCCAACGTGTAGGAACAGCAGTGCTCTTTACAGATTGCTCTTCATGTAGAAGCCTCTGTCCCAGTGACACCTCAGCAGGCTGGTCCTCAGCTCCTCAGAGCCCTGCTCTGCCCATCCACCCACAGCCCATGTCCCAGCCTGGCCTTAGCCTCGCCCTGTCCCCACGGAGGTGACCAAAGCCCAGGGCTGGGACTGCCCCCGTGCCCCTTGGCTGCGCTGCTCCTGGCTGAGGTGGTGGGACAGGTCCTGGCTGCCAGCCTCTGCCCTAATACCCCATTGGGACCCCTCACTGCTTCCACCACTCAGCAAGCAGCCAGCACAAAAGGTGCCTGACAGAATAAGAATTACCCTGACAGAGGGTAATCTCTGTTTTAGACTACAGATTGTAATTAGAGGATTCATAAACCTGCAAAACAGAGCTAAGTAAGTACGGAATTTTTATGTTTGTATTTAAAAATATAAATGTCTAGAAAATCATTATATCAAAACTTCCCCAAAACATGCTTTTTGCTAATGTAACTAGATACACTACTATAGAAAAGCTGCATGAATACTGACAGTAACTGTCAAATTTAGCTTGGATTCAGTAACAAAAGACATGCATAAAATAAAAGTATTTTTGAAAAGAATAAGAACATTCTTAAATATCCTTTCCATGTCTACCACAAGCTAAAAATGTATCATTTTCATCTCTGTCCCTAATCACTCACTCTAAGGCAAACCTCAGATCCATCCTTGCAAGTGGCTCACCTCCTTCCTCAGGCTAACAAAAAGTTGGTACACACCAAAACTTACTCTTTGAATATGCACAGTCACACTTCTGCATCTTCCTGTGCATCTCTAAAAGTGCTGTGGTTTAATTAATACTCATTATTTGAGCGTTTGGCTTCTGCGGAGCAGCCGCTCAATAAACAAATAAGTTACTGGGTTTTGTATTAATTTTCAAGAGTCAGAGGTTCAGTAGGTTGAAAGAGTAACACACAGCATACATAATAATTGCTCACTATGATTCTGAATTGGATACTTGCATTGAAGCTTTAAAAAAGTTATTTAAGGCATCTAGGTAAATTGCCGACTTTCCCAAGTCACTGGAGATTCTAGTTATGTTGCAGTACTATGAAAATCAGATCACAACTTAGGAGCTCAGGTATGAATATACAAGCGAAAATCATAGATTGCACTCACAAAAAACTACTGTCGCCTTCCTTCACTGTTTTAAAATTAGAAATATTTTCAGAAAGTTATTGAACTATTTTATCAACCATGACCAAATTAGACAATTTGGTGCTGGCTCCTCAGGTTATTCAATGGGTGAAGTTATGACCATTTTAGTTACAGTATTTTCTTCAGCCTATTAACAAATGTAAATCAAAGTTGCTGATTAAAATAAATATGTAACACCATAGATTGTCTTTCATTCATTGGCTTCAGCTACTTCACAAATATTTGTTGTCAAATTACTTTTTTATCCTGATTTGGACAAATTAAGCAGATTTACTGTCTGTCTATATGAAGCAGTTTTTCTTGTGTCTAGAAATTCTTACAATTCTTTTCTGAACCTACATATATTTTCAGTATTTTTCACTTGTGCAGCCAGAATACGTTCACCAGGAGCAGAGAAAGCGACAATGGCACCTTCTTAGTGGTTTTTTCCTCCAATATTATGTTTGCACATTTATATGTTACTTAAAGCACCTGAATAAGAACTTTCTGAAGTAATTATTGACAATGTTCACAACCCAACAGAGTTTTCTATTTTGCAAACGTGATCGTCATGCTTATTAGATCTTGCAGATCAATTTCTATGTTAAATCTTACCTTTAGAAGGTTAGATTAAGTAAGCATAATGCTTCTAGCTTTCCTCTGAACCTCTGAATGAAAACAACAGAGGAGTCACAGGGAATTAGGATGTGCTATCTATGTAGACAGCAAGAAGTAGTACACTTCTTTCTGTATGAAATAATTTAAATATGATACTTGGCTTCTACGGGAGATATTAATAAAACCTGTTCCAAAAATCACTTTGGCAAAGATTAGTCAGTATTAGGGTTCTAACACTAGGATTATAATGTGTGCAACACAGGATTAAAATTCTAATAATCTCAGTCCTTCAATTGACGATGTGTGGAAGCCTACTACCTCCGGTAGATTTCATTATATGCACAGTATCAGGACCTGAAATGTTAAAGTTAGCTGGAGCCATAATCAGTTGATGCTTCAGAGATGCAGTTACTCCCCAGATCCCTAAGTGTCAAAGAGTCTGTGTTTCACAGGTTTCTTATTCTCTTTCCTTCTGTACAGAATAATGAGGGAAGTAACAATGAAATCAGCCACACTCTTCAGTGAAAAAGAAAGATGCACTTTCTGATGGATTCTGCTCTTATCATCTTCCCAAAACAATTGTGGCCTTAGATGTTCTCCAATTTTGAAATCATTATCGAAGCTTAGGGCATGTAAGTATTAGTTCTTACCTCTTGCTTGTCCAGTTTTGATTATATGACAGTATCATACAAGACATCTTTTCCAGTGTCTTAATCAGCACACACATATAGCTGATTTCAGTGCTGTCTTTCAGTTTTTTTCTCAGGAGAGCTATTCTGCATTTTTCACACTTTTTCCTAAGGCATTCTGTATTGTTCTTCTATTGTATACGTTATCTCCCTCATTATCTGATAAGTATTTTTTATATACATTTTATGTCACTTTTCTTCCTGTAAACTTTTTTTTAATTTTTTATTACCAAGTAACATGTTTGTGTGCTAGATCCTAACTCTTTTTTTCCCTTCCTCTGAGGCCATTGATTCACTATGGTTGTTTTTTGGCTGAGTTTTTGTGTTTGTTGGTTGGGGGGTTTTGGGTGGGCAGGGGAAGAGAGAATTTTTTTCAAAATTATCAGTTCCTGGCTGGAAGTGATTAGTAAATGCAAAAGAGAAAATCAAACTTAAGTCAGATTTTACATATCTACTATATTTTCCCCGGATGTATAGATGTATTTTTGCTGTATTGCTTTAAAAGAATGAATCTCCATGTCATGTTCCATGTTAATCAGTATATAATTCCATTTCTGTCCTCACTAATTCTCACCATCTTTTTTCAGGATTGCTCTGCTTCATGAATATCGCAGGATAATTTTCCCTATTTTAAAATTCTTTATTGTTATCGCAGGTTTTCTTACTATTCAGCTTTTGATGTCCATGAATCCCACAAACTCTGAGGACCTAGGGGGCCCCCAGAATAAGGCCGTAAATTTACTGAGTTTAGGCCCACTTTTATAGCCAGTGGAGGGGGAAACAGGGAGAGAGAACTAAGACCAGTCCTGTTCATTTAAAACTGAAGAGCCTATGTGTGTCTGTGCCTCTTTCTGCTGGCTGTGTGTGGTGAGCTGGCCTTGGCTGGATTCCAGGTGCCCACCAAGCCTCCTGTCACTCCCCCTACTCAACTGACAGGGAGACAAAAGTACAATTAAAGGCTCGTGGGTTGAGATAGTGACAGAGAATCATTCACCAACTACTGTCATGGGCAAAGCATTCTCAAGTCAGGGAAATTAATGTAATTTTATTCCCATCAAATCAGAGTATGGTAATGAGAAATAAAACCCAATCTTAAAAACATCTTCCCCCCACTCCTCTCTTCTTCCCAGGCTCACCTCGCTCCCAGTTTTTCTTATCTTCTCCCTCCGAGCAGCACAGGGGATGGGAATGGGGGCTGTGGTCAGTCCATCACACATTGTCTCTGCTGCTCCTTCCTCCTCACACTCCTCCCCTGCCCCTGTGTGGGGTGCCTCCCACAGGAGAGAGCCCTCCATGAACTTCTCCAACATGAGGCCATCCCAGAGGCTGCAGTTCTTCAGGAACTGCTCCAGCGTCAGTCCTTTCCATAGCATGCGGTCCATCAGGAACAGACTGCTCTAGTATGGGTCCCTCCCAGAGTCACAGGTCCTACCAGCAAACCTGCTCAAGCCTGGGCTCTCCATGGGGTCACAGCTCCACCTGCTCCAGTGTGGGGTCCTCCATGGGCTGCAGATGGATGGGTATCTGCTCCACCACTAACCTCCATGGGCTGCAGGGGGACAGCCTGCCTCAACGTGGTCTTCACTACAGCCTGCAGGGAACTCTGTTCTGGCACATCTGGAGCACCTCCTCCTCATCCTTCTTCACTGACTTTGGTGTCTGCAGAGTTTTTCCTCTCACATATTCTCACTCCTCTCTCCCTTCTGGCTGCCGTTGCACAGTAGTTTTTACGCTTTCTTAAATATGTAATCACAGAGGTGTTACCACCATCGCCGATGGGCTCAGCTTTTGCCAGCGGTGGGTCCGTCTTGGAGCCAGCTGTCATTGGCTCTGTCAGACATAGGGGAGTCTTCTGGCATCTTCTTACAGAAGCTGCCCTGTAACCCCTGCCACTACCAAAACCTTGCCATGCAAACCCAATACACTATGGAGGAAAACCACACAGCTTAACTAGAATGTCAGGTTACATACATAATTTAAATGCCTGAATTTAGATAGGCTAAAGGCTAGTCAACACAATTACTTCTACATGAAAATTACACTGATAATAGAATTGCGAGTGGTAAAGCCAAAGAATATCAATATTTACTTCAAGATTTCATTAAAGAAAAAAAATTATTTCTCTTGCATAGAAATTCACTTTTCAGTCACTTTTATCAAAACATACCATTAGAATCATGATTCTCATAACCTTATCATTAAAACCTTCCTTGATCTTCTGCAATAAAAAATCTTAAATGCCATTAGAAAGTAGTATTTATAGTGAAATGTACACATATTACATTACTATGCCTGGGTACTGTTCCAGAAATATAGGCCATGTAGGCAGGATCTATCCACAGTTATAATTATAAATGTGAGAGAGAGAACCAGTCAGGTTCTTTACCACAAGCAGATTACTATTTTTTCCCCTTTATAGTCAGTGTAAAGCAGCTGGCTGACTTCCTTTCCTTTTAGATTGGTTGCTGTCATACAATATCTGTTATCTTTATGCTGTACACAGTTTCATAATGTTACCATGTAATATAGTCCATTTTAGCTTTGCAAGCCATATTGTTTTCTTTCACTGTAATTTTATGCCAAGAGGGAAAGAGTCATTTAAAACTTACAGTCACTGAAGAGGCTGGTGTATAGGTAACTAATAAACAAACTTGGATTCTCCTTGGGCTCTCTGTTATAAGTGAAGTAAATTAGGTTCAGTGATCGGTCATCTGTAATATAGGGTCAACTGTTGTTTGAGACCCCCTTTAGAAGACTCTGAGATACCTGTAAGGATCATGCACGATGCTAATTAACATAGCTGTTGAATGAATATGTATGATTTTCCAACAAATGTAATCCATAAACATATTGTGGGACTATATAATTTTGTTTGATTGAAACATACTGCATGTATGTTAGGTGGAATGATCCCCATGCATCCAGCACTGCAATAAGAATGCCTGATTCCTAATGGTACATTGGTGTTGCGTTTTCTATTCCGATTTTGGTAACAACAACTTTGGTGAGGTTAAGGCTAGATAACACATGTAGAAATGAGAACAAAAGTAGACATAAAGATGTAAAAGCCTTTCCTAGGATATTAGGGGTGGGAGAGAGATTTATTTTTTTTGTTGATCATTGAGTCCTTAAAGACAATGGTGATTTCAGTATTTAATTATTCATTTCATTTTAAAAAGCAAACAAACACTGACTCAGCAAGAAAGAAAAGTCCCCCTGCAGCTTTTCCAATTATTTGATACAATAATTTTACCATGACCCCTAATGATTCTAATTTCAGTCTTTTAAATATCTACCAAATAAAAAATGACATGTGGTGCCCAGGAAGAACAGGAGAAACAAGTTCCTTTCTGTTGCCAAAGAGAACTGTACCCTGAAAGTTTCAATTTTCATTCTAATCTTTTTTAACTAGAACAGCTGAAAAAACCCCTATATTCCAGTTTCATATTATACAAACACAATTCTGATAAGCCAAAAGATAATTTTACATTATTTCAAGCACTCAACAGAAAAACATAAACATGCAAGTTAATAATTATGACCTAAGGCCAGAACGGCACAACACAGGGCCCAAACAAAACCCAGGATCAAATGCTGCATGATGCAGATACGATGAATCTCTTCTAGACTGCATTAGCCCTGTAAGCAAGTGGGTGAGCCACACTGAATCCGTCAGTTTTTGGTCGTTAAAGTCAGAGTTGCCTCAAGTCATATCCAAGTTCCTTCTTCCTTAGGAAATCCAATTAATTTAATACTAAATGGCTAACAAGCTGACCAAGTGTTCCTGTCTGTTTTTATTATATTGAATGGAGCATCAATGACTTTCACAAAAGTTAAAAAATACTTACTGTGAGTAGCAAGTGAGAGAGAGGGTATGCACTCTTCCAGATGAGATGCAAAAGCAAAATACTTGATATTAGTAAATTTAATTCCTTCAGACTTTGTGAATACAATTTAGTTCCAGATTATAGGCATCTTAAAATTGGGTTATGACCAATAGTCAGCTAAATACATCTTTAGATTTCATTCACTAGGTTGACTAGGGACTTGATGTACTTCCATTCACATGAGCATTTAGTGCCTGTTCATATACTCTGGGGAGCAAAAGACACATATGTACAGCTGGCAGATGCAACACAGATACAAAAGTCTGGAAAGTATCCTACTTTGGAACTGAATCCTGTTCTGGGCATCTACAGTCTGAAGTTGATCTGAAACCCTTAGTGCTTGTTCCATTTGCATAAACATAGGCATCTAGATTAATTTCATACATCTAAGGTATCCAAGACATCCACACAAGGCTGACAGGTACGCTTTGACCTAAGGGAGTGCAAAGCCTTTCTGGGCAAGCAGAGAAGCAGGGGTGAGTGGCACCAGGCACATGATTACATCCATTGGCAAAATGAGATCTTATGAAAGTGCCATGGGAACATTGCTAATAACAGCTGGCAGGATTCACCTGAATTTTAGGCAGCTTAAATTCAGTCAATGAATATTATACCAGGTAACTGTCATAGATTCTGGAACATTTTCTATAGCAATGGCATTGTGCTAATTGAATTCTAATTCACTAAACTACAACCTATATGCCTCAAAAATCTCTGGGTGTTCTATTCAATACAACTGTTTTTCAGTTCCTTGCCTGAAGTGTTTATTTATCTGCATACCTTACTTAGCTGCAGATATCACATTACTGTAGATGAATTTCAGTAATTGACTACATTATTTCTATATAGCCTTTATATCTCAAAGGGATGCTGTGAAACATAATTAATGTGTTTGAAATATTTGGAAAAAATCAAATGGAAACCAATAGAGAAAACTAGAAAAAAATTAAAAACCAGTTGAGAAAAATAGGTGGAACAGGTATAAGACTGGCATAAGTACAAATAGTCTTACCATATAACTGTAACAAATGTCCAAACAGACACCTGTGAAATAAGAAGTTTTTTTTCATTCCTTTTGGATTAAATGCAGAAAAGACATTCTTAATTAAAATGATGGTGTCCATAGTAAGCTTTCCATGCTTTCCATCGGTGTAACTAAACTGGTTTAAAAACCACTACACAGAAACCAGTATAAATTTCATTTGCAACAAAGGTCCCTGGTATAACACTTCTGAATTGCAGTGTTACATTCTTTCCCAGCTTCTCCTCAACAATAACAAATAAAAAACCCTCTCAATAATAGCAAAGAATCACAGAATCATTTTTAAAATTCAAATTTAATTTATCGGATTTGAAGTTCAGTGGTATTTAATACAAATGGAAGAGTTTGGCATTACTTAGGCAAATAAGATGTCAAAATCAATAGAAAACAGTGAGTGGTGAGGGATATATGTGCATAATTAGACATCCTCACTTCCTTGTGAGGTTTCAGAATATGTAAGGCTGTAAGAATAAGGACAAAGGGAGACAGAAGCATTACTGTAATAAATTAAAGTATTTCCCTGACTATTCAAATGACAGTAAGGAATCCTTTCCCTTGTAATCCTTTGGATTTCAGAAGCCTATGGAATACTGAGGATAAGTTAATACAGAACACCAAAAGGACTCAAATATAGCATAGTACAGTGAAAAACACAAGGTGTAAAAAGAGGTGAACTCTTAGCTTGATGGTCTATATCCAACCCTTTTTCACTGTGGCCTGCCTTCTCTGTAAAACTGACTCTCCTTGTTGGTGTGTTCTTCCCTAATGCCGGTACGAGTTTTCTCTCCTCACTTAGATTTTGTTCTGCACTCATTCTACCCAGGCTTTCTGCCTAGTCTATACCACACAGTTTCTTAAGGGTTTTGCTCTAATACCTAGATTTATTTCCATGGATTCTTCTCTTTCTGTTGATCTCTGCAGAGAGACTGCTGTCATGCAGAACAAGTGGAAATAGCAGGAGGAAATAATAGGAAATTTCACAGGAAAAAATGAAACTGTCTCCTGTAACGTGATCTAATCCTGCTCTCTGTAGCCTCAGTCTATATAGAAAGAAGAAAAAAATCTTACTGCTGCAAAATATCCAAGGGAAAATCAAGCACAACTTACACTTGATTATGTAACTCCTTTCATTAAGAATCTCATGTACATTATGTATTCTAATTTAAGTGTATATTTGCAAATAAATTAATCAACACAGAAGAAAATTTTAAGGAGTAGAAAATAAAACTTGCACTACCATGAAGCCATGAGTAACACCAAGTATTTCCAAGACTCCATATCTCTGTGTTTAAAATATACGTAAAAGGTTTAGGTTTTTATATTTTTAAAAAACCCAAACCCTCACTGATTTGAACTACATGATGCTCTCAAAAGGAAATTTACTTTTCAGTAATTATCTTGGAAGTATTTCATTATAATTGGCAAAGTTATTGCTAGAGTGTTGTATCTTGCTCCAAGACAACTTCTTTAACAGTCATCTTAAAAGTAGGTTTCCATGGCTCCCATTTCCCCAAAATAAAAGCAGCTAGTCAAATAGCATTCAAAGAGCACTCTGTCTCAAAGCTAATTGCTAACATGGAAAATTGCTTTGAATAGTTCTAAGCTTCATACTGTCAATCAGTTCACAAGTTTTCTCACATTTAAGTTTATATTTATTGCTTTTTTTTTCTGTAGGCTTAACACCAAATGTCAAGAAAAATCAATGGGACAAAATCAACTTGAAAATATAGATAGACAATTTCCAGTGCAGTAAAAAGTAGTCATGTATGCATACCTGAGAGCAGAATTTGGGTCACTGAAAAAACCACCAACATTATGAATTTGTACAGACAATAGAAAGTAAAGCAGAAGCTTTCATTCCTTTTCCATATTCCACTCATTAAGGTAATATTTTTAATAAGAGTACAGAACTGTGATGAAATTAACATTTTCAGTAAATACTGTATTGTTCTATGCTTTTCAAAGCATGTTTGTTGCTGGTATGTGCTATAGATATAGACAACCTAAACATTCGATCTGAAACAGTAAAGTAATTCTATTATTCTTATGGCTAAGTACTCAGGTGTCAAGAAGTGCAGTCTGTTTATTGTGCCACTGATTTCATATGAAAATGGTTGAAATGGAAGAGTGCATTGGCAGGTGTAATTATACAGGATTGATGAGGGAATTAGAGAGGAAAGTAAGGACCATTCAACTGCATTTAGAACATAGAACATTGCCTGTGAAGCTGGCCAGAATGGCTTAGATGAAAAAGTTGTCTGCTATGTATTATTTCTTCATAAAATAGATGAATTCTGCTATGACATGGAATTTATTACTCCCAGACACAGACTATACAAAGAAAATAGGATTATTTTAAAATGTGCTTTAATTTCTGTAGGAGTCTCTGACATTTCATCTACCTGTTCCTTACATTCTGCAATATTTAAGTGCAGATCTGTTTACAAACCTTTGGTGTACTTTTCCATACATTATTCTCCTGCTCTATAATTAACCTTTTGTTTAGCAATAGCAATTATAATTAAATTAGCATGCTGAACTATATAATATTTCATGCTAAGCCTGCAACTGTTGACTTAATTTCAGTTTTAATATAGCCAAGGTACTGAAATAGATTTTCCCCCATATCATCTTATTAAAATAATTATAAGCGTCTTTTAAAAAGTACAATCTTAATGAACTTAAATTAAATTTTAATTTGAACAACTGATTTTGTCATTAATATTACAGATGTTGAGGCTCACCATGAAACATCAAACATTTAAGGAATTAAATGAAACACGATTTTAATTAATTCCTACATACTGAGATGATATGCAACTGATTCTGCTTTAAAACATCTGTTAAATAAACTTTATTTTTTGTTTAATCCCTTATAATTTCTTGTTGTTCTTTATTTTTCCCTTGTAGCTTTCTTGACACTTACCTTTTTTCACAGAACTGTTCAAATGTCTGTTATTGTGTCCCATAAGTGTCCAGCAAGTTTATCTGCTAAATATTCTGTTCTGCTGCATTAGATAACGGTTCTTATTTCTTACAGGAGTCTTTAGTTCAAATCTGTTTTATTTTATATCATCTCAGCTGTCATTCACAACTTCTGTCCTCCAGAGTCACCTACTTCTACGTACATGTTTGTTCCCATTCCGATTTTGTGAATGCAATATCTGGTTTGAATGAGCCCATTAATTCATTTTCTTTTTTTTTCTTTTTTTTAATATAATTGTATATCCCACCCACAGGGTGACACTATAATCCTTTCAAGCATCAGTCTGGCTGTCACATAGCAGGAAACTAAGAAATATGCGGGCTTACTCTTAATTACTAATTATGTATTCCCAAAATGGAACCTTCTTCTGGTGTGTAATAATGTTGTCAGCTTTCCAATTCTCGAAGCCAATCCAAGTCATCCCACAGCTACCTACTTTGTTCTTCCTGTCATGATAAATTTCTTACATTTAAGCTTCTCGTTTAGCTGAACCTTCGCTGAGACCAATTCTTGCTTACTGACATGAAGCATGGAATTCATCTGACTAATAGCAAGAACACATTTTTGAGAGGGTGATTCATCGCATATTATGTAGAACTTGGAATAGGTTAGATGACTCATATTCTGTTTTCTCCCATCATACAAAGGGACACCACATGGTTACTTGAATTACTGAAAGTATTCCTGCTTTGGCTAATTCCCACAGTAAATTTATCTGCTGGCAAACTGTTTCCACTGTGGATAGGTTGACCACAGCCAGCAGCTGAGCACCCAGACAGCCACTTGCTCACTTCTCCCACACCTCCAGCAGGATGGGAGAGGGATAGGAACCTACCTGTTCACCATAGCCAAAACACCAACATATAACACTGTTTTAGGTCAGAAATCCAAAACACAGCGCCATGCTGGCTGCTCCAATGAAAGTTAACTTCACCTCAGCCAGACCCACTACACACAGCTATCGCCATAAAAAAACCCATAAAATGCTTTGGCCCTTATTTCCAGTCACAGTAGTTTAAACTGTAGTGAGGTTGAAGGAAAATATCCTACAACTAAATTTCTTTTTCTATGGAGAAAGCAAGGAATGGCTTTTGCCCTGTCTATTTCATGTTGTATGCCCTCTCCCTTACAGACCTTGCTTATGCCCTTCCTTCTACTAGCAAAAACTGGTTTTAAGCAAAGTAACTACTATTCTCATCTCCTCTACCCTTCCCTGCATCAAACGTCAAAGGCAGTAATGACCAGGCAGCTTTCATACTGAAAACCAAAGCAAACCTTTAGCACTTCAAATATAAACAGTCGTTACAGAGTTCTTTTTAACTGGGTATGTTTTCCATATCAACTAATCTATAAACCAGGTACAAAATTAAAATTGAGTTATAAATCTTAGAAATTAAAAGCATACATAACATCTGCCTATAGATGAAACTTTTCAGACTTGTACTTTCTCTATTCACTGTGCACTGTTCTCTGAAGGCACTTACTAAAGGATCTCTGCGCCAGAAACAAACACAGCGCTCTAAAATGATATTGTGCTCTACAGAAATTTTGCAGTAAAAATGTAGCCTACTTTGGGGATAGTAGTCTAATTGTATAAAACCAAACTGAGCTCTGTAATTCCCTTTTCTAGCTCTTCAAATCTTCAGTGGACTCAATGATCAGCCTAAAATAAACAAACCAAAAATGTCTTTTCAGTAGTTTTTCCATCTCTCTGCGAAAGTTTCCCATCTAACTTCTTGGAATATAAATTATCCCCACACACACACACCTTTTTTTCTTTAAGAGTTATTGGGCTATAATTGCGACATGGCCTTATTTTTAGACATCTAGTTGTCTAATGGAGTTTGTTTTGATACATCCAAACTAAACATTCAGGCTTTGTAGCCAGTGCATAAAAAGAGTGAATCAGTTAAGAAAGCAACAAGACCCTGCATGCTGCGAGACTCACCTAGATGGAATTCATCTGTTTATGCCCAAGCTATCCACACATTATAATCACTGGAGAGAAACAGTTATGTCCAGAGACTAATTCACCTGTCCTGTTGCAGCTTTTTGTCTTACGAGGAGATGAATCACCCCCTAAAGGTGACAGTTTCTCTCTTTTTAATATAAAGGTTGATGGGAATGACCAACTAGCTTTTAGACAGCGCATCAATACAAAAGACTCTCAGGCTTAAGAATAAACCTTACAGTATGTTCCAGAATTCACAGCTTTAAGAGCAGGAGAACAATTCATATCTCAATCACTTCTTCTAAAAGGTGACTTATTTCTTCTGAAATTTTGCAGGAGCAGCTAGAAGTAAGATTTTAATTCCATTCCTTATCCTTGCCTTTTCATTTATGTACACACACAAGCACACGTACATAGTGATCTTTGATTAAATATATAATCTACCATAAAAACAAGGGCTTGAACCTGGAAATCACACTCTAGTTGCTTCATGAAAATGCTTCATGAAAAGTAAAATAACGTTGCCAAGATGCATCACAATAGAATATATTATGATGTCATGGGGTGCTCTGCTGGATAAAGTAGGTTCAACCAATGATGGCTCAAACAGGAAATTGCACTCCAGGCTCTGCAATTTTACCTCCAAGTATTCCTTTAGCTGTGGCACATTTTGTACCAAACAGACGAGTAGCCCAGAACAAAGCACAAATCTGAATGTAAAAAAGACTGTGTTGGATGCTTCTTTATTTGTTCCTGTTACTGGAGTCTCCACTGGCCTTTTCACTGTCTCTCATCAAAAACCTGTTTTATTACCATCTGAGAACACAGAAAAGACTTGGCAGACAAGATATGCAAAGGAGCAGGCTGTAGATATTACAGTAGAAGGCGCACCTATCTGCAGTGTTAGAAGTAAAATGTTTCTGGCACACTGACATTCTGATATTAAAGATCTCTCTGTCTGTAACAATAAACATTTTCAGAATCAGTCAGCAGCTAATGGGATTTGGGATGCAGGATTTAGCAGTTTTGGATTAGGAAAATATGGAAAGATAGTTAGATACATAATCCCGTTCAAGTGCCCATGTAGATCTACCCAATAGGCATTTTTTTAATATTTAACACACAGAGGCAATTGGCTTTGGTCTGTATTGAGTAGCAGTTTATCCATTTCCATCAAAAATCCTCCACAAAAGGACTAATTCCTTTTGAAGACAAGCACAGTAACCATTCTGCCAAATGCTGACTGACAGCCAAGCTGCCCAGGGTCAGTTTCTAAGCACCCTTTCTAAAACATTTAAACAACTCAAGCCTCCACCTAGACACCCAGGAAATTACCAACATGAGCACAAAGTCATGCTAACATAGAAAAATTCATTGAGACTTAGAGCATACATATCAAAGACAGACACTGGTTCAGTTCCTGGACCAGTACCATATTCTGCTCCAGACCAAAACTGGTTGTTGGAGAAGAACCACATTCCCCCTGCCTTGATTCTTTCCTTCCTCACCTAAGGTAGTCACTGGACCTGGAGTATGAGGGACTGTTCCTCTTTCCATTCAAAGACATCACTGGCAAGCCTCCCCTCCTCCAGCCAGGCCCACACTTTCCATACACCATAGGATTTACACATACCTCACTGAAAAATATCAACATATACTTTTGAATACTTCATGCTACCACTTTTGGTTGATCTATTCATCAATACATATTAAATGTCATCCTTAAATCAAACAGTTTGCTCCAGATATACTATTAAATATTATCTAGAATTGTACAGTGGTCCTGTAGCTCCAGTGACTTGATGCAATTCTTCTTGATTTACATCAGAATGACTAAAATTAAAGTCAGTGTAGGATACCAGAAGTTTTAAAGGCCAGGAGGACAAAATCCTGTTATGGGCAAGTTCTTCAAAAATTAAATGAGCAACATTGTTTAGAGGAAATTCCCTTACTAGCTACTTTTAAGAATAACTATACAATATAGATAACTAGGACTGCTGCTTGTAGAAAAAACTTTAATTTAAAATAAAATTTCACACTAATTTTCTGCAGTTTGAGCTAAGAACCATTACAAAAAAGAAATTCTGCTTTTTAGCTAGTATAAGTCATCATGGTCCATTAATATCAGTACAGATAATTCTGTATAGATAGCCTGATCTATACCAGTTAAGAATTTTAATTTGTTTTTTTCTCTTTTCATTGGAGTGGATTGGTAGTTTGAGTATATTTGAGGTCACTACCTAGCACTGCCTTGTTTTCTCTCTGAAGATGAGTTGTACTGTACAATGCAATTATGCTGATAAAAATGTGACATCAGATAGCCCTTTGGGGAAATTGCTTTGTCATGTCACCCAGATTTAATTAGGTAAAACTAAAAGAGAGGAGGGGGGGAAGTTTAGCTGACAATGAATGTCAGTTATGTATTTCTAAGATTAAGACTCCCTGTGACTTGGTACCAAAAAAATAAGTCATCTTACAATTGATTATGATTCACTTTTAAGAAAACTTCTCATTTTTTCAGTGTAATTAACTGAATAATGAAAAAATATGAATCAATTCCATGATGAAAGTGTTTTTGCACCTCTCACAGACTCTTTTTGTTATGCAGTATAGCTACCATTTCTGGGTTTTAGTTGCCTTCCCCTTCCCACCCCCCCCACCCCCCACTCCCCCTCCCCTGTTTGTTTTTTTAATAATGATTTAGATAGTACACACAGCATCTACAAAGATAAGTGGTTAGTGTCCTTTTTTGTCCTCATGGAAAAAGGATACCACTGAGACCATTGCAGTTCAGAACAATAGTATATTTGCTTAACTTTGGTTTCACATAACAGCCTGATTGAATTAACTTATTAACACTGAGATTCAGTGTAGATAATTTTTTAGTGAGGATAGCTATAGTCAAAAGAAAGAAAAAAAATAAGAATCCTTACACAGTGATGTGCTCTGAGCTGACTACTGCAATTCAGGGACAGGATCCCAAATGTACAATGTGTGGTTCTCTGAAAAGATCAGTCTAGTGTCCAGTAGCAATCAAAAATTCAACTGAATTTTAGGAGTTTTTAGGAAAGATGACGGATAACAAAGAAAAAAAAAAGCCACTACAAAGTCATGCTGCATGTGGATCTTTAATACTTTGTACAGCTCTTGTCCATCCATTTCAAAAAGGATGTAATCAAATAATGTTCAGAGAGGAGCAAAGGGATCATCAAAGAAGAATTTGGAAGAACTTGGAACTAAGAATCTTTAGACTGGAAAAGGAAAAAACAGGGAGAGAAAGAGATGATGTTGATGATGATGAAATCTGTGAAGTCATGAATAGCACAAAGAAGGTGAACATTGAGTGACTGTTCATTGTATTGACTTTTCAAGAAGTAGAAGTACCTTTGACCTGGCTCTGCTATGTTGTGATCTCATGCAGAATCTTGAGCCTTTCCACATGAGAAAGAAAAACAGAAACAAAAACATGAACAAAAAATCTCAAAGAAGGTGGTCTTAATTTCTAGGCAAAACTAATTTCACAGTAGAGCTACTGGCTCTAATAATTAAATTTTACTTATTTGAGAGCTGTACTTCTTGAGTTCATTCAAACACATGTGAAAATCTTACCTTTTCATATGAGCCTATCGAATCAAGATCAGAGATTTTAGATACTGCAGGAATATGAAGATCTAATCCATTAGAATTAAACTTTGGTAGAAATTATTTGCAAGATCTTTCCTCTCTACAATCTGTCCCTCCATTTCTGAAGGAAATAAAATTGTTCTCTTTCAGTCAAACATTGTGAGCATAACAGATTTTCATATTACCTGATTTGGCATAAGGTGCCAAAAGTTAGAGCATAGTAGAGGAACAGTAAGGGAAGAACACTCTGGAAGAGCAAATTCTGGAAAATAAATAATAGGATAGTAAGTGTTTTGCCTGCAAAAACTGTTTTTTCTCTTACTATTTCTTTACAAGCAGTACTTAGTGTCATGATTATACTTCCTAGCTCAGTCTTCCATGCCACTAGGCCAGATGCTGACAGAATTCAGGTTTACTTAAATCACAGTAATGTAACAGTTTCATTTTCCAATATAAAATAGCTTTTCAAAAACATGTTTTATGTTTTATGACTGCTATATGAGCTGTGAGACCCTTTAAGAAATACTTCTTTTCACTGAAGTCTGTTCAATGTGGAAAAAATAATTAAATAAGACTTACTAATGTAAGTCATTAAACTGAATGGTTTCTGCCATAAGCTATGGTAGTTGCTAGATCGATAATGCAGCAACAGCCATTCTCTTGGCCTCAAAACTGCAAGATAAACATTTTGCAGAGGGGCTGTATTACAGAAAGCCTCTCCTCATATTAAAAGTCTTGTGGTTTTTTGTTTGTCGGAGCAATTTGCCTGTGCTGGGTACCCCATGGACTTCACATAAATAAAGTTCATAAAAATTGAAGTGGATGTTTAACATACTATTTAAGAACATACCCTCATTTTGAAACATAATTTTTTTTTTTAATTCCTATGGGAATCTATTCTTGTAACTAAGCTAGAGATGACCATTTTCATTAGCTATTTCCTTCATTATATTACAACTTTTTCTAGGGGATAGACAATAAATTATTATGAATTGTATGTAAACAATGTGTATATGACCATTTATAAAATGTGGTACATCAACTGTTTTAAAAATGCTACCTATATACCTACAGGAGTTTGCCCCTTTTCTGTCACCACCAACGTTATCTAGTGAATCATTTCTGTTACTTTTAAAACTTGTGTGAATTTATTAGCTTTGCATTTGGATAATACTGACGAGATTTGCTAAAGTAGTGGCTGTTTTGTAAGCTTTCCTTGCAAATCTCACCAGCACTAGTCCATTCAGAGTGGCAGCTACAGAGGCTTGTTCATGTGCTCAGCTTCTAGGCTGTCCTCTCTATCTAAAAATGAAAGCAAATCAGAGATTTAAACATCCGCATAGCAAAGAATCCTGTTGACTTGATGTAATCTTTGAAGCTAAATGCATAATTGGGAGGAATGAGCCATGTGTCAATTTAACTGAATTTTATTGATCAGTCTTGTAGACTAACTTGTGTTATGCAGTTTTGGCAAGTGTGTGAAGTTTCTTTGTGACTGAATGGAGGCATGCTGTTTCTCTGCTCTTCCCACATTCTTCACAGGTTTAAATGGTTTAGGTTGATAACTTCAGGTTTGGGTAATCCAGGGGTCTGTCTCTTCTGCTAAATCAAATATGCTCAAGCCTGGAATGCTGATCAGATCCACACAGCATTTACAAACTAGGTCAGTCTTTGCTCTGTGCTGGGATGCTCCAGTGACTCTCCTGTCTCCAGGTAGGGCACATTCTGGAGAAAGTTCATCCCACACACAATGCTTCAAAAAGGGCAGCTTGGAGAAGACTGTCCAGTTTTAATTACCGTCAATAGCTCACCAATGCTGCTTCAAAAAGCTTTCTGCCTGCAGATTCCCTGTGTGCCTTAATGCCATACCATATGGTGATGTTTAGTAATTGAATCCAGCCCTTCTTAACTTCTGGAGTGGATTTCAGCTTACTTAAATGTAGGTGGCTATGTTTCTATTATACTCAGTATAATAAGTACGTTAAGTACAGTAAGTAAAATTCAGGCAAATTTTTCATACCTTAATATAGACTTTCATTATCTGAATATCCTTCTGGACTCATGATTGTATTGATGAGGGGCTCCATTTCCATTTCTTAAGCATGGGAATCTAACACTTTATGAAATACTTGAAGGTATCCGAAACATCTGCCCAGGGCTGACAGATGTAAGACAGGGCCTATAGGAAACTGATACCTGCAGGTGGGCCCAGCTCAGTAGGGCCCATGGTTGGGCAGGGCAGGGCTGTGGGAAGCTGGGGATCAGCTGTTATGGCATCACTGGGACAGGGGATGATGGCCCCTGGGGGTGACATGGGGTCCTGAGCCATAGGCAGGGTGGGGAATCCCCAGTGGGGGCTGGGCTAACACAGTGCAGCCTGGTGGTACCCTCCAAGTCCTGACAAACTGAATCTTCATCACCAAGTGATGGTGAATTGAATACCATGCTAGATGTTTCCAGTTAGGTAACAGCCAATGACAAGAACTTCTTAAGAATAAATTTTGGATGTGGTAAACACATTTGAATTCAGTTATTTCTATTTTGCACAAATTTAAATAAGGAACCAGTTTAAGAGGAGATCTAATGGGAAAAACTACAGAGTGAAAAAGAGATAATAGTTCAAGGTTGTAATAGTATGAGATTCCCATCAAAAACATGAGAGAGGAATCAGGATATCTAATTCAAGAAAGACTGAGACTGCTAAAGATGACACAATCAAATAAACCAGAGGAACAAGACTTTAGACAGCTAATTCTGAACAAAATGTCAAAGCACAAAACTTCTGATATTTGACCACACATAAATAACTGAAGCCTATATCTCAGTGTAAATTAGCTGTAAGGTGTATGCATTTCAATCGGTAGAATTAAGGATATTTTTTAAAAAAAGAATATCTAGAAAACAATTATATAATCTCCTTATTAATATAATACTCTATTAATATAACAGACTCACATAGACTGTTCATTGGAAAGTCAAAGAGATTTGCTGATGTGAGATTGCATATGCCTAGACCCAGATGATAAAATTTTCAGATGCATGTATCCAAGATTTCCTACACATTTATTTTTCAAAAGCATTAAAATTACTAAAAATTTCAGAGGAACCAAAAAAGATAATTTCAGACAAATTACCTGGAAGCTCCCTTTTATGAGTAACTCTCTTACTCAATAACAGACCCACAGTGTTAGTAGTTTTCCATTAACACGTTATTCAAAGTCTAAACACATTCTTGAGGTGCTGTACGAGTTACTCTGTGACAGCCAAAAAAACTAGATCTTTTTCAGGCATCCACAGACATGACAGAGTTAAGCAAGCAGCGAATTGCATATTTTACACAAATACCCACTGTGCATATCTGAAGATAATTTATGGTTCAGAGAATACATCAGATGAATTTGAAAGGATCTGGAAGCAATTTCTAAAACACACCATGAGGGGATTCACTTAATTCTAGATCCAACACTTAACTGCCAGCATACGGCTTAACAACTTGTGCAACCCATACAGGTGCTGACTGTCTGAGATAAAGCAATTTATTCTTCATTCATTTATGTCTTACTATTTCTTTTACCTTTCAATGTGTACATGGAGAAGTCTTTAGCATGATCCAAAAAAGATACCAGTAAGAATTACTGCCCTTATCATGCCAAGACTTATTTGTGGCAGTAGTGGGTTAGTTGCTGGCTAGACAAAATGAATACTAAGAAACATCACTGTATAAATTGGAAGTTTAAAAACGCTTACTTCAATATGAACTATTATGGCAGCTGTGGTTATTCTAGCTTATTTCTACGTACAGTACCCTGACTTCTAAGAGGACTCTTTATTCCTGAAAATATTAGTGTAAATTTTAAATTTGAGTGTTTTCTATGCTTCTTTCTGGTTGGGTTCATACAGTGTCTATTTAATTTACAATGTATGTTTTCCACTAATTCTAGTACACTTGAAATGGCTATAAAATTGTATGTATTATACATTTCTTTTTCATTCAGTAATATTCTTCCACGTTACCTGAAGTCATTGTGACCCTCGAAAACTCAGACTACAGACCCTGAAGAACTTATTTTCTTATAAGTAATGCTGTTGACATGGGGGGAAAAAAATCATGTCATTTTGGCAGAATCATATTCAGGTATACTGTGCGCAGGAAAGCACTGTGTATTTCTGTTACTGTGTCACAGCAAGAGCACAGTCTCATCTCAGGGCTGATGGGAAGGGAACTGTAGTTTGCCTTAGTTTTGCTTGCTCTCCTGTTGATCTTTTCTGCATAGATGCTTAAACATGTAAGATTACTTGTCTCTGTGGGGATGAACCTTTGTAAAATACAGCTATAGAGCTTTCTTCAAGCCTTATTCAGTGAGCAGTGAACTTCAGTTAGGTAACTCCAGCTCTTTTCCAGGTGCGGACAAGTAAAATGTGGGAGGTCTCAACTATTTGGTTATTATTCTCTATCAGAACCTGCTCTTTCACACATTAACTCTTTTAATTTCAGTGGAACCCATCAAACATAACATGTATTTTTCTTACAATTAATGTTAAACTATTAAATTGCACATTGATTTTTTAAAAGGCAAAATAAAGGAAGTAACAACTTAGTTTTACAGACCTTGGCTATGCCATGGAGATTTCATATTGTCAATATTTTTACTTACCGTTCTCCTGTCTCCTTCATCAACCTGAATATATTCTCTTCTGATTTTATCAGATTACCAAGTGACAGATTTTTATACCCCAGAAAATTTCTTCTCAGAAACAGCATGAAGTTTAGCTGGGAGCAGAAGTTCAAGCTCTGTTATCTCTTTGATAAAGCCTTCCTTGATCTGCTTAAAGTCACTCCTCCAAGTCTCTGCCCTGAGGTTAAGATCTACAAACTAAAAACCCCATTTTACTGAGATGATTTCTTTCACTTCTGACTCCCTATAAATCCTCTTGTGGCACTGGTATTGATTAGCTTGTCAATAAGTATTTTACCTGACTATTGTTTGCAGCCTAATTGCCAATAAATGCACGTGAAAAGATATTACACAACAGAATGGAATTCCTTTTATATTTAGACCTACGAGTATGAAGTTTCTCATCAACTTCAGCCTCAAAGGCCAAAAATATTAAACTAGCCAGTACAGTATGTCATTTTAGCAAAATTTTAATCAGGACAGATAAGTAATTGGGGGGTGGGGGATAGATGTAGATACAGGATGCTAGCACAGAAACAAATAAATATGAATATTTTCTAGATGTAAAAACATTTAAAACCTTTTTTTCCCCTATAGAAATATGGATAGATATTACAGTGGTATCCCAAATCTGACATCTAGAATTGATTTTTGAAATCTGAGTGGAGCTTAACATAGATCTTGCTATGACAGCTTTTCTTTAGCAAGCTAATGATAATCAAAACATTAGGGTTTTTCCCAGGTTTTGCAGGATTTAAAGTATATTTCTTTCATCACTTTTACAAATTCCACATTTACTATGCATCATATTTCCAGGTGAGATTTTTCTTAAGTGATGAATTTTTAGGGATTTGAGGGTCTCTCAAAAACCAGACTAGAGTTGTAGACCAGAAACTGGCTGTCACAGAAACTGTGTGGTGATTGTCTCTAGTCTTTATCAACAGCTAATAAAGACATTTAAACTAATGTCTTTTATATCTTGTAACTATGTAGTACAACTCATATCAAGATTTCAGTATATAAAGTATACAAACATGATAAACTGACAGCAGTCTTCTCCACCTTGGTAATACATAATGCTCATAATGTATTAGAAATTTGTTGTAGTCCAGTCAATTACCAGGACTATCAACAATTTTTATCTGTAATCAGGATGGGAGATAGATTTACTACTAATCCCTAACTGACATTTGCAGTAGAGTGATAATGTCACTTTTGAAAGATAAGAAGTGGTAGTGAATAATCTTTCAAGAAAGCTGTCAGAGATAATATTCAGGCTTAGTTATGAGAATCTGTAGGAAGGAGGTTTTAATCTGTGTATACCATGATACATGAATTTTCAAATCCAAATCTCATTCAATGAAATACTACATAAGACAAATTTTATTTTAGTTTGGTTTAGTTTATTTTTTAATAGAGACAAGGTACCAGACTCAAGAACTCTGTCACTGTTCTGACTACTTGCTAGTTGGATAAAATAAAATATGAAACTTGGAGCTGATGTAAGGTAGCTATGAGCTTGATTCTAAACTGTTGGTGCATAAAGTGTAGAATAAACTATTCTCTTTCTACTCAAGTTTGACTGGTGCAAAGAGTAATTTCAGGCTAAAATAGCAAAAAGCGGTACCTTCCATTCCTCAATATAGAAAAAAAGAGTATCTTAAAAAAACAAGTTGCAAACCATCTTTTCAGCAACCCCACAGCAATCATTGAGCATCACTGTTTTCTTCTACTCTTAATAATCACCATGGTCCATTATGTGCAGAAGCAATGTAGCATGCTGCTCTTAAAGAGATGTTTCCCAGTGCCTGATCTTAAACATATGTTTTTGAACATGTAGCTGGACACTGGAGTATGTCTAAACATCAAGATATACCAGAAAATTTGTAACCCAAATGAAAAACAACCAGGGTTTTTTATTGTTTTCTTAAAGAAAATGAATATTTCTGGGGATTTCCTTTTTCCCTTTAATCTGTCAGCTCTGGCAATTTATTCTAGTATATGAAGTTAAGATGGGTTAATTGTCTTATACATAACACTGTCATTATTTTTCCTCTTCTTGTACCATTAAACACTTTTATCAAACTACATTCTAATGTAACTATGTTTGGTTTACTACCGCAGAATTGTGAAAGTATAGTTTTGACAAAATTGCTGAGAATAATAAATGTCTCAAATTTTTCCAGCACCTTCAACATTTCACTTAGATTTTCTTTTAGACTCAGGACCCAATTTCCCAGTCAGCAGCAAAAGCCTACCTTAATAGTTCAGTTTGGTTTAGTTTAGTTCAGTTGTGAAAGAACTTCTGCTAACAGGTTCCTTTTTATGCAACATAATAAATACAGTTGACAATATCTTCAGGTTCAGCAATGTCTCTTTGAAGCTGATCCATGATCTTCTGCCTCCAATAGGTTTTAGTGTTTTCAGAAACATCATCACCACTGCAGAGTTATCCATGTTGTAGTCTGCCATTTGTTTGAGTCTACAAAAATAATTTTCCCATCCATTTAAATTTAAATGTTGTAGTATTCATTCTTTGGTGTAGTCTTGCAAGCAAAACTTCTTGAGTATTTATGCAGTTAAAACTTGCAACACCACCCCTGCAACTGAGCTTATGCCATTGAGAGTCCCATGGCTGTAAGTTTTTCAACTTAGTAGTATGTATGATGATAAAAATAGTGGCTTTGAAGTCCCCAGTTGGAACATTTGTGTATAGCTGGTACCACAATATCAACATATGCCTTGAAACATGAAAAAGCTCAAGTTAAGGGAAACAAGACAATTTTACAGGAAGATATTTGTGAGAAGGTGTGTGATTTTTTTTTTTACAGTACTTCATGTGCTATTGCACATGTATGTACGTTCATAACAGTCTGTAGGTCCTTTATTTAAATTATTTTGGTGTACCTAATGGATCAGATAGGTGGTGCTTTATGATTTTATAAATTTTAAGTATAAAATGCTCTTTTTAGGCAACGGGAGCAAAACTTACCCAACTGACTAAAAAGGTGCCGATAAATCATCATGGTCAGTGAAATGGATTATTCAGCCAACTGTGGCAAGTTACCTCAGAGTTTTGCTCTGTGTTGCAGCAAACGTTTTTCCAATACAGTGATATCCTATTAAAGTTCTCAATGTTAGGCAATTTTTTTTCTTTAATGAAGACCATCCAATCAATTGGCACATTTTTAAAAGGTTTGAAGAAAAACAAATCAAGATTTCAAGGCAGATTTAGTACTTCTGCTACTAGGTAAGCAACTTTTAATGTCTATACTACTGTGCTGCTGGCTTCACACTAGTCTTAAAAACCAATCTTTTAGATTTATTAGAAACTTATCTCTGAATTTCTTTCCTATGCATCCTGAAGAAAACATGCTTTTCATGGAAAGCTGCAACATGTTTCATATATGCTAAAGCACAGATGATTTGCAAAACAACACATTCATACATAATAGATTAAGTAAATTACTTGTGTACAGGACACAAAAAATAAAGAGCTTTAAAAAAGCTCTCACAAAAATTTTAGGTTTTTAAACTCTTTGTTAGAAACTGCAGTCTGGGATGTATTTCAGCTCCAGACTGAGAAGCCACAGTCAGGATTTTAAAGGATGTAGCTGAATCCCACGCTTGGAGTCTTCACTCAAGGACAGCATTTGGGGGAGTTTCTTTAGATTATAGGTGTAGAATTTTGATTTGTACCCTTCTATATAGCTTTTCATAGGGTGTAGCTATAGATCTGATTTTAGTACTATCTCTGTAAGTCTCCATCAAAAATTCCTGATGTCTGCAAGGAAGGGCTGATATGTATAAAATTGTGCAATAAGTACATAAATAAGCTTACATGTATGCCTTGGCTTTGCAAATTTATGTAAATTTTTGCAAATCTACTCTAAGCAAAGCTAAAGGTGATACTTGAAGGGAAACAACCTAATTTGGTTCCTTTAACATCTGCAAAAACATTCAAAAGTTTTTTCACCAACATACAGAATTTAGTGCTGCTTTACAACATAGTTTGAATCCAGCAAAGTAATTTAAGGAGATAGTGTTATTAGAGACAGAACCAGAATACTTACAGAAATGCTGTTCATCCACACCTACAACTACTTTGCACTACTGAAACAGATGATTCCATCCAACTTTACTACATCACACCAATATCCTTCCTTACCTTCCGAAAATATTATTAAAAGTGCCTGCCAGCAACTCCATCTCTTTCACAGTGGAGCATCCTCAGTTTGAAACAGCCCACTGATTGATTATGGTAATCTACTACAGGCTGAGAGCAGTTAGTAAATCTCAAGTCATTACATCATATTTACCGTGTGGTTTTAATTTTATTTTTGCATTTCTTATTAGCCCTACATTCATTTTTCAAGTTCACCACAACAAAAAAATAGAGCATGGGTTAAAAAACATCTGTAGCTTTTCTATATGGAATACATGAAAGAAAACATATACATAGTATAATAGTAGTTGCAGTATTCTTGAGTAGGCATTCATCAAATTCAAGGAACATCAAGCTTTTAGCTACCCAAATGATTACATCAAAAAGATGGAACATACAAACTGCAAATTAATCTTATACTTTATTAAACATACTGAAGTATAAAAGACGTACGTCAGCAGCCAGATGTGGGTGCCCTCATTTTTGTCACATATATCTTCACTCCACAGAAGTCACTTAGCAGTAGTGGTGTATTGACCTACCAGACAAAATTATTCAGAATGTACCTACTCAGCATTACCCATCCCTTGATAGGTGCAAACGTGCAGCAATGCAAACCCAAGTTTCATAGACGTAGAAAATGTGGGACAGAGACACTACACAATAGCATCAAACTTGTTTTGATCCCCTGTAGCTCTGCTACCCAGGTAACAGAAGATTATCAGCATCACTCTGCAGTCTCTTCACTCCACATTGCACTTGTAACGCACAGCCCGAGTGTGTCCCAATATAATTGTTCCAGGGTGAGGTTTGGTGTTTGCAGTTGCAACACTGACAAAGCCTGATCACAATGAGACTTCAGAGTATTTGCAAGTAATAATAGAGAAACGTAGTTCACAAAAGATTTTGCCTTTTTTCTCCCTGTGTTTTAAATTATTTATATTAGATAAAATATGTTTCATTTCAGCAATATTCCCTTAGCCTAGGATAGACTGCCTTCTCCTTAATGTGCCAACTATTTTAGGTTATTGATTCTTCGTGTGTGTAGAACTCGGGTGAAATTTGCTAGAAATTACCTAAATTTAGATACCTAAATAAGAATGTCTACATATAGGCACTCACAGTAATCAGTGGAGATCCATGGTTCAATTCAGTTGTTTCAACATGGACCCTTAGTCCCATCTGGGATGCATTGAGAGGTCCAAGACGTCTGCACAAACCTGGCAGGTCAAGCAGAGAGTTTATGGGGGTTCCCAGTCTTCTGGGTGGCAGCTGGAGGCCAGCTGAGCTACTTGATGTGTCTCCAATGGCACCAAATGCCATGCATAAGCAACTGAATCCCACCCTAAAAGCAGTAAAATGGAAACTGGTCGGGGTGACCATCTTGAGAGAAAGGGTCCCAAGGGAGCTGCATGAGCACAGGGCTTTAGCATCATCTGGATAGCTCGCTACCAGTCACCCTTCCTGACTCCTGGCTACTTCTGCAAATGAACACAAGCTACCCATAGAAAGTTTGTCACACAAAATCCCTTTCTAGATCTCAAAATTCTCAGCTATTGAGATCGCATGCAGATGCACCTTGCTTTCACAGGGAGGAAATCTGTGCAGGCAGGCCAGAGAGGACCCCAGCACCATCCTCGTGCTGGGGTGCCAGGGACAACGAGGGGTCTCGGAGCCTGTACTCACTCCAGCTGGCATGTGCAGCCTGGGTGCTAGTAAGGGAATGCACAGAACCTCCACTGTCATCATAGACATCCTCTGCAGCACTTACAACAGTACGTACTGGTAAATACAGTATGTTGTACAGATTATGGATACAACTTTTAGGTATTGTTATGACAACATTCACAACACAATTATAAAAGAATCACATATTTATTTGGGAGAAAAAAAAATGCATATTTATTGGCAATCAGAATGATACCTAAAGGATGATGCTGATCTCTAAACGTTTATATAACATGTATCACCTTTTTTTGTAAATCCGCAGGTGGACATTAAGAAATAACTGCAGTCCTCAACAATGCAGATAGAAGACTAAGCAGTATTGTTAAATTCCAGCTATGAAATGAAAGCGTATGTGTCATGTTAAGAAGGGGGGTTACTTGAACCTTGTATATTTGGTCAGCCTGTCAATTTCCCAAGAAAGATGAGACCGTTGTGTCCGACCAGCCTGCCCGCTACCTGCATTTTGACAGCCCACTGTATTGGGGGGTGATTCAGGGACCCCCGCTGGCAGTGTCACTGAGTCACATCCCTTACAACAATTACTCAAATCTCCAGAGGCTTATAAAAAATGAACTTCATCTGAAGTTTTTTATTATATAAAAATGCAAGTTTGTGACAGAGTGAGGTTCGAAGACTGCCAGTGACAGAGTAATACACTGACTGCAAAACAAGCCCAAAACAAACACTTCATAACAGCCATCAAGAGTTAGTCATAGAATGAAGTGCTTACCCAACAGGTGTCCCTATGGGGGAGAAGGTGGGTTCAGCCCGTCCACTGGTCCCACAAGTTATGATGGAGTCTTCCTTAACTTCTTCCCACTTTTTATACTTCATGGCACTTTCATATTAATTTATCATACACAGGACAGGTTCCAAGTTTCTCACTTCTAGTGTAAATTAGTGCACATCCTCAGATAGCACTGCTGAAGTTTTTCACTTAGTTACACATGCTCCCCAAGTGGGGTTTTGGTCCCTTGCAGGGGGGGCTGTTTGAGTTGGAGGTCATGATCTCCCACTACCACAATTTCCTTTGTCCTACTTTTGACCAATTTTCTGTTGATATATGGGGGTTGTAACACCTTACCAGCTTGTCTCCTCCTCACTTGAATGCTCCTTTCTTAGTGAACCGTGTTCTTTTCACCATCTGTTCTTGGTCACTCATCCTTCCCAAGGCTGACTCTTGATTAGAAGTCCCTTCATTTGTAGAGACTGGGTCAGCTTGACCTAAATTTGTGTTAAACACTGAATCAGTGTGTGGTAATTTGGCAGTTCAGACAACAGTTGCCCCCTCTTGGACTTATTTCAGTCCAGGATTAGTCCATTGTCTTTACATTTAGGTGGGGCTTGAGTGACTCCAGTCATACATACATATTGTTACGGATTGGTATCACGTGCCCAGTGAGGTGTGGTGGTACCTTGGAGGCAGGTAACTTTGGGGTGGAGGTGTGCATTGGTATTACAGTGAGATTATTTCATCTGAGGAAAGTAATTTGCCCACAGTGGTCGGCTCAGCAGTGGGCATCTTCTCATATATTCTTCATGTGACAACTGCTATGCAGCTTATCAGACCATCAGGTTCCCATTCCTGCAGGGAGCCCAACAGAGCCTGGCCATGGGGTCTCCACTCCACTCCACCCCCTTACTCCTACCAGCATGAGCTGAGCTGGCAGGGTGTGTAGCTTAGGGAGCCCTGGTAAAGTAGATTCCCTGCATGCCAACCATCCTGAAAGTGATAGCTGCATTTTACACTAAAAAGATTTCTGTAATACTATGCTTCTATTAGGTCACAGTTTTCTCTGATTCCCCCTACCCCCCCCCCCCCCCCGCCCCCCAAGTAATTTTCCCACAATATATGTAAGGAATCAAGTAGCTACTATAATCAAGTAGACAATAAGTGGTGTTCAGAGTTGTTAATATTTTTATATACATGCAGGGGCATGCTGACGGTATGCTCAGGAACAATGAATTTTCTGTCAGACAAAGATATTTTAAAAGGTATATGTATGGAAATATTGTTTAAAAAAAATCACTTATGAGTCTAAACGTATTAACTGTGTAGCAACAGAAGAGAGAAGACATGAAATAACAGATCACAGAATATATTCAATAGATTTTAGTAAACATTTTTTTATTGAAATTTTACTTTGAGCCCTTTATGAATAATACAAGATTAACAAAAAGTAACATAAACAACTGGAACAACTGAAAAAACTGCAATTTTTGTTGACTACCTCTCAGCAAAACAGAATTTTTCTTCAGTATTTCTTTTTTTTTTTCCTTAGAGCAGCATACATAAATCACAGCATTCTTTATTGCCATTGAGAATGAATGGGATAAATCCATAATTTGGAAAAAAAACAAAACAAAACAAAACAAATGTGCTGTTTAAGTTCTTTATATTTATTCTCTGCAAGATAGTGTCTTATTTTATAAAGACAAAATCTGCTTCACGGTTTCTAAGTTCCCAGCGTATACTTTAAAAAAACAGAAAAAACTACCCTGTTCTTTCCATATATTCTAGAAACTTTTCAGAGACACAATTCAAAATCTGTTGGGGTTTTTTTGGTAAATTTTAATTTGGCCTTGTAAATAAGAAAAGTTTTCTGGGATTTTTTGCTTGGTAGCTTTGAAATATTGGTCAAAGGATATTTGTTATGCCTTATAGCACTGGACGAAGTTTTTTTTTTTCATAGTATTTGTCCAAATAGAGGTGATCCTATGAAACTGCGTGAAGCTTTGCAATACCATTTAAATTTCAAATTATTTTCAAGGACCGTCTAATATTGAAAACTTTGGAGTTCTATATTAAACTATCTGCTGGGGAATTGACCTCAAAGAATACAACATAGAATTATGCAGTTGTCTTTCAATTTTTGTCATTGGTTCACACACAATGTTACACTTTACAAACCTCAATCAAATAGATCTGCAAAAGGAAGCTGTAGTGAATGGAAATCACTGTGAATCTAACGGTTTACACACTGACACAAAAGAAAGAGGGGAAAAACATACATGCACAGTTTTTTCTTTTTATTTGGGGACTTAATCCAGCTTTCATTGAAACCTGTAGGAATTTTTCCATAGTCTTCTGAGACTTTGGAAGAAAGTTTATTATATCTGCCTTTGATATTTGTAGTATTCATAGCATGCTAGTATCCAGGACTCACATTTTCATAATTGCACAAAATCTAGTTTTTGAAACCGGGGGAAATACCCACAGATTTAGATGCAGTTTCTTATGAATGAGGATGTCAGAATTTTGTCCTTGGTATTTTACAAGCTAAAAGCCCTAGTGTGGAGGGGTTTTATTTCTTTCTATGATTATTCCTTAAATAAAATAGAAGAGCCTGTGATGGTCTTGTCAGTAGACAGACAAGGATAAATACTCTGTTCAAAGTCTAAGAATGAGAAAATAAAGTGTAAAACTAAAATCTGTCTAAACTACCTATTACCTACAGCCAATGTGAGCTTGACAAGAACAAATCTCTGTTAGATGAGTAGAATCTTAAACACTAATTAATTCACAGTTATGAATTAAAAGATAAAATTTATTAACTTTTTTTGTTCTCTGATGCATATCCTATTGCACTACAGAAATAGCATTCTGCTAAAAATGCTATTTACCATTCAAGATCTGGGTATTTCAAATAATGAATTCTCAGAAGGAAATTGCATCGTCCTCTTATGTGTATTAACGTTCTAACATATGTGTAATCTCTCCTATTAGCACTACTTCTACCAAAGATGCAAAACAATGATTAGTAGTGGAGCATTTCCCAATAACGCAGGCATTAGAAAGGAGCTAAAACCAAGAAGGAAACCACTTTGGTATTTAAATGTCCCGTTGTGATTGAATGCATGGCTCAGAAAAGCTAGGCCACCAATTTGTTCATCCCACACACTTTTATTTCCTTGTTAACTAATTGCCCTGAACAGCTTTGCTGCTGGTAAATGTTAATTACATAGTGATGGCTCCATGACTTACTTCTAGCAGTATACACAAATTTAAAATCCCTGCTCTCTCAAGAATAGCTCCTGAATTCTTTTTTTTTTTTTCTTTTTCCATGGAAATGCATTGCCAGTCCAGTTCATTCTTCTTAACTCATAAATAAGTCTGCAGTCCTGGGATTTCTGTGTGCATTATTGAATTTTAGCCTAAATCAAATGCTCCACAAATATTATCTGGTTAATTTTCATAGTCTTTGCATTCTTTAGTATGAAACAACAATAGAGGTTTTCTTTGCTTTTCTTTTTGAATACCCTTTGAGCCTGTCATGTTATTGTCCATGCTTATAAAGGAACTTAGGCACCTACATTTTTTGTTGGCTTTAGCCCTTTAACCAGAATTTAAGCACAGTTATAATGTGATCATAATGTGATTTAAATCCTCAGACCCTTAGCTAAACCTTCAGGTATCTAATTCTATATTAAAGATGCTCAAACCCAGCCTTTTTTCTCTGTAAACCTGCAGTCTTCACATATATTTCTTTTGTAAGATTTGTTGTTCTCCATAAATTGAGTCTATTTCTAAATTTCCCCAAGAAGCTCAATCTGGAAGGTATTATACTCAATCCAGCATGCTGTAGACAGTGTTTAAATTGCTTTACCACTTCAAAGGATTGATGTTTCTGCCTCCCATTTCCTAGGAGCTTGCCTCAGCTGTCAGGCATTCAGGCTTAGTGGGATAGCTGATTGTACTGGTTTGGGCTGGGATAGAGTTAATTTTCTTCATAATAGCTTGTACAGTGCTATGTTTTGGATTTGTGATTGCAGTAACGTTGATACCATACCAATATTTTAGCTATTGCAGAACAGTACTTACACAACATCAAGACCTTTTCTGCTTCTCATGCTACTCCACCAGGGAGCAGGCTGGGGGTGCATAGGACATTGGGAGGGGACACAGCTGGGACAGCTGGCCCCAACTGATCAAAGGGATGTCCAATACCATATGGCGTCGTGCTCAGCAATAAAAACTGGGTGGGAAGAAGGAGGAAAGGGAGATCTGTCTTGTCAGGCAATCATTATGTGTGATGGAGCCCTGCTTTCCTAAGGGTGGCTGAACACCTGCCTGCCAATGGGAAGCAGTGAATGAATTCTGTGTTTTGCCTTGCTTGCATGCACAGCTTTTGCTTTCTCTGTTCAATTGTCTTTATCTCAACCCACGTGCGTTCACACTTTTACCCTTCTGTTTCTGTCCCCCATCACGCTGGGGAAGAGTGGGTAAGCAGCTGTGTGATGTTTAGTTGCTGGCTGGGGTTAAAGGACAACATCCATTTTGTGTACAAGTGATGATCTATTGAGCTAAAAGGCAACTGAGATTAAATACAAGACTGCTACTTTCACCAAGAATATGGACTATGGACTTGTGTGGAAAACTGCATCTAGATTTCTGTCCCCTCTCCCAAGACCTTTGAAGTATGTTTGGGAGTAGGGAATTCAGTTTGGTGCTTCTTGCTAAATGGGTAGCAGAGTGATAACAGAAAGCCTTGGAGCCTCCAGAAAAGATGGACCTCTCTGTGAAACCAATTGATTGGATGTATCAGAATGCATACCTGCTCTGTTATAGTTTAAGATAAATGTTGTTAAACTGAAAACACCAATTATTTATGTTTGATAGTAAATTACATCAGGAGGGAAGGTAAGGTATTTGGCAGAAAAGATTACCCTACACAGTGCCAGAAACTGCACTGATATCTTATGGGTGCCAGAAAGGCAAATCAGAAAGGGCCAACACAAAATGCCTCTGTTTTGCAGACAGGAGTGAGCTGGGATCTTGCAGAACACTTTTTTCCACTTCAGAGAGCTGCATACAGCAAACATTCTTTTAGGTGCCCAACAGATCAGCAGACATTGGCACATAAATATTAAGTAAACTAAGCAGAACAAGGAACCATTCTCTGGCCCTTAGACCCGGTGGCATGGGATGATCACCTCCACACAGCATAGAACTTGACTACCGATATTTTCTAGGCCTCACATGGTGCATTGATGGCAATGAGAGCTGGTTGTTACTTTTAATCTATTCTTATCAGTTAAAAATCTCAGGAAAAAATTCCACAGCTGACTCTGAGATTCCATAATACATACACTGAAGATCTGCAGCATAACGTAAAAATGTGGGTGGGAGCTTGCGCATTCAAAGCCTGCTGAGATAGTGCTAGAGAACTGAACAGAGCAGAGGGACCCAGCACAGAGCAGTGTTGTCCATAATGCCTTTTGGGAGTGTTCCTTGATACCTACTCTCTTCAGTTTGGGCTCAGACAAAATTTGAGAGAATGCTGTCTGGCACAGCCAAAACTGTACCAGTGGTGATACTGAGAATTAAGTAGACCACATGTTAGTGCTGAAGACCATCCTCTGGCCCCATTTGATTTTTTTAACATAGACATAGGCAGCAAGGGTTTGGTTAAAATCGCAACAAGAAGTTAGTGAGAACTGCCCTATCTCAACTAGGAAAGACAATAAAGTTCTTCTGCCAAAGTTAATACAATTCTTGCCAATTCAGTGAAGTTTTCAGGCTAAACCAGAGGCTTGGTAGTATTCATGGGACATAGCCAGAAGGACAGATTGGGTACATAGAGGTAGCTAGTGTAGGCATCAGCATGCTGGCCTTTCCTTGCAGTGTGTAAAGTGCATAGTTGTTTCAATGCAAAGAGGTCTCACAGGCCTAAGATATTCTCTTCCCCTCATTCTCATGATGGTATCCTCAACCTTGCAATCTTTTATGTATACTCTGTGTGTGAAAAGAGATTTGTCTGGATCAGAGACTCAGATCCACCCTCTGTAAGTGTGGTAAACTTATCCCATATAAATTCCTGCAGCAGTAAAACAAAAGTAAGGTGCAAAAGTTTTTCAGGGAGACTGTAAGCTCCATCTGCATTTAAAGTAACTGTGGGGATTAGCTGGATGTTCCCTTCACTGCAAACCAAATGGACAGAATTGAATATATCTCCTATGCAGGTTCTAACATGCAGTGTTTGAAAAGGCAATAGATCTTTTGAGCTTCCAAAGCTTTTAGGACTGACACAACAAATTCGTAAAGAGCTGATCTACAGCTCTAATATATGTTGATTCATCACATGCTAAACTGGCAGCTGCAGTAGAAATGGCCTTTGATTTTAGTTGCTCTGTTAGGTTTTTTGGGAGATGGGAGATCTGATGACATAGTATTATTACTAGTTTTTTACCCCTCTTAAAAGTTCATCCTTATTTTTCAAAGCTTAATGTACAGACTCTGCAGATTCTAAAAGCATTCTTTATCACTAATCAGGTCTTTATCACCAAGTGCTTTTCCCTCTGCAGTAACTGTCCTTGTGATTTGAAAAATTAAGTCTTTGCATTAGCTCAGCTTTAAGTAGTATACAGCACTTTTTTCTCTTTATTTAGTGTTCCCAGAAGACTTCTCATTATTAACTTCTTAACTCAGACTTCTTAGAATGTCTTCCTTTAATATCTCTCTGCATTATCTCAGCTTGCTTTTTAACATTAGCAAATAACACATATTTCAGTAACAGTTTGGCCCTATTGACTAGAATGGCTTCCTTTTCAGATGAGCAACACACCTCTTTTGATTTATTCTTTAAATTTCTCTCATCCTCTTCCATAAGTTGTAACATTTACTTTCCTTTGTCCACATTCATACACAGTTCCCCTAGGCTGAGTGTTGTCTTTGTATTTTTCCCTCCTCTGTCAAGGAACTACCCATTTTGTTTTCATTTTCATTTACTTCGTTAAGCACAACTAGTGTTGGCATTTAAAGCACCAGCATACAGCAACAATTAATTATGAACAGTCAATCTGCCTTGCCAAAGGACAGGAGATACTCAGTTAAACCAGAGGAATAGACTATAATGGCAACTAGTACTGCATAAGCAGGTCATCTATACTATTGCTTGAGATCACTTGTGTTAAATCAAACTGATAGCATTTTGAAACAAGCTATTTGGCCTTCCACCTTTTCTGCTATAGCCTCAAAGAAGATGAAAACTATCTACTACCCAGTACTCCTACTATGCCTACCAATAGCTGAGTGCTTAGAAGCACATCACATGGCCCAAAAGTCAAAAAAGTCAATTCCATTTAATAAATACTGATAGGAGCTCTAGCTTTTCACAGAAGCCATACATACTTTCAAAACATCCCTCCATCTTCACCTTCTTCACTCTTTATCATTCCAGATTTCTCGTGACATTGAACCCTGATCTGGTCCCATTTCTTCTAACTATCTTTCCTGCTCATTGACAGCAGTGCCTTCTTAAGACTGCATGAGTAAACTAAATTCCTTCCAAGAAAAGCGGTTTTTGTGAATTTCACAACTGCATTGCCATTTGGCAGTAAGAATGTGAAAACCTTCACTTTATCTAGGAATAATCATTTGCTGTTTCTTGCTTCTCATGAACTGCCACTGCTTTGTTCCATTGGTCTTCAATGTTTAGATCTTGGGATCAATTTAGAACCTCTCCTGGGCCAAATGACAGCTAAATCTAAAGTGATGAAGCACAATATAGAGAGCTAAACCCAGGACCTGGAAGGCAGCCACTATATTGGACTCAGGTTCAACAGTGTTCCTTATTTCTTCATTTTTCATCCAAACCTTGAAAGCCAAGCATATGGATAGGTAGCCCTGCTTCAGCAGGAAGGTTGGACCAAGTTACCTCCAGAGATCCCTTCCAACTTCAACCATTCTGTGATTCTGTGATATACCGGTTTGTTAACTCTGGTTTTTGTGGGTTGACTATAAAAAAAAGCTGTCTTAAAGAAAAATCACTGAAAAATAAATGCTCTAGATGACATTGGGTGACAAGAAATTGAGGGGTCTGGACTTTTAAAACAAACAATACTTCAGAATAAATTTCTGGAACAGAGATGGATTTCCCCCTAGTTTTCCTTCTGTTGACAATAAATAACTGGTGGGACAGAATTTTACTGGAGTTTTTGAGTGGGCTTTCTGGCCAGTACATAAGCTGCCTATTACAAGTGTCTTCTGTATTGGAAAGCTTTCTGAAAGTGACTGGATTATTTCAGATTCCTTTTTTAAGTTTTATGGGAATTTAAACTTACATCCATCTAGTACAATCAGTACCAGTGTGATGTCCCACAAAGCTTCCAAAATGTGTTATTCAGCTGTGGTAGATTCTAACAAGAAAACTGCAGCAGCAGGCTTTTAAATCAATGCTACTTTGGAAAAGCAGCAAGAGGTCAAAATGACACTTGACATAATATAAATTATGTGGATTTGTTAAACCATTTTTATGAGAGGTCATTCCTCCAGCTGGTTCCTCTTCTATCTCTACAATCAAATTGTACCTAAACTGGGAATAAACCGTAATTTAGATTCATTGCTAGCTGAGAATAATCTGGAATATGTGTAAATGCTGTTAATTTCTGTGCCATTCCTACAAATTCTGTAAAATAAAACAGTAAAAACTGGAAAACTTTAAATGCCTTAGTAATGGGCCTTCTCATTTTGATCCAAACAAAATGTAGGAGTTTTAGGTTAAAATATCAGAATTGTGATTTTACTTTTTCAGATTCTTTTAACCACCCTGTTTCTCTAATACATAGAGATACGCTGTTTTTTTCTTTCCTTCTTTTTTTAACCAGATTATTTCTTTTCATTGTTTCTTCAAACATAAGGAAGATATAGCTGTTGGAGCAGCTATTGTGTATAGACGAAATACATTCAGCCTTTTCAGACAGGTAGCTTATATATAGAAAAAAAGCAAGATTAGAAAAAAACCCAAGGACAAGGAAAGGGAACACATACTAAGTGGCCTTGCATCACACAGAAGAGAGAAATCTCCAAAGCCTGCAGAGTGATACTTCAGAGGAGTAATAAAGCAAACAAGAGTAGAGTGCACAATAATAGAGTGCACAAATGGCTCGAGTAGGTACAAATAAAGATAAATTAATGAAATGTTCTTCTAAAAGAGACTGAATTATAAGTGCTATTCGTATTGCTAGTTATCTCCAAAGAGAGCTTACTGGGAAGGAAAAGTAGCAGTACGGAACACAGAGGATAATATAAGAACTCAGGCTGTTACAATAATGGTTCAGCCAGTTAAGAGAAGTCTGTATGGGGGGGAAGAGTGGAGCTGGCCTATTCTAGGGGTGGCAAAATTCTGAAAACAGCTGAAATTACTCTGAACCTACACAGGGCTACAATGTACTAGCACCAGAAAGTTACAGAGAAGACTTCTTAAATATTACAAAATGTTTTTGAAGTATTTACACTCACTTTTGAGCAAAAATATATGCACTGACAATTACAAAGGAATAAACCAAGATTGCAGTGTATAGGTAGGTATGTACAACATACGTGCTCCTGCCTTCAGATGCACTGTGTTTCTAGGACTCCACTTTTAAAAGATACAGCTGCAATTTTGTGGGTAGCTGGGATGTAACATCTTAAAGAGAGGATGCAGAGAATAGTTCCATACAACACTACATGCATTTTCAGACTCATTTGACCTCAGGAATCAAGCATGCAATAAGGAAGAAGGTGGGTGACTGAATACTTGCCCTCACCCCACACACCTGATATCTTACCACTTGAAGAAGACTGACTTAGGTATGTCCATGCTCCCCAGGGGATTCTTCCACTTACTAATGTCTACTGCTCTGTCCTTGTATCATCTCATCAGTGCTGGGGAAGCAAGTCACCCAAGTTTTCATCTGGAAAAGTCTCCAGCATCATCAGATTTCTAAGAAGGGGTGCTTCATGTATGTGAGGACATATTGACTATCTACAGTGATAAAAGAACAAGACATGATCCCAAGCAAAGTGGAATCAACTGATTCGTATCCACATTGCTTAACTTTAGACCCCTGTAGACAAATTTTGTTTTGGAGAGAGCCAGCCCAGAGCCAGGGAGCAAACTAGCATTTAAGCAACAAGGGTAGTCATGAGTGCACTCCCCGACCACTCCTTATCTAGCAACACACATATACTCTGTGGAGGGTGGATCAGAGAGGTAACCACTTGCTTTATTAACAGTTCACGTAACTGAAGAACACTTGTAAAACACGTCTTTAATGTTTCAGCTGTGCTGTATCACAATGACTTTCCTTTTAAAACCATAATCCCACAACAGCTGTTCTTTCTAGGATTAAACCATGTCTTTTTCCTTCCTTCAGTGTAAACCAGTTTACAACTCCATTTTTTTCAGACCTGTATCACTATGAACTAGTAGAAAAGGAAATCAAAGGTTCTGTATTTGAAGGTACTGAAAAATAAGTTGATTCAAACTAGAGGAACCTGAAGAACTGGATCTCTACACTACCCCCAATCTGACCTGGGTAGTAAATTCTGAAACAGTATAGAATTGCAGTGGCTTTGAAACTTTAAATTGTCAATGTGTAGCTGAAATATAAAACTCTTCCCCACTCAATCGAAGGAAAGAAAGTGTAAAAACAGGCTTTATTTTTTGAGCTTCATCAGGAATTTAAAATGGACAAAAAAGTTCTAACACAGGACTTGTTAGAAGTCATCTACAAGCAGAGCACTTGAAGGAATAAAGTTAACTATAATGTTATAGAGTGTCACAGTCAGTAAGTCAATGTGATCAATATTTAAAGAGACAGTTTGCTTTAGTTCCTTATTTATTCCTAGAAAAAGGCTTTTTAAATTTTATCTGCACTTCACTGATATCCTAGACAAAACTACAATTTGACCTCAGGTATTTAACCCAGCAAATTATTATTTCTGAGCTAGTATATATTTGTCTATGCAGTGCAAAGGGCAATTGTCTCCACTTTTTTCAGTTCCTTCTGATCCTTCAGATGCTTTAATAGGTATCTTTGCTAATCTTTTTCATATTTGCTAACTGAAAAAATATATGTATGTATAAAAGCAATGTTCTAACTTGACAAAAAAGTGGAATTTCGCAGTGTCTTAAAAATATCATGGATTTTATTACCTGTCCATGGAAAATATGAAAGAAAAACAATTCAATTACATCTCTAACCCAGATGAAAGCTGGGGAAGGGGAAAAGAATGTCATACACATTATTAAACAGATTTCATCACTGCAGATTTAATGAAAGATGCACCACACTGAACCCTGGCATTTCATTACTTATAAAAAAACCCAAACATATGCTTAAAGAAAATTAATGAGACTGAGATAGCCAATAATGTTTCAGCTTTAAAAAGTCTAAAGGAATAAAATTACATTTATTCACTTCAGTCATATGTATGTAATAATGGGTTTTAGCAATATTTTTTTAATCTATGCTTAAAAAGAATTCATTTCCCAAAGTGATAAGGACAGTGATTGTTTTCTATCAAGAATGAAAACATAATAAAATGAGAGAGAAATACATAGACCAAAAAAGCAACAGAAACCTCAGCTAGTACTCAGAGAACATATTGCTGGAAAATATATATCAATTTGTTGGCTGCAAAGCAGCTTTCTTGAACAGAAAACTCGGTTAAGAATAGCTGTGAGATAAGGGATGGATTTGTTATACCTGTTGTGATGCATCAATCTGTCCTTTTTTTCTGAGGCAGTATGTAGAACACACAAGTAGAAACTGCTGTTCTATACTCTTAAACAGAGTATTTGGTAAAATTCCTGTTATTTTAAATAAAACAAAGCACCCTCCAACTGAGGACCTGAAATTTCTTTTATGCTCTGTGCTTTAATTGGCTGCTTCTGTAGTAGATAAGTTCATAGTAAGTCCATAGAAGACAAGTTTTTAGGACGTTAGAAAAATACATTGAAAATTATACCAGATAAAAGTCAATGTACAACTGAAGTGTTGACACTTAACAAAAACAAAATGCATTTACCAAAAGCAAGTAAATCACAGATATTCAGAAAGATAACAAGGCTATCACTAATGTATAACAGTAATGGAGAGACAGTTAATTTCTTTGCTTCTGTGCATGAGATATCTGGTCTGAATATTCTCATTATAATACTATATCAAACTATATCAAACTTACTACAGGTACAAGACCAATAAAAAAATAAAACCAACTAAAAGATCTGAAATGATGACAAGATGAAAACAAGATAGATGAAATGTTTCTATTTGGTGACTTTCCAAACAGCAACATACAAAACCATGGTATATTAGATTACGCTGGATTGAATTTGATTGCAATTAAAAATTAAAACTTAAACATATATAAAGGAATGGTAAATGCATCATAATTTTATGTAATTATGGTATCATATTAATGTTTTAAAAATTCTGAATTTGCAATTTTCCTGAAAGCACCTGGAAAGTTGTGATGTGGAAATCAAATATGCAGGGTAGTTCCTGTAATGGCCATTATGTAATGTAAAGTAATGTATGTAAATGCATTTCATATCTAGAGAAATGTATCCTCACAAAACCTTTGTTCTATAACTTGAGAATTGTACAGTATAAGAAAATGAAATCTAGACAATTGGAAGGTAGACTTTCTTTTGAATAAACTGAAGAGAATGGCAAAGAGTTTCAGTGCTTTTAAATTTTATCTTTCTATCAATTAATCAATACTATCAGGGTTATTCTCACTGAAAGCTTTTTAAGAACCTTAAATGACTGAAAGTCTTAGCCTACAGTGCTGGCTCAAGTACAGGTTGTGTCAGAACAAGTACGTAAGATTGCATGACTTTTTGACAACTTTGTTCAGCCGCTGTGGTTTTGTCACTCTTCTGATTCAAATCCAAGATACATTTAAAAACTAACAATAAATTTTTTAGACATAGGATATATTTTTCCAGTGCTTTATTACAATTATTTAATTAATTTTTTTTAATAAAACATGCTTATGTCTTGGTTGTTCAGTCACTGGTGTTTCCTGGATTTCTCTGGCTATTCATTCTCACACTTTATCTTGATCCTATAATAACTTCCCTTTATGTCCATGGAAGACTGTAATGATATGATAAATTATCATGACTGCCCACCCATTATGAAAAATAAATAATGGGAATAATTAATTGCTAATTCTATGGAAAATTTGGGTCCTTAATCATTGACACTTCACCTGGGACAGGCAGTTAATACATAGGCAGTCTTTCCACCTACCAGTAAAGTCTTTTTTTTTTAAAGTTTACCTGCTACTTCAAACATTAGACCAGCAATTTTTCTGCTTTTCTGTACTCAGGAATTAATAGCAATTTTCATTTTATTTGATCTTGTTCCTTGACTAAAGCTTTCTGCTTGTAAATTTTATCTGTATTTTCAGACCCTCTCGATTGTTTGTTACACTTGGTAATGTATCTGACTTCATAATCTGAAGAAAACTGTGGAAACTTGTCAGGACACTCCTTCCTCCTTTGGGAACGTGGGAGAACAACCATGCTCCCTCGAAATAATTCTATCAGAATTACACAGGGTGGTTTCCAGAGTAAATCAATTGTAAGTCAACAATCCTAAAGTTTCCTCCTAAACTACCAAGAGAAACCAGCATAGCCGTTTGCCCCCATTTGATCTGCAGTTTCTGTAGCCAGACAATCCACTACATTCCTGTTTCAGTATTTTATTCAATGAACTCATGACTTTTTCATCATTCTTGCCTGCTTACTTCTCTCTTCTTCTTCCTTTTGAGCCTTACCAGTCTTGAATTCTGTTTTGCACAATGTTTCATTTCAACTGAAGAGATGAAAAGCAGTTCCTTCCATACTAAATTATAATGTAGTACTGGATGCACTGTCAGTGAAGATGTCTTCAAATACTTTCATGCTGAGAGCATGCCGAATTCAACTCTCCAGTTCTCACCTTCTCCAAATTTTTCACTAAATTAAGTAATCTGGACTATTATATAAAAATAAATATAATAAACTAGTAAAAAGCTAAGAATACTATCAGAAACTTGTCTTAAAGGAGGAGACTGAAGTTATTGGTCAGATTAGAATATGTTCTTGAGTGCAGCAAAGAGTTCCAGACCTGAATCCAGTCTCACATGGCTCTTAATAGAGTGGTAGTCAGGTAACTCAGAGAGGAAGATGATTTTCAAACATGCCTTTATCTTCACAGTTTTATTGGCTGACATAGCAATCTGTTTTTTATAACACTTCTACCAAAAGGTTGCAAAGGATACAGCTGAATATTTATGTTCTTTATCAGCTCTGAGTCTTGAACTTTCTCTTTATGATGAAGATATCTATTCTTCCACCTTTAATTTTTTCTCGTTTATATCAAAAAGTGCTTTGAGGCATACGCAGTTTCTTTAAAAACCACAAAGCCTAGTGAGAACCACATCTGTCAGGGCTTATATATGCTGCTATACACCATTTATTTAACGTTAATTGCAACCAGCCCATGAGGCACGGCCACTGATTGATGAAATTAATGGTCAGTTGCTGACTGATGCTAAGTGAAGCAGTATGATTCATACATATCTATCCAACTACGATACTAATGAAATGCAGGTCAAAACTGCATTGCCTCTCTACATGCTTAACAAAAATGTATTGTTAACGAGGCAACAAGGGGATGTAAGGGATGGCTGCTTTTACTACCCACCCCTGCATGAGGAGCAGACAGGGTACCTGAAGAGCAGTAAATTGGTCTTTCTCCTCCTTCCAACAAATCTCATTTTTAGCAATGGTACTTGAAGGTAGCCTGCTGAACTAATTTTCTGACTCTGCATCTTCTCTCATCTCCTCCACTGGTCTCTGTACAGAGGACTGGCCATAATTTTGTGGGGGGCAGCTCTCTACTTCTACAGAGATAAGCAATGGCAGTGCAGTTTAGAACACTTACTTTTGCTTCAGTATTTTTAATGCTCAAGTCTGTTTCTTATGAAACAAATAGCATCAAGACATGCCTATAGAGAGCCTGACCACTGGGCTAGAAGGCTTCACTTGCTTATTTTCAAGGGTAAGTAGCAGTCCTATTTGATTCTCTCCCCCTTTGGCTTCCTTATTCCTTATGAGACGTTTCATGCTTGCCATCTTTAATAAGAAAATATTATTGCCATGTTTCATATTGTCGATTTCGCTTTTACCAATCTTAACTTCTTCAAAAGTAGGCAAGTAGGCACTTTTATACCACTTTCACCCTTCAAGCCAGCCTTAAAGGAAGTGAGTTCCTGTGCCCTGGTATTGAAATCACATAATCCAGTTGCTGATTTACCATGATCATCTTAAAAGTAGTCAAGCTGCAGGCTCCTAGTACTTGTAGCTGGAGGCAGTTCTAGGTCTTCATTCTTCTCTTCTCATAGTTAGAATCTCCCTAGCCTCCACTCTAAATGTATTAAATGGCAATTTTCAACCGTGTTTCTGAGCCATTCTTTAAGTAGGTTTTTCTCCTTCCCCAGTATGCCTCAGATATAAACAGATAGCAGTCTTCTTTTCAATCTCCACTACACAGGATATGTTCTTTGAATGACTACTTCTTAGATGGCCTCTACATTCTCCTATACCATTCTAGCAGTCTTTCCCTACATGTTTTCCGGTAATGCTTCTTTCCTAAGGACTCGTGACCAGCCTCCTACAGATATAGTTGCATCCTGTATTCTACACTTCCTAAAAAATATCAGTAATACGTCAATTCCATCACTAATATTTTGCCTGATGACATCTGTCTCTCCTACAAATGTTATCTCATTCATATCTGGTCTGGCTACTTCCAGACTGCAGTAGAGGTAAGCTCTGCATGCCCTGCAGTCTTGGATTCCCAACTACAGGGATCAAAGAATTATATGGAAAAACCTATGGTCCTAATCTGAACTTGGCACGTAAACCAGTTCATGGTTGTGTAGTCAGTCTGATAATATATCAGAATGCATTTCAGCACATTGAAGGTTATGGTAAATAATCTTGGGAGCAATAACAAATATCAAATGGTAAACTTATTATTTTATTTTTTTCTGTTGAAAGCTGTGATCAAAAGATAAACCTGAAGCAAATGTTTAAGTAAACATCTTTCTTGTACAAGACAAACCCCACTTCCAGAGAAGACCACACGGGATCACAGCATTATCTAGTCAACTTCAATCAGTCTCAACAATTGATACTGAAAGAGTTACAAGCATTATCAATTTAATTTTTATCAGATAATTCTGGAATTTCTATGTGGAAATTAAACCTATTCAGGAAAATGTGTCACTAAATATAAACAAGTTTCAAATACATTTTAAGATTTTGTTTTCAGACTCCAGTGAAGACGGTTAAGGAAGTAATTATTTCTGCCTAACTATCTGTCTCCTGAGGATGAACAGTTGGTGGCATCAATTATTCAATGAATTTCACATTTTTTTCACCTGCAAAAAGATTCTCAGTCTTTCAAGAAGCAGTTTTGATGGACTGAGCAAGACACATGTAAACTATAATTTTTCACTACATTATAATAAAGTGAATGTTTTCTAAATGTCACAGTTTAAATTTCATGGGGCATGAAATCTACTTTTGAAATGAAATCTAAAGCCCTTTTCCAAATAGGGAGTCTAATCTCATAGTCAAAAACACTTCATATTTTCTGACATTATTAACCTTGGAGGGCTGCCTGTAAGATGATAACACTATCTGACATATTAAACCTGAATTTGCTTTATATAATTATGTTACAGAATATTTAAAATAGATAAGGTTGCAAGAAAAATATTAGTGTGCATTTAGAATTATTTTAATTTACTAATAATAAATCTAACTGCCCTTAAGTTTGACATGTTAATGTTAACACAAATACTAACAGATAACTTCTAAAGAAATTATTTTTGGACTAATCATACTGCTTAATGTCAAAAAAGATAACACTTTGCAGTAATATCAAGGAAGCTGAACATTAAATATACTCACTTGTTATTGAATCTGTAATACATGTTGCATTTTCTGTTTGCAAAGGAAAAAAGAACAAAGATTTTTATCACATTCTAAATAGTTGTAATAGCTCTCGTATTTATATAGCAATCCATAATTAATTTATTCATTATTGTGACACCTAAAATGAGGCTTTTTTTACACTGATTTTAAAAGAAACATATAAACAGAACTGAAGATTTTCACAGGCTTCAACTCTGAGTATCTAAAACCCAGACTAGGAAAAAAATAATGAGAAACCCATAAAACACTTACAAAAAAAGCAATATGTCTTTGGAGGCTATCAGGTCTTGATAAGAATAAAAAAATATTTTGTCTTTGGTTTTGCTTTTGAACATTATACTTGGTGCTATTTCCATTTCAACAGTCTGTTGTATAAGCAGAACAGTAAGATAGATGTATAAAAACAAAGATTACTTTTTATGTCAGCATAGCATTCTCCCTTGATGCAGAACAAATAGTAAAGACTTTGATCCCATGTTATTTAATATCTTACTTTACCATAAAGCAGCCATATATTCAAGGATAAGACAACTTGAGAAAATAAGCATGAAATATCAATTGTGTTCACAGGGGGTTTTTTAGTGGAAAAGTACTGGAAAGTTACCAGCTTTTCTCATGGGTATCAATAAAATGTGCTGCCAGTTGCAGAAAACAGATGTTTAACTGGAAAGGAAGAATAAGCCTGGTAGTTTAGACACTAGGCTGAAATTTAGAAAACCTGGATGCAATTCCTTAATTCAGCACTCCTCTCTCTGCTCATATCCTTGCTAATTTGGTCATGATCTGGTGTCCAGTGACTTCTGCCAGAATGTCCCAAGATTTAGTCTTGGATCAGGTCCTTCGTATTCCAGCTGAAAGAACTGTGCTTTGCTTGTCCTTTTAGTCTTGCAACCTTCGGTTTACCATTTTTTGCAGGTAACACACCTTCCACAGTTTTGTCTAGGATAAAGCTGCACTCAGATCATTGTGTTGGAAACAGGTGCAGCATTCAAAAAAGCTGCTACCATGGAATGGTTTGTATCTCAGGTGTATCTCTTACCATGGGTGTAGTGGGATCCATCCCCATCAGAAGCTGGTAGCTCTCTGTAAAATCTTGTTGAGTTTTATTTCCCTCTTGGACTAAGGGCAGATGGCACATCCTAACACCAATACCAACACCATTACACATCACGGGTGGAAGTGCACCGCAGCACAGGGAGCCCAAATCTCAGCTGGGATTCCCCTGGCTACCCCTGAAGGCACAGAGGTGAACATGCAATGACATAGGCTGAGCAGGAAAAAGTGAGTCGCTTGGTCCTGCTACCCCATTTACTCTGTGATTTAATGCATGAGGTGATTTTTGAGACTTTATTCTGTAACTGTGGTCTTTGACCCTCCTTTTTATAACGAAATTGAATGACAGATTTTTGGTGCTGAAAAAACAAGGTCAGTGACAGCGCTACGGAGTTCCCACACTTCCATGCACCCATGCTGCAGACCTGAGGGGCTGAGTATTGGCTGCCCCAAGCTCATAGAAACAGGCATATGGCAGCATGGGCTGAGCTTGAAAAGAGGCAAACAGGAGAAAGCAGCAATTCCTTTAACCTTGATCATGGTAATTTTGGGGCATTCCAACACGTAACCTTTAAATATCCTCCTTGAGTTAGTATTGTCATAACTTAAGTAATTTATACTGGTTTTATTTTGTATAATACTGTTCTCTTAAACTTCCAGTGTCTTACACATAAGCACTCATGCGCACAAAAACACCCCTACCACAAAACAGTCTTATGAGATCCCCACTAAATAACAAGTACTTGAACTTCTGCCACTTGCAGACACTCATTTGCAGTTACCAGCCATACAAGAGCAGTGCTGAGAGCCCTCTGTGACAACTCCTTACCCCACTTCAGAAAAAAAAAAAAAAAGAAAAAAAATTAACCAAAGCATAAAAGCATTTTTATCAGCTGTTTAAACTCTACTGTATTTGACATGAAGTAGGCAAGGACTGTTCACATGATCCCTTGTACCATCTTCAGATATCGAAGTCTAGAAGCATGCAAGGACAGATTCAGAGCAGCTAACTTCAGACTTGAAAAAGTTGCATTCATGTCTGATGCCAGAGACTCCCTTGCTGGGAGAAAGACACGCTTCTAGGCAATTCAAGGGATATACCTTAAACACACCTTAGGAATGGATTACCCTTAGGAAGTACATATCTATCTTACATGGCTGACAGAGGACTTTAGGCTGATTAGCTACATTTAAGCATCTGACTTTCAGATGCTTAAATAAGGACAGATTACGCCAATCCAATTCATCTACAGCTTTAATTGGTGCTATGAATTGCTACAATAGAAACACCTAAGTAGTGTGTTTCTAAGAAACGTTACTTTCCTGCCATTAAGAATCTTAGAGACAAAGGTGTTAACACCCATTAAAGAAAAATATTTTATCTAATATCATCCAAGGTTTATTATGTGAATCCCAGATTCAAAGTCCAGTTATACATGCTGACACAGGACATCCTTTTCCACTGCCAGATAAGGTAATAAAAGACAGCAAGGCACAGAGTAAGGCATAATATCTGCCTGAATGCTGTAAAACCTGCAGGAAATGTAAAATTGTTGTGACTGTGATACATGCTAAAAATGCATGTGGCATGCCACAGGATATCTGTAAAGTACAGTAGCCAAAAATGTTTTGAAGATGTCAGATCAAGGAAAGTACATTCCCATTTTATCGCAAGCATTTTCAAATTAAATTGCTGTCTCACTGTCATGAATATAAAGCTCTGACTTCCTTTGGTTTTCTATATCACTTCATGCAGATTTTCTACAAAATGCTTGAGAGACATAAATGTTTACTGAGTTTAGCCCTATCACAGAAGCTCCAACTGAGCTTTCATGCAGGGTAAAAAAAAGTATTCATTTGAACAGCACTGGCTTTTATCACATTTATTATCTGTTGTCTTTGCTGCTGCAATCAATAAGGTGAATGTCTATGCAAATGAAACATTTTCAGTGCTGAGCTGAGACATATATCTTGCAGGAGGTCACCGTACAATCTTTACCCATCTGATACAGACTGCAGTATTTTGCTGTTGAAATGTAAGGTGTCTCTGAAACTCTTACTTTCATAGACCAGGTTGTTAAATGAAAAAGTAAAATTAAAGCAACCCATAATTTACCATAGTCCAAAAAATTATTTCAATTTAATCTTGGCATAATAGATAATTTCTAACCTGGCATACAAATAATTGCTAAAAACTGCAGTTGTTCAATTTCAAGGGCCTGGTGGAAATGAAAAGGGAAACAAAGGGAGACGGGCATTGCAAAGGAAACAAATAAAGCAAAGATCAAACCTGAGGTTTCTTTCAACCTTCAGAGAGGACTTTCTGAGGAACAGAGAAAGGAAGCACTTCTTGATTTAGGTCTAATAGGATGTGGCTCTGATTCCTCTCTTATGTTATAAGGAGTCAGAAAAACAACTTATTTATATCTTTTATGACCAGACTCTGATGAGGGATCTTGCTTTCATTAGGTATGGTTTATATCTAAAATCCTAGGTTAGTACTGTTTCATACTGTGCTTCTCAATATAAGTTACTCTATAAGTATTAATATTACAGGTTACATAATTTTTATCTGTGTTCTTTGCAGACAAAAACAATCCCACAAATGTCACTAACTTGCCAACTAACCACACCAAGCTAGATCCTCTGCAGGCTCACTCTGCTCCAATGAATTCGTACTGTAACACTTGAGAATAAGATCAGAGCACTTCAAGGTGTTTTTTTCCCCAATATTTCTTGTTTTTCTCTATCATCTAATGGTAGCTTGACAGCTGAAAACTCTTAGATCTTGTACCAGTGGACCTTTATAGCTAGCCAAACTGAAGTAGTATTACTGAATTAATGTATTTTGGAGTGAGTAAAATAGAAAACAAGTTTATAATTATCCCCTATATTCCAGAACAATGCAAAAAAGACAGAATTAAAACTCTACTAAAAGCCAGAGTGCCTTGTATTTTTTATATCCTTGCCTTAGCCAACAACTATAAAGAATTAATTCTGTACTATCTAAAAGTCTCCCTCTCTTAACCAGATCAGGCCTGAAGCTTTGTATGCTTCACACCTGTTTGTACTGAGAGGGGCGCATAGTCTGTTGCTGCATGGTTTTGTAGAGCCTGGCAAAATGAGACTGTGAGCTCAGCTGGGGACTCTGAATGTTCTTAAAAGGTTTTTCACCATGTCGTTGATCATAATCATTGATGACAATAATAACAGACAAAAAGTGATGGCAGTGGAATCTCTATACATACAGGAACTCAGCAAAGCATTACAACGCATTCTGGTAATTTATAATCATTATAACAATGCTAATGATAATTAATAATAACAACAATAGTGATACTAACCAAAATGTTATGTCTAGATGCCACACTTAAAAAAGTTCTATTAATATATTTGCTGAGACTTTGTGCTGGTTTTGGCTGGGGTAGAGTTTATTTTCTTCATAGAATTCAGCAATAACTAAGTCATCCCTGCATTATCAACACTGTTTCCAGCACAAATCCAAAACACAACCTGATTTGTGCTGGAAACAGTGTTGATAATGCAGAGATGATTTAGTTATTGCTGAATTCTATGAAGAAAACTAACTTTATCCCAGCAAAAACCAGCACAGACTTAAAATAAAATTCTTTTTAAACTCCAAATTGTTGGACTTGATGCCTAAGAAGATTTGTGTGTGCTGAAGTCTGCAGCAGCTGCTTAACATTTAATGGATACAAATATCAAGAATTTAAGGGTCCCCTTACCACTCTTATTATAATTTACAGGGCAGTTGAGGGAGATAAGCTGTCACCTGAAAACCCTTATAGAGCACCATTACAGCTTCCAAACTGAAGAGTATTCTGCAGGCATGTGTATCTCTTCTAACTTGTATTTTGCAACCAATTACATCTCGTGCCAAAAGAAAGGGAAGGCAGCTTCTCTCCAATATTGCGATTTCACTTAAGCGTGTTCCTCCCTTCTTGAATAAAGCCTAGAATTTAGAATAAATACATCGAAATTGTACCTTTATACACCTGCCAAAAGCCCAGAAAGACTTTCAATTCCTAAGAGAGACTGCTGCTTCTCATAGTAATGATGATCTTGGTGTGAATGCATCAGATAAGAGCACTATGTAAAAATACTGGCTTCCCTTCTTTCCTTCATCATTCAAAAGGAACGATGAAAAAAAAAAAAGTATTAATACATTTGGCTCAGATTCCTTCCACCTCATTTCAGGCTCCTAAATGCAAGTGGGTAATTTTTCCATGCTGCTTCTGTTGCCAGCAGGGAGGAATTTCCAGAGGCCAATTCGGATTTCTCTTGTGCTGAGTTGCCCTCTGGAAGTGTCTCTCTCTATTGACCATAGGGATCATGCACCCCAACACCCAAACTTGTCCAAATTCAGGACCAATCTGTGTCTTAGTGAGCATAGTTTATTGAATTAAAGCTTTAGTATGCCTACTTTCAAACAAATAAGTATTTAGAATAACAAATTTATATACAGACAAGGAAAACCAAAAGTTTTTTTTTAAAATATCCCCCTAAATCCTTTGTGAATCTTGTGTCATTTTGGTAATTAAGGCCTGACTTCTGAAGAGAGTGAAAACAATCAGAATCCCAGGATAGTCAACAGCAACTGGTGAAAAAAAGGACATATCCTCTTTCTAGCCCATATTCTGCGCTCGTGTTTCAGTTCCTGCCCTGTATCCAATAACTAATTCTAAATATAGGGAGTGTTCCCAGAGCAATACCGGGGCTGGTATTACCTTTCCTAGCAGAAAGCTCTGACTGCAAGACCACAGTCCTTCTTGGGCTGTCTCTCAGTGGTCCATGGCCCACATTTTATCTCTGTCACTGGAACAGCTTCCATTGGGACAGGGAAAAAAATATGCCCATCTCATCCTTGCAGTATCTTATATTTTCTACAACAGTCTGAAGAATGTAAGAAGCTTACCAGTCTCTGCATCCCCTACTCCAATTTTAGAACAGCATTTTTCTCTTGGTGATTCTGAAAGTCTTCCCTGCCCTATCCCTGCCTCTTCCCAGTTCCTACACACACACAGTTTTATTGTTCACATAGCATTGGAAAGAGTTATCTTCAAAGTTGATCTTAATTTTCCTTCTTGTTATTATACCTGTCTTTCCTTATTTCAAACAACTTTTGGATGAGCATATTTTGGTTTTCTTTACGATTTAAAAAAATGTGTCTTTCTGAAAATACACAAGAAACAAGTATTATTCAGACTTACAGTGAGGTCCTGGGGCTTGGATTATATGTGACTTTCAGGTCGTGCCTACTGTTGAATTCATTCCACATCCACAACATATAAGTGCAAGCCCACAGCCTACTGTGAATTGCAGAGGAAGCAGGGAGCTGGACAATTTGGGCTCACCCTACCCTTGAATGTAAGTCAAAGACTATTTCTAGCTGCAATTTAGACACATATACACAGTTTGCTGAAGTGACTATACTGACATCCACTCAGTGTAACTGTCCTGCCAGGCAAAACACCAATGCTAGTATGTCTTAACAAAGCAAAGCAAAGGAAAACAAAAGCAAAACAAAAAAAGCCCCAAACCACTATATAAACATCTAAAGCTCTTTCCAAGACCTAATTCAGTATAATAGCCCAGGATGTTCTCAGCTTCACCAGACAATTATCTTCTTGCTTGAAAGATGACCATGAACAAAATGCATCCAAGAATTTAAATACAGTGAGCAAAATTAAATTAGCATGACTGTGCAGAGTCAGTGCAGATGGACTAGATCTACAGGAATCTCAATGTTTAATTTTAAATAAATTGCATAATTGCAATTTATTTTCAAAATCTCAAATTAGTGCTGGCAGTAACATTTTAATATATGAATACAAATGGAGACACAGTTAAACATAGGGCCTAAATGGAATCAGGCAAATAAAAAATGAGAAACCACTGCACAGCAATCCAAAGAAAAAGAAGCAGAATGCAGATTTATATAATGCACCACAATATCTAAATGTATTTAAGCAAGAAAAAATGCAGTCCAAGGACTAAATCAAATCCTTTCTCTTTGGGGACAAACATTAATGCACTTGTATTTGATTTGGTTGATTGTCAGAATTTTTTCCTATCTGGTAAACAACAAAAATCAGCAGACATTTTTTTAAATGTCATGAATTTTTCTGGCCCATATTTTGAATCATCATTACTGAAAAGTGCTAATGGCTGAAGACTACATTTTGTTAGCTTAGTAACAGGCTGGATGATGTCTGAGTTTTAATGAAACCTAGAATTCATAATTGATAAAGAAATAAGATGTTACTTCTGTGCTTTCTTAAGACAAGGTTCTTACAAGTCTCACAAAAGGTGCTGAAATTGAACTCTAGACTACAATCACTATTTTATTTTCTTCTCAAGGCCATTTTATGGTTTACAGAAAGGATCAGCTATTCCACTATTGTTCATGGAAATGTTTGTCCTGTGAAAACCCCAGCACCCCAGTAGTCAGCAGAGTTGCCAATAAACAGAGATGAGGGACAACACCTCAGCCTAAGTGGCTGATGACAGAAGGTTTAGCATTATTATAGACATCATTTCCACTGTGTGGTTTTTGGTTGGTTTTTTTTTTTTTTCATTCTGTGAGTGAATGAAAAGCCAGGATTGCAATGCCTTCTTGTAATTAAATTTAAAATGTGCTTTAGGTGCTACAAATCCCTAATTCAGCCTTTACAGGACATAAAGACAACTTGACATTCAAAATGTAACCCTTATTTTTCTTTATACAAATTAATTCCTTGCTTCTTATTTTATATACTGATTGTAGGCTCTGAGAATGATTTTTGTTTTGTCTTTACCGTAATGTGCAAAATGGGAATACTGGGACTGCAATTCTTAGATTCTATGATAATACAAATAATTAGCCATAAGAAAAACAGGAAACAAAAAAACTGATTCAGTTATTCCATTTTTCTTATGAGGGATGAACAGGAGATTTTCGTCTTTGTTCATTCGCTAAAGGAGCATAATTAGATGGAGATTCCAGACGCTGTATGGCCCTCTAACGGGAATAACACATACAAATGATCACAGAATTTGCTATTCCTCTCTACTTGGCATTGCAAAACGCTGGTATTTGATGGACAAATACATTTAAATACTATTAATTATTATCAATAATTAGATCACATGGAATAATTTTTAATTTAGATAGAAAGAAGGTTTGGTGAAGAATGAAATCTGTAAAGAGAGGGATAATGTGCTTTTTTACATTTATTTTTAATGTTATTAGAGTAAAATAAAAAACAGATTTGGATAGAATCCAGCATCACTACTTTAACAGATTTTGTTCTCAGTCGCAGGAGAAGAGTTCTCACCCTTTCCATTCACAGTGGTAATTGCTATATAAAGTGGTCAGGCTGTTACCTAAACAAGAAGAGTTTATCACGCATACAAATTCCAGTATATATCCTTGATTCCCAGCAATATCAACCATACAAATGTGTATCGCCCTTGGCTAATCTGACAATACAACTATCTGATAAGCAAGGACAGAAGGAATGATGAAAGAAAAAAAAAAAAAGAAAGAAAATGGGATGTATTTTCCAGATAACATACTTGCTTCCTACAGTAGAATTCTAAAGAATTCTTTGAAGAATATTGGCACAGCAAGACTGCATTAATGAAATATAAATTGTATAGAGAACAGTATAGAAGTTCCTTCCAACTTCCATTGTAATTCTACTGATTCCATTGCAAGCCTATTAAATAAGCATCCACCATTTCTGTATTCAAACACAAATTAAAATTTATATATATGTGCTCTCATGAGAGAGTTGTGTGTCACCCTTTTGCAAAAGACCCAAATGTACAGAAAATACAGCTAACAAAATACTAGAAGTCCTACTACAGGAATTAAAAAATCATCAGATCACTCTAATTACAAGGTATATTTCTTGGAGTGTGCCCTCTCTACTACATATCCCTGTGTGTCTCTGCATTGCTTTAATTGCCAAAAGAAATTCCCTCACACACACACACGCTTGTCTCCTTGGGAGAAGCTGACAGTACAAATATGCAGTGGATGTTAATTATTCAATGCACTACCATAAGGCACTCAGGTATTATGATGATAAGCATAGTGTAAGAGCACATTTAAAAAAAACAGAACTGACGCTGCAAGAGTCTGACAAACCTGGAATAAACCGAAAGCAGAAGCAGCAGACAAAATTAATGTTTCTACTAGACAAGTGTTCTTTAACAGATCTTGAAAACCTAGTGTCCGTGCTTCTTTCCTGTCATTCATATTAGCACTAACCCTTATTGTTTTGCAGATTGATTCACTTTTTCTTGGTCTTTCAGAGTACATAACAATTATGTGCCTTTATGAGGTCATCTATGGCTCAACAAGACATACAGTGTCTGCCATGCCTCCATTAGCTGTCACTGAAAATACTTGGGTAATACTTTAATTTGTTCTTTAAAATTCTGCAACTGCAACTCTGTTCTAATCAACTGATGTTCTGTATTGTTGCATAAAGCTACCAGAATAAATTAAATCAGGTTCAGACAACATATTGCATGCTACCTCTAGCACAGTGCTTGTTGTATGTGAAAGCAACAATTCTTTTATCGAAACATTTTTGCTTTTACTTAATTCCAGGAAAATGAAAACATAAGAAACGAACAAATTTGACTTCAAGGTTAATGCAACAGAAATCATTTAATTCTAATCCATTATCATTCTAACATGATTTTTTTTTCAGCATTGTAACAGTTTAGTTGTACTTAAAACAGAATTGTTTAGGAAAAAATAAGATTTTTAACATGCAGATTCTCGTAAACACTAACTGATTTTTTACAAAAAAAACCCCAAACCCTCCTGTTTAGATACTGACAAAAGTGCATTGCAAAGGAATATGTAGTCTACATCTGCCATCTAGTGTAAGAAAAAAAATACTGCAGCTTCTCTACCTGAACCAAAATTTAAACAAAAAAATTATTAGATTGTCTTTACCATTTAGACCTATTGCTGAAATGAAATCACAATTTATTTACATACACATTAATAGAAAACGGATGACAGCATAGAAGTACTATAAAAATACATTGTTTGGAAAAGACATTTTCAATTTGTTGTAAATTTTAAAATGGGGGTTCAAACAGCACAAAGAAAATGAGCTTATAGTTTTCGATCTTGGGGCAGCACTGAGAGACAGCATGTGAGTAACCATTATAAGCACCGTAAAGAAAGTATGAACTATTGGACTTTTTCTTCAATGCTTGCATACTTCTCTTACTATATAAACATAATTGCAGC